>NC_133775.1:17643920-17732742 GCF_003597395.2 Chelonoidis abingdonii
CACCCCCCCTACACACACACACACACACACACACATATCCTGTGCCTCCTAAACTGACTCCACAGGCAGGGTGATGTGATGAACACAGCTGGCTACTGTGGCAGCGACCTCTGGTGTGTGAAAGGCAGAACTGCAGCACTTCTGGGGAGGGAATATATTTTATGCACAGAAAAAATAAATTCTGCACATATGCAGTGGTGCAGAATTCCCCAAGGAGTAATGATCACAGTGACATGTCTACACTGCAGTTGAATACTTGTAGCTGGCCCATGTCCACTTGCATGGGCTTAGGGGGCTTGGGTTAAGGGGCTGTTTAATTGCAGTGTTGACATTTGGGCTCAGGCTGGAACCTGGGCTCTGGGACCCTCCCCACTTGTGGGGTCTCAGAGAGCAGGTTCCAGCCCAAGCCTGAACATCTACACTGAAACTGAACAGTCTCTTAGCCTGAGCACTGCAAGCCTGAGTCGGCTGACACGGGACAGCTGTGGGTTTTAAATTGCAGTGTAGATATATCCAAGGACCCTTTCTGGCCTTAGAAGATATGAATCATAATCTATGGAAATTACTTATATAACGGGTTAGATCACAGAACCCCCCAGGGAGCTGCCATCCAATGTGCCAAGACTACCTCTGCTCCTGCTTTCCCTGCCAGCTCAGGACTCCAGCACCCTGTCTTGCTGAACCAGACACTCCCATCTGCTCCAACAAAGACCCAGGGTCTGAATCACTTGCCCCAAAGGTGCAGGTTTACCTGAAAGCATCTAACAGAAGTGTTCCTGTCTTTAACACTCAGATGCCCAACTCCCAGTGGGGTCTAAACTCAAAAAAAAAATCCGTTTTACCCTCTATAAAGCTTATACAGGGTAAACTCAAAAATTGTTTGCCCTCTGTAATACTGATAGAGAGATATGCACAGCTGTTTGCCCACCCAGGTATTAACACATACTCTGAGTTAACTAAAAAGTAAAAAGTGATTTTATTAAATACAGAAAGTAGGATTTAAGTGATTCCAAGTAGTAACAGACAGAACAAAGTAAGTCACAAAGCAAAATAAAATAAAACACGCAAATCTATGTCTAATCCAACTGAATACAGATAATCTCACCCTCAGAGATGCTTCAGTAAGTTTTTTCCTCAGACTGGACACCTTCCAGGCCTGGGCACAATTCTTTCCCCAGTACAGCTCTTGTTCCAGCTCAGGTGGTAGCTAGGGGGATTCTTCATGATGGATCCCACTTTGTTCTGTTCTACTCATGGATATATCTTTTGCATAAGGCAGGAATCCTTTGTCCCTCTGGGTTCCCACTCCTTCTCACTGGGAAAGCACCAGGTTAAAGATGGATTCCAGTTCAGGTGACATGATCACATGCAGGGTCGGCTCCAGGAACCAGCTTATCAAGCAGGTGCTTGGGGCGGCCACTCCGGAGTGAGGCGGCACTTTCAGATATTCGGCGGCAATTCAGCGGAGGGTCCCTTACTCCCGCTCGGAGCGAAGGACCTCCCGCTGAATTGCCGCAGATCGCGATCGCAGCTTTTTTTTCTTTTTGGCTGCTTGGGGTGGCAAAACCCCTGAGCCGGCCCTGATCACATGTCACTGTAAGACCCCAAGCCTTCATTCCTCTCAGCCTGACTCACAAGAAGGCCTGCCTGCAAACAGAGCCATTCATTCAATTGTCCTGGCTAATGGGAGTCAAGATTCCAAACCACTTTGCATAATTACAGTAGGCCCTCAGAGTTATATTTCATATTTCTAGTTTTAGGTACAATAGTGTTACCTTTATACAAATAGGATGATAACACTCAGTAGATTATAAGCTTTGTAATTATACCTTACAAGAGACCTTTTGCATGAAACATATTCCAGTTACATTATATTCATTCATTAGCATATTTTTATAAAATCAGGTAGACTGTAACGTCACAACCTACTTGAACGAAGAATATACATAATGTGCCCAGGAAAGCCATGGCTCTGATCCTACAATGAGATCCACTAGCATAGACCCATGCTTAACGGAACTCTGCAAGCGTGCTAGGGCCTGATATATCAGTAGCTTATGTTTTTTATTAGACTCCAAAGCTTATATATTTACTCATTTATAACTTAATATGGATAGCATCTGCTTTCATTGCAGTTAAAACATACACCTGCACCCCTCTCCTTATCCATGTATGTGGACATGCATGTGGCCTTTCCACATGGAATGAAAATGATTGGTTGCTAATGTCATTCTCCTTACTTGCAAATGTAATCAATGGACTGTGACCTCTCTTTGTTTATATGGGCTGTTATTTTTAAGAAATGTGCATTATCCTTACTCTGAAGAATGCTGAATGATCAATGGAAATACAGAATCCTCACAAAAGGCGTACTGTATATGAGAAGCATGAGTCTGCAGTGCCAAGTTCATAAGGAATTTTAAGCATCCTTAAATTTAATTTTCCTTAATGCTAGTAATTTTCCATTACTGTTGTACTTTTAGGTTGGAGATCGGATTGTCAGTATTAATGGGCAGCCTTTGGATGGGCTGTCTCATGCTGATGCTGTTAATCTACTAAAGAATGCTTATGGGAGCATTATCCTGCAGGTATGGTGATAAACTGAACATGCAGCTGCATGAGGGTAGATAAGTGGTGTTCAAAAAAGACTAAGCATCACTGGCACAAGACATCACAGCGCAGTGGGGTGCTTCTTGATGTGAATTATACAGGATGAAAGCAATAAATTATTATTTTCATTCAAAAATTCTTTATTGCCACCCGTACAGACTGTGAGTATGATTATAAAAAAGCATAACGGGGAACAAAATGACTTGTTGCCACACATGATAAAGCAACAAAGCTTTTAGCTTCCAACACTTTTTTTTTAAAAGTAAGATAGTTACAAACATGGAATGGCGCCTTTTCTTGTGCTGCTAGACTGGGATTGAGCTGTCCAAAGCATTACTTTCTGTGTTCATGGAAGTGGAATAAACCTAAAACTCTAGTTGTGTTTGGTATAAATTATTACATCTCAATTCAATATATTAGTGTGTAGGACTGATTATCAACCAAACTACAGTACTTAGGTACACCGCTGATAAATGTGGCAATTAAGAGTAACTTTGAGAGGAAAAAAATACTATTGAAGAATGTGTAGTTTTTATTTTTGATTACAGCAGCCCTCTTCTGTTTCTCCAATATACACAACTTGAACCTGCTAAGAGGCAAATACTGGATACAAAAATCTACAAAGAAAGTTTCAAAAAGAAAGAGCTTGTGATAAATAGTGCAGCGACATCCAATTGATCTGTTGGGTCAGATCCTCAGATGGTGTAAATCAGAGTAACTCCATTGAACTCAATGAATCTAAAGCAATTTACTCCAGTTGTGGTAGATATAAGGCTAAATACTCAACCTTGAAACTGAAAGGAAAGTGTAATTGTTTGCTTAAGTGTTTGTAAACCGGTGGAAAGATGCTGCCATTTAGCGGCCTAACTGTTCCCCACTATTATACTCACTACTGGTCTTTTTTTTTTTTTTTTTTTTTTTTTTTACTGGGATAAAAAAACCCAAACAATCCCAGATTAATCTTTACACAAAGAAATGGGAAAACTACACGCCAAAGAGGAGGTTCAAAATAGTGCTGATGTGTTAAATTACTATAAAAATCAGAAACCAAGTTTTCAAAAAAACCCTCTAAAATATATTATTAATATTTTGGCAAAGCAAATCTTAATCGATATTTCACTTCTTCTTTTGTTCCACAAAGTGGATGTTCCATAAACATCAAAACACTAGGAAGAAACTGAATAATCCTGAACGCAGTTTTAGACTAGCTGCTTCTCTTTTATATTTGTTCTTGGTAGCTGTTGAGCCAGTTTTGCAGCTGAAATGAGTTGGAGCTTCGTGGATTTACACCAACTGCGGATCTTGCCTGTTAAATGGTCGTTTATCATATTGTTGTTGCCAGTCAGCACTGTTATTTTGATATCCACTCAGTTCACAAGGTAGAACATGAAGAAGAATGACTTAAGACCAAATGTTACTGATATTAGGAGGAGTGCAAAATATACTAACTCATTATGTATTTTTAAAGATTAATATTTCTAATGAATCATATTGTCAAACATTCATGTTTAAAAGGAAAAACGGTCCTTGTATATAGAAGCTGAGGGTTTTTTCTCTCACATTCACAATTGCTAGATAGCTTAGAATTTGCTTAATTTCTCTTACACATTTTGTGTTTTTATTCTCAATACAAGGCAGTCCTTTTTCCACAATTAAAAAAAATTACTTTTGGGAAGCTAAGAAGTTATTTTTTATAATACAATTAGACAGGTAAACAAAGTATTCAGGTTTATTAGTGATGGCTGTAAGTATGATGAACAGGAGATAATTATATTAATGCTAAATATTGGCACTTTTCATTACTTTTTTATTAAAACAATATAAGTGGAATATATTGCTATATCTATCAGTCTGATAATCATTACTGACATGTCATTAAGTAATTGTATTTATTATCAGGTTAGACCACCTCATGGCAAACTGCACTGAAAGGTCAGATAATTGTGTTCACTGGGGTGGAAAGTCTTATCATCGGGATGTCCCGGGAAGGGTGTTAAAGGAGTTTGCAAATGGAAGATTAGGTTCTCAGGGGAACAATCATCCCTTCCGGCTGTTTTGATGCTTCGGTTTAAATTAGTCTGCTTTCTGCAGGTGTAGTAATGAGATAAGAAGCTTTTTACAAGGTTGTTGAACTCTGATACATTCTTACTGCCACAGATTTGTGAATATAGATTTATTTTGGCATCAGGTTTTATTTAACAAGGAAATATGACAACTTTCCCCCCTACTGGAATATATCGGAATAAATTTGTTTACAGCAGCTTCTGTCTTCTGAACTATGTGCAATTCTGCTGTTGTCCTGATTGCCCCAAATGGGGTGCCTTATGAGCCTGGAACCTAAAACATGAAACTCACATTAAAACTGTGGCATTCTGGTTTTTGCTTGATGATTTTACTGATCAGTCCTACACACTAATATATTGTATTGAGATGTAATAATTTATACCAAAAACAACTAGAGTTTTAGGTTGATGGGTTAGGACAGAGGTCCTCAACCTTTTTTTTTTTTTTTTTTTTTTCCCCCCCCGATCCCCTCGCCGCCACCACCACCGTACTATTAACAACTTCAGGGTCCAGTGGGTGGGGAACTTGGCGGCTCTGGGCTTCAGCTGCCAGGCAAGGGGGGCTTGGGGTCTTAGCCCTGCAGGGTTCCAGGCTTTGGCCACTGGGGGGAGGGGAGGTCTTGGGCATAGATGTACTTTGATTTCTATTGGGGGTGAGGGGCCAGGCCTGATGAGGTATGGGCCAGCTCTGCATGGCAGGGCCCTGGGAGGGAGTGCCACCTCCAACCCCTGGCTCACCTCAGCAGGCCACCAAGCCAGTCTGGGTTGTGGGAGGAGGGTGCAACCAAAAATTATAAATCAAAGCAGGGTGGGGAGGGTCAGCTCAGAAAGTCTGAAAACCTCTCCGAGTGTAGGCAGGGGGTAGCTAGGAGCTGTGTGCAGGCAGTGGGGAGGGGCTCAGGGTGCAGGCAAGGGATAGTTAGGGGCTGTGTTCTGGGAGGGGAACCCTGTCCTCCCCCTGCAGTCACTGCTCCCTGAGGGCTCTGCAACCCTTGGAGCTAGCTCCACCCACCCAGGCGGTTCTTATCGGCTGCACAAAGAGTGAAAGGGGGCTGGATGCTGAGAAGCAGCTGCAGCCCCTGGGCACCAGCACCAGCACAAGATGGAGGAACACCACAGCTGCCTGGCTTCAGCTACCTGCCTCTGACCTGGCCAGGGGGCTGAGAAGCAGGTTTGCTGTCTCCTGGAGTCATCCGAATCATGGTTGTAGAGTGTTCACCCATGGGAAGTGAAAAGCAAAAGCTGTTCACTAATGCGTGGCCTTTACTAGCTAATGTAGAGAGGCATTTCTGAGCTCCACATTTTTACATGGCTCCTTTACATGGCCCACAGAGAGTAAAATATGTTGCAGGAATACAGACAGTGCCTAGAAGAGAAGGGAAATACTTTATTGGAGAAAGGCATATAAACAGAGAACTGAAAAGAATGGATTGAGTTGAAGCCCTCTGTACTTCTATTTGTTTCACTGAGAAAGTAAATCATCCTTTAACTTAGCTTCACCTTACATTTCACCTTTCGTGTCACTGGTTTCATCTAAAGTATTAAATCCCTATGTGTTCTCTACTCTATTACTACATGTGAATCGCCCACATAGAGATGGTAGTTGAATTTGTGTTTGTGGGCAAGATTACCCAGATATAAGGTGTAGAGAGAAGGAGATGTTAGAATTTGTGGGGGCAGATTGATTAAAATGAGGGCCAGATTTGTTCCCTGCAGGGAGAAATAAAAACCCCAGAGATATGGGGGAGAATGAGAAGAAAAACTGAGATCTCCATTCAGTAGCTTCCAACAGATTGGCCCTTTGGAAGATTAGGGTTATTTTGCTCTACAGGATGAGTAGGAGTTTCAGCCTCATGGATGCTTATATCTCTGGGATTCACCAAAGATCAGGGCCTTCGGTTAGATAGCATCTGCATTGTACCAGCTCTGATGCCCCATTTGTGTCCCTTAGGCCTTCCTACCAGCTCTGGGGCACCATTATGTTTCCCTGATGTGGTCCCTTCATCTGCTGTTGAGCTTGGGAACCCAGCCTCTCTCCACCCACAATGCAGGACCATGTACAAAACTTAATGTAGTATGAAGCCCCAGAGTAATCTGGCCTAAAATTAGAATAAAAATGTTGTGCTGTATCCTGGCAGAAAATTGGCGGTCCTCTTACATTTTCTTCATGAATCTGTGATTTGAATGTAATTCGAGTTCAAATTATAAAGGACTTTAAAATATATTAAAAATATTTTATATGAAGTTTTGATTGTAAAAAGTAGCCATTTTTCTTAACATACTCAGTATTTGTTGTGTAATAAGTAAAGATGTTGTTTAGCAGTCTGACCCACTGCTGACATTTTCTTCCATCCTGACTTTCAGGTTGTAGCCGACACCAATATCAGTGCTATAGCTAGCCAATTAGAGAGCATGTCTGCTGGATGTAATCTTAACTCCCCTACTCTTGATTGTCATTCTGAAGATCCAGAGTAAGTATGCACTCTTTGATGTTGGAGTACTCTACTTCAGAGTATTGCCTAAAGGATACGCAAACATTTCCCATCCCTCGCACAGGCATGGACAGTGTGTTTGCTCTCTTCTCTTGTCATTTCTTTTTCAACTAATTTTTCAGCACCTTTTAAATGCTCACTATTGTCCTCTACTGGCAAGGAGTGGAACCATATCTGCCTTCGTCTGGTAATTCAAGTGTGAATCTTCATGCTTTTGTTTTTGATAGGTTTCCAAAAAGCACATCTCCATAGATTTTCCAGTTGATGTGTTGTCATGATGGTTCTGCTCCTGTTTCACAGCTTCCTCTTTGAAATGAGTTATGACAACTTCAATTCAAAATAATTCATCATCTCGGGGATTAAACAAGAAGAGGTTTTCCGAAAGCGAGGGGGTTGATATAAATGTTCCAAAAGCGCATGTATTTTGCTGAGCTTGAAGATGTACATTTATATTAAAGGGATTCTGTCTTCCATTAGCTTTTTCATTGTATTGTTCCTTTAGTCAATAATAATAATGCTTAGCGCTAACTGTGGAAAAACAAAAAAATCACAAATATTATCTGATTGTTGTATGAATGAGATCTATCCATGCCTCTCTTGTGTTCTCTTTTTCCATGAATGTACATCCAGCCAATTTGAACTCTCACAAATATTTGAAAAAAAGGAATTTTCATTTGAAGTTAAGAAGTTGTGGGAACTATTTTAAGCTTGCATGTGCTAATATTTGCATTGAGTGCTTGTGCATTGCTCCAGTCAAAGAGCACAAATCAGATTGATTTGACCAACTCAGATCAGCAAAATATCAAATACTATCAGTCCATAAAGTTTTTTTTTTAAAAGTCAGGTACAGAAAAAAAATTGAATATTTTTCCAAACCGTGAATCAGTCTAAGAAACTGGCTTCCTGCTCACAAAGATTAAGCAAGCGGAAAAACTAAATCCGTCAAATAATTTTTTCATTGTAAACTATTTATTCAGCTCCACTATTTACAGAGTGTGTTACGTCTGTAAATTACCTTGTGCTCATGAACTAGTAATGCTTCAAAACGCTGGTGAGATAGAGACGAATACCCCATTTTTCATATGAGGAAACTGAGATATGAATGATTATGGGCCCAATACTGCATGTTACTCCAAGTTGGTGGACTTCTGAACCTGCACAGAGAAACTTTCAAAACTGGGGCCTATGTGATGTTTGGTCCCTGCTATAAGGCTGCGATTGAGCTGAAATTAGCACTCAGGAGTTCCTGACTTCCAGTTTTATATTCTGTCCACTAGACAACATTGCCTCTGAAGTCAGGTGATGATGTTGTGTTGCTATGAAATGATGTTGCAAATTCACTTCTCCTAAACTGGGGCAGAAGATGGACTGTCAGGGAGCAAATCTTATTTAAAAACACACAGCAATTGTGTGGGCCTTACTCTTGAATCACAGTCTGCTATTGGGGAATAATGTGCTCTTTTTGAGTCCTATTAAAGGAAGTCTATCCAAAGTGAAGTCAATGGAACTCTACTTGGGTTCACAGGTCCATGGTAGTGCATTCCAGCATGGGATCAGAGCCAGGGTTTGTGAAATTATGAAAACCATCTTAAAAAGAAAATGGGTGTATCTATGTGAATCGGTTTGAAAGTCTGAATCTATTTGAAAGTGTTCCTTCTACAAAAAGACCCTCGTAAGATATATATTGTTCTTCTAAGTGGTATTCATTGTTTTTTCAGGGCTCCTCGGCCTAAGATTATTGCTTTGGAGAAAGGTTCTGATGGCCTGGGTTTTAGTATTGTAGGGGGATATGGAAGTCCCCACGGAGACCTGCCCATTTATGTCAAGACTATATTTGCCAAGGTATCTTTTTTCCTTTTTGCATATATCTTTTAAAAATCCTAAAATTAGGAACAGATAACAAGTCTAATGCAAAAGAATTGTGTCCAAAACTCATTGTCTGGGTATGTGTGATTTGATCATCACTGCCGGGACCCAAAGCTTACTATCAGCTAGCAAGGATGAGGGAAAAGCTGCTATTTTATTATACTGACATGTGGAAAGAGACCTTATCTGAGCAAATACATGTTACTCTGTGTATTTGGGAAATGTCGTCTTTAAAATAATCTGTATAAGGCTTTATTTATCTGTAGGTCTCAAAGTGTTGGGCACCATAGGTGCCAACTTTTCCTGGCACTGGTGGGTGCTTGCACCCCCTCATCCCTGGCCCCGCCCCCGCCCCAACTCCACCCCTTCCCTGCCCCATCCTGCCCTTGCCCCACCCCCATTCCAACTCCTTCCCCAAAGTCCCAGCCACAGCTCCGCACCCGCCCTGCCCCTATTGGACTCCTTCCCCAAATCCCCACCCCCACCTCTTCCCCATCTCCTCCCCTGAGCACGCCATGTTCCTGCTCCTCCCTCCCACAGCTTGTTATCCTGCAAAACAGCTGTTTCACGGCGGCAAGTGCTGGGAGGAGAAGCAGGGACGGCGCACTCAGGGGAGGAGGTGGAGATGAGCTGCGGCGGGGTGCAGGGTGGACCCACCAATTTTCCCTGTGGGTGCTCCAGCCCTGGAGCACCCACGGGGTCGGCACCTATGCTGTGCACAAGTGTATAAGTAGCATTTTACATTTGGGAAACAGTTGCAGAGAGGTTAAATGTCTTTCTAAGGTGACAAAGTTAGTTGCAAAGCCAGACGTAAAACTCAGGTCTCTGTGGTCAGACACTCCCTCACGTCCACGTTGTGGCCAACTTGGATGAGAAAAGACTCTGTGAAAGGGGAAGATGCTATCAGCCTGATGCTCCATTGCCCTGCGTGTTGTGAGGTCACTTACACTGGGTATAAAATGCTACCATATCACAACAGTAGTGTTTCACACTTTGCACTGGTGTAGGTAACTTCACAAGGGGCAGGGTGATGGGGAATCAGGCCATATGGCTTTATTAATTTTTATCGTACCAGTTTCCAACTTGGGAAGTGCTCAGCACCACCACAGCCTCCCTCTTCTCTCCTTTTTTAACTTTCAAAGTTGTAGTTTCAGAAGCTTTGAAAGTGGCAGTGGGGGTTTTACCTGCTGTGCTCAGCTCTCGTTCAAGAGGAGTATTCCTGCCTGCAGCCTGACAGTCTTGCTTTCTTGCAGCTAAGGTCCTGTGTAAACATGGACCAAGCCACCAAATTTGCATCGGGCTTCAAACTTACGAAAGAATGGCATGCATGAATCCAGGATCTTGGTTTAGCCCATTGTAAAAATAGGGACTAGTCATGAAGTGCAGATCCCCATCCTAATTTCCCCATCACTCATTGGTGTCAAGATCTGGAATTCTGGCTCAACTGAACTCTAGCCCTATTGAATTAGGGACGCTTAACAGAAAGATGTGTTAGCATAAAATCACTTTTATAGTACAGTCTCGGTGAAATAGACCAAACAGACAAAATGGTAGGGGACCTATGTAAGGCTGCATAAATATCTGGAGGGTTCCACAAACATCTCAGGCCAGTGGTTTTGTAGAGTGTTCAGGGCACTTTAGAATTGATTTTTTTTCTTCAGTGAATCCACAAACTTCAATAGAAGAAAAGACTATGGATTTCAGAATGCCTTTTTGTCTTTACCTTCAAATAACCTCTTGCATAGACTCTCTAGGCATGTTTCTAATCACTGGTTTGCTTTATACTGACTCCAAGGCCCATCAGATGCAGCCCAGACGGAGAGCAGACTGCCTTTATAAGCTTTGGGCACAAGGCCAGGAGTTTAGTGTCATTTTCCTGTCCTAAAGCCATCAATGCATTCCCAAACCTTGATGTGACATCACCACTCACTACACAATAATACAAATGATTATTATTAATAATAATAATGCCTCCTGCCTTTTATGTCATTGGGAACCTTATGCCTTCAGCAATACATTTAGTTGTTCTAGTGGAACATCCCCAGTGTTTTGCTCTGTTTTATGTAGGTTTACCTACATTATTTTCCCTCCAAAAAAAAAAAAAAAAAAGTTCACCCTTGGCACTGAGCAAAAGATAAATAAATAAAACTAAAAGCTTCCAGGTTTCTATAAATACTTTTCTCTTTGATTTTCTATACCAGTTCAGATGCTTGGGTTAGGATTCTTCCCAGTAAGCAGATGAACACAGAACAGTAAAGGCCTGGCTTTCATTTGCATGGTGGTCCTGCTAGACTACTTTTGACAGTGTAAAGTGAGTGTGTATAACGGGGCCATTGTATAAATGAGAATCGGGATCTGTAACTTTGAGGGTGTCGCTTCCCACTCATATGAGAGTCAAGCCATCTCTCAGCTTTCAGCTGTTTCTCTCTCCAGCAGGCAAAGAACACTCACCCTAGAAGGCTGCTGCTGGAGGAGAGCAGGCCTCTGAGGCAAAACAGAAACCCTGTGGTGCCCACCCTGTGCAGCTGCCCTAACAGCACACATAAGGCCCTCAGTCCCTCATCCAGTGCCCCACCTCCTTATCCCAGAAAAGAAACCTGGGCCAGGTGGGACCATCCTCCAGATCAACCACGCATTGCTAATCCCTTCCACCTAAGGGATGGCTCAGACTCAGAAGTGGTGAGTGGGAAGGGTCTCCCTGCAGACAGCCATGACAAGATGGAAAGTCCTAGAAAGGTCGCACTGTCCTTCAAAGGACTCTGCCCCATTAAGGGAGAAGGGGTTCAGGAGCTCCCAGCCAGATTCCTCCAATGAGGATTGCAATGACTCTAGCCATCAGACTAAGGAAGAAAGGAAGTACAGCCCTCCTTCTGCTTCAGACTTGAGCCCTTCCTTGAGGAGGAACAGATGTCCCAGAAAAGGGGACAAACAGGACAGCAAATCCCCCATGTCCACCCATCCACATGCATCAAGCCTCTATCAAATACCATCAGCATTTGCCAGCACGATACTGAGTCATGGCTGCAGGAAAGAGTTGAGGTTTAAAATTGGTAACAAAGAGAATTAATGTTATTGAGCAGTGTCATACTGTATTTTTTTAAAGTAATTTAGAAGTAAGTCACATCAAATTGTTTGGTCATTTTTGTTGTTTGCAGGGAGCAGCTGCGGATGATGGCAGATTGAAACGTGGCGATCAGATTTTAGCAGTTAATGGAGAAGCTTTGGAAGGTGTTACTCATGAGCAAGCTGTAGCTATTCTGAAATGCCAGAAAGGATCTGTAACATTAACAGTGTTGTCATGAATCTCATTGCACACGTGGAGATGAATGTAATTATTTTAAAACATCGTAGAGCTGCTGCTATAATGTACAGACCTGAGTGAGATGAAAAAAACTCCAGATAAGATTACTATATTCTAATCCTATTGCCTGTATGGCTAGCGTGCATCTATGGTTTCATTTAGTCTTATAAATGAAGCTTACTGGTCACTGATTTTTCTACTTCTTTAATATCTTGTGGCTTCTGTTTCCTCTCAACAAGGTTAACTTAGAAAACTTTAATGAACTGTATGCGTTTTACTTTAGTTAAACATCAGTTTATCCCCACCAATGGGCAATCCCTGTTACAGTTGCTGAAACTGGAATTAACGCGCACACACACACAAGAGAATTTAGATCATCTGATGAGGAGAAATAAAGCTAGGTGATTTGTCATCTCACTCATTATTTACTTATGCTAACTGTCCTTTCAGGTATGCCAGAAAACATTAATAATGTAATTAAATTACCATTGTTCCAAATGACGAAATATCCGATTCTCCTCTGGGAAAGTGTGTGTGTGTGCTCTACACAGTAAGTTGGACAGTTCAGTGCTAACTTTTCATATTGATCTCTCTGGATAGGTCCATGCCAGTTAGTGATGATTATTATGATGGGTCAATTTGCAGCCTTTAACATTTAAAAAAACAAAAAAACTGGGGAGGAGCCTTTCTTTTCAGGTCTTTCAAAATCTCCCAGACAGTCTTTTAAGATCTTGATGCGGCATGAGCAACATGTCTTATTCAGTTCTAATTAATTTTTTACAGAAAAAGAAATGTTCTGAAATGACCAAGATGCTCAGTACGTGCATTTGTAATTGTGCTGAATTGCAGTACTAATGTCCACAGTTAGAATTCTAAGAAGGCCAGAGTTTGCCTCCATAATGTGATCTATAATTCAGCTAATGTGAAAGCTAGTAAGTTGTGATTTGCACTGGCGGTGAGGGCTAAATGAAGGCAGATTGAACCATTTTGCAAGTTTCCAAACGTCTGCGTGGTATCAGCTGATATGGGAAAGGGACCTTTACTTATCAGAAACTACCACTCATCCAGTATCCTGTGCTTCAGATTGCTAGAACCTAGTTTTGTGCAATGCCACTAAGAGATTTAGCAAGTGAACTTGTAAAGCAAAGAAGTAGTAATGCAAGTTGGTGCAGTTTAATCTTTCTAACTTTGTGGAGACTGGTGGCATGCAGAAAGCACCTCAGTATGATGTAGGGCTAAGAGGGCTAATTTTTAATGATGATACAGCAAGGAAAAGTGAATACAAAAAAGGAAAAGTATTGAAATCGGCAGCTGATTTAATTATTAGTTGTGTGTGAGGCCTTCCTATTGGTAAATGAAACCAGGCTTTCTTTCAAAATCCTATAATTACTGTTCTTCAGTATGTTTTAGCTAAAATGTAATATTATTCTGACTGTATAAAGAAAAGTATATTGAAGTGAGGTTAAAAGGGATAAAGTAGTAAGTAGTAAGAGTTGATGCCCTCTCATTAAGAATGTTGTTTTCCTTATCTCATTTAAAAATTATCTCTAAATATAACAAATCACAAAGTGCATTAACTTGTTGGAATATTTTATGGGTATTCCATAAATAGTGCCTGAAAGAGACATATGTTTTAAAATGGATTTCATTTCCATTGTGCTGGTTGATTTATTAATATGACGTGTTAGTGGAATCTTGTTTATAGATGCACATCAAAAGTCCAGAGGTACCGAATTGAAGAAATTTAACTACCCACGTTTGGTTTCCAGAACATCCAAATATGCAAAAGCTAAATGCACCTAGATAAACCTTTTAGATGCACCTTGATAAAAACAATGTTGCAAGATTATGACCAAAATCTAATGACTATTCTGATCAAATAACCATTACATGCATAATATTGCAACATTATTCTATTAAATTTTACATGGCCATTTGTCATCTCTTATGCACATATAGTTGATATAAAAATATAGAATTTATGGACTGAGATTTTGCACTTCTCATTGTTCAGATTTGAGATAATATTACTGCTTCTTGTAACTTGCACTTTTTCTGTGTGCTGAGTATGTTACTGCCAAAAATTGCATTGCAACTACTTGACAAACCAGTGAACATGTGGGGAAGGCAAGTACAGTATTTAAAGGACCAATTCTAGAATTAAATTTCAATTATGCTTGTCTGGGTCGAAGTGTTCTGGTTTGTTAAAATTGTTATCTATGTCTGTGCAGGGGAAAAAAATGAAACTTACTGATAGTATGTTTATGTATATCAGTAAAATAAGATGTTTTGTTATTTCCAAAGATTCTAAATAAAGTTCAGTTACTAAGAAGTTGTGCTTATTTTTTTTTGTGCTTTTAAAGAATTTTGCTTCAAGTCCATATTACAATAAATTTTATCCCAGGGTATAACGTTTTGCTATTGACAATAATGAGCCTCACTTACTTTCCAGTAGGGGTATGAATGTCTATAGCTATGGGACTGATCAGAGAATGTTTTGACAGGCAGCTGAGTCCATCCCTCCCAGCCGATCAGATTGCTTTTGGAGTGAAACGTTGGGAGCAAGCTATCTTGTGTACATCCGTAACTCCTTTAAAACACTAATTCCTCTGATGCAGACTATTCTAGGGTGTTAATTAACCAATTAGTTTTAAGCAGGGAAGCACCAACAAAGCAATCAGGTTGGGAATACTGGGATCCAGAGTAGTGAGTTGGGAGGGAGGGAAGTGTGAATGGAAAATCAGGGTGGCCGTTGCAGCAGGATATGTCAGGGGTCAAAGTGGTTGCTCAGCAGAAGAGCAAGTTTGGCTGTAGGAAATCTGGTTGCAGGAATTTTGCAAAAGCTCTTGGTAGTACTGCTCCCCACAGCCCCAAACCAATCCGAGGTCTTCTCCAAAAGACCCCTGGCTATGGATTGAAGATCCTCATTTGTCGTGATTTTTATTTACATAAAGGTCATGGTTTATTCACAGTTCCCTCTATAGCTTCCCCAGGCAGCCAGAGGAGTTGTAGGAGGAATGGTAAATAATCTGTGATCTGCGTGGCTCGATCAGTGGCAGTCAGTAATTCTATTTATACTTTCTAGACTATCACCACAAAGAAAAGGGCAAGAGACTGACTCTGTATTCTAGGATTCTCCCTTATATTTCCACTTCACCCAATCCAGGGCAGCTTGAGCTGTTTGCTTGCCAGGCCGTGAAGGAGCAAAAGATCTTGGGTTCTATCCCCTTTGTAGTTGTCAATGCCTCTGTAACCCTACAGCTCAGTATAAAATGATGTTCTTGCAACCACACACTCATGACACTAGTTTAAAGTCTACTTCCAGACACTAGGTTAACTGGGAATAATAAAAGGATTGTGTCAGATTATACTTCTACTTGAGGAAGAACTGTAATGCCACTAAATACCTCGTAATTAATCAAATGGTGATTACCACCATGGAAGTGTCACATATAGAGCCTATTGAGGTAATATGATTATGCTGAGATGGAGCAGTTGTTATACCTTCGCCTGAAAGGACTGGACTGAATTAATTTAACATGACACGTGTCAAACTGAGCATTGGTGCATAATTCCATTATCATCTTTCTCCACAGTTTCACACTTTGTATCCATAATTTAGCAGCATGTACACTCGATTTAAAACACGGTCTTAGTCATTGTTTTCCTTCTCAGTTATGAATATTTTGTTCTCTGATATTACGGACAATCCTGTGATATCCAGATCCTTTTAAGAGAAAGACAAATAAGACCTTTTCCCTGTACTGTAATGCTCTAAGCTTAAAAGGAACAAGGATCTGTTTCACTGTCCTAGACCTTGTCTAAAGACACGAGTTTTATATATAATTCTAATAAAATATAATACTGGTATATAATTAGCTCTTTGTATGATAATGCCTAGGAGCCCGAGTTATGGACAAGGACCCCTTTGTCCTAGGCATTGTGCAAACACAGAACAAAAAAAAACGGTCTGTGCCTCCAAAAACTTACAATCTAAATAGCTGCAGCATTATGGCCTGGTCTACACTGGAGAGGGGTGGGGGTCAATCTGGATACGCAACTTCAGCTACGAGAATAGCGTAGCTGAAGTTGACATATCTTAGATCGACTTAGAATCACTTACTTTGTGTCCTCATGACGCGGGATTGACGGCCACTGCTCCCCCATCGACTTTGCTTCCACCTCTCGAGTCGACGGGAGAGTGATCGGGGATCAATTTATGGCGTCTACACGACACGCCATAAATCAATCCCCGATAGATCGATTGCTACCCGCCAATCCGGCAGGTAATGTAGACGTACCCTATGAGCCCTAGTGTGCTACCATAAAAGTGCTTAATATCAGTTTAGTTTATTCCCATGCAGGGAGGCACATTTATTATCGATACAATTGCCTCCACATGCAGGGTTTTACTGGCATAAATATATTGGTTAAAATAAATCACACACCCCTCCAAAATAGTTGCACCAATAAAAAAAGTGCGTGTAAACCAATGCAATTCATCTAGAGCTGCATTAGGTAGAATAAAATACACAGACCAGAGTTCACACTTTACACAGAAACCATATTTCTTACCAGAGCTGCGGTCACTTACATAGTCTCGGCAGCAAACTTCCACAGGGTGGAGCTGGAGAAGATCATTCTCATAAAGTCTTATGATTTCCCCCCTGCCGCCCCCGCCCCCCGGGGTTCCAAAAGGAAATTAATTATTTTGTTTGCTCTGTGAATGATTCATCCTTCCAATCCTGCAAAACTGTCTCTTGGTATCTTAATTTCCTTTACTGCAGTTTGAGATGTACTGTCTGAAAGGGTGTGTGTTGGAAATAAATGATAGCATGACAGCGTGAAGCCCAAACTTTCTTCTGATGTGGGAAATCCTCCTTGGAGGGTGCTAGCTTGAATTATATAATATAACATCCTTTAATAAAGGCAATAAATGTTAGAAATCACAAAACATAAAGTCACCCCTCTGGCCAGTGAGAGCAGATCATGGGTTGTTTCTGGCTGAAAGAGAATCAATGACATGGAGTCTGGGTATTTTCTTACTGTAACTCAGTTATTTACAATCTGAACAAAGATGTTCACAGACAACACAGCGGCATACCCCTCTTTCTTAAATGTCATTCCAAACAGTGATGGCACGAGCAGACTAAATAATTGCTTAGGGTTCCAAGCAGCTCAAGAGTTAGTATTACCTGCAAAATGCTGTTCATCTTATTTAACATGGACTTTTTAACCCATGTATTAGTGTGTGTTGGATTGGCATGTTTTTTGTTTTGTGGAAATAATGCAATTAGTATTTTTAAAGGCTGGGTGAGGAGCACAGGGAACCTCTAAAAATATTCCTGCTTAGGATCTCTGATGGGCTACTACTGCCTCTGATCCCAAACACCTAGGAACAACTCTGCCCTGAGAATTAACTGTAGTTAGAGAGATTACTCTCACTGCTTGCAACAGCTCCTCTTACAACCTTTTTTTTTTAATTTTTTTAAATATATAATATATTTATCACAAAGCAACAATGCAGCTTTCACTCAGCATGAACACTACTCACACAGGAAAAGGAGTTTGTAAGACTGTAACAGCACCATCTGGTGGTGCCTACCATAGCAACAGTGAGCATACATACAAAAGGCAATCCACATTCTGAATGAATATTTATGGCGTTTGGCGTGTGGCCTAGTGATGACCCAAGTCTGACCATGATCTTTGCCATGATGGTTGTGGAATGAGGTTTTTGGTAACACTGATACAGGAGAGGGAAAAGCAAACGCTCATGTAGCTGAACTGTCAGATCTGACATGATCCCTGTGGCTGCATGGAGCATGTGTAGCTTAAACAGCCACCACAGTGATGTGGGAACCTGGCTCCCATATGGTCAACGCTCCTGATTTGTGCAGGAGTCAGGGAAGGGATTTCGGCAGGGGCTGGAGCCAGTCTCTAAATAACACCAAGAGTATCAGCCCTTAGAGAATTTGAGCCCTCTTGTTGGCTTAGGGTGACCAGATGTCCTGATTTTATAGGGACAGTTCCTATTTTTGGGTATTTTTTCTTATATGAGGTTCCTATTACTCCCCCACCCGGTCCTGATTTTTCACATTTGCTGTCACCCTAGGTTGGCTGTCTGTCCCACTTGCCTGCCTCTTGAGACAGAAAAAACCAATCAGTCCTGCAGCTGGCAGAGCTCGCTCTCTACTCTCTCCTCCCCTTCTACCCGCTTTTGTCCCCAGGAAACCTGAAGGCATGTCACAGGAGGGAGCGGGGAGCTGAAAAGCCCAGCTGCTCAGGATGGATCTCACTCCTCCTCTCCTGTGAGCAAGGGGACAGAGGTCTCTGACCCTCTCTGGTCCCTGCCTGCAGCTCAGCCTGGAAGGTGAAAGCCCTGGAGCTGCTCTGCCCAGGAGTAGCAGAGGTGAGATGGGGGGGATAATTTGGAGAGTGAACTGCATGATACCTCCCTCCCACCCACACACTGACCAGAGGGAGGTTAAAAGACAGACAATTTCCCCCCCCCCCCCCCCCCAATACAACCTTTCTCTTTTACCTCATGATTTTGAATTGCTGGAGGTTGGCAGTCCTGTGGTTCTCTTCTCACATCCACTGAGTAAGGTTGCTATGTATCCAGTTTTTGACCAGGCTGTTAACAGTCCAGTTGTTAAGACAGGCTAGTCCCTACCTGTCCTGGCACCAGGCTGTGCCCTGGAAGTAGCCAGCAGGTCCAGCTCCTAGGAGGGGGACCATGGGGCTCTGTGCGCTGCCCCTGCCCCAGCACTAGCTCTGCACTCTCATTGGCTGGGAACCGTGGCCAATGGGAGCTGGGGGAGGGGTGCCTACAGGCGAGAGTAGTGCACACAGAGCCTCCTGGTTGACGCACAGCACACAGCCAGGACAGGCAGGGAGCCCTCCTTAGCCCCACTGACCAGAAGCTGCCCGAGGTAAGCCCGTGTCCCAAACCCCTCGTCCCTGGCCCCACCCCAGAGTCTGCACCACCATCCCCAGCCCAGCACCCTCACCCTTTCCCAACGCCCTGCCGCAGTCCCCTCCTGCACTCTGAATCCCTCAGCCTGGAGCTTCCTCCTGCACCCTGAACCCCTCATCCTTGGCTGCACCCCAGCCCAGAGACCATGCCCCCTCCAGAGACCATATCCCCAGCCCCACTCCAGTGCCTGCACCTCCAGATAGTGGGAGCCCTCACCTCCTCCTGCCCTCCAACCCAGAGCCCCCTACCTCATCCTGAACCCCTCATTTCTGGCCCCACCCCAGATCCTGCATCCCCAGTTAGAGCCCTAACCCCCTATCCCAGCCCAGTGAAAGTGAGTGAGGGTTGGGGAGAGAGAGCCACCGAGGGAGGGGGAATGTAGTGAGCAGGGGTGGGGCCTTGGGGAAGGGGCGGGGCTAGGGTGTTTTGGTTTTGTTTCATTAGAAAGTTGGCAACCATACCAGTGAGTGATTCCTGCCTTGTTAGTGGAGTTACTCCCAGTTTACACAGCTGTAAATGAGTGGAGAATCAGGCCCCTGGTGTTGGAATTTTCCAAGCTGAGTGCCTGGTAGTGGAGGGTTATCATGCTCCGGTGGAGACGTGATATGAATGGCTCTCTCTCTAGCCAAGCTTGCAGGACAGAAAAAGGCTGCTGCCCTGTGTAAATTAAAACATTTATAGTAAAGATAGTACAGATAACAGGCCAGGCTATGGAATTGTCCCACTAGATCCATGTGCAGCTGGGCCCCTGTGGTTGTAGAGCTCTGCCCTCCTATGTACAAAGAGGCTCTGTGCGTCCAAGATTCACGCTGGGGAAAAGAACAGAGACTGGGCAGACTCCAGGGGGTTTACACATCATCTCCTGACAGCCAGCAGAAAACATTTCCTGAAACCCCATTTTCCAAGGCCTATGACCTGGGGCAGTTCCTGAAATGCAGGTCCAAATGGAGTGCCATCACCTCAGATGAAGATGAAGATGAAGAACCCAGGCAAAGACCACTAAGAATTGTTAAAGATCCTATGGCCCTTTTTGCAAGGGTAGGATTATCAGTACTTGTGCCCTGCCAAATTTCAACACAAGTCATTATATGCCACTTTCCTAAAATGCTCCTGCAGTCTTCAGATGTGCAGAGCCTCTGTTCGGCTACCATTGGCCTCCCGTTGATCTCCCTGGGGATCTGCCAGGTTGGGTGATGGGTCCGGTTGCTCGTTCTGCAGGAGTCATTGATCCAGACCAAGGGATGTGCCAATGTGTTGTGACGTGACAATCCAGCCTCCAGACATGATGAGCAGGGGCGGCTCTAGACATTTCGCCGCCCCAAGCACGGCGTCATGCCGCAGGGGGCACTCTGCCACTCGCTGGTCCCGCTGTTCCGGTGGACCTCCTGCAGGCGGGAGGTCCACTGAAGCCGCCGGACCAGCAGACCCTCCGCAGACATGCCGCCAAAGGCACCCTGCCTGCCGCCCTCCCGGTGACTGGCAGAGCGCCCCCTGCGGCATGCCGCCCCAAGCACGCGGTTGGCGTGTTAGGGCCTGGAGCCGCCCCGGTGATGAGACATGCTTGGTCACATGCTGAGTCTGCTGCACAGTAGAAGTTAAAGCGAAGTTCAGCTTCAGATGCTGAACCACAATGATAACCCCGTGGAAACACAAACTCGAGCTGCTCCCCACCCCACCTCTGCCAGGTAAGTGAATGTTATTCATGCCTATTTTACAGATTGCAGAGAGGATCAGGGACAAATCCTATCCCTGTCCCCTTGGGTGTGGAGGAGCCTTCTGGCACATACCACTGCATGGAGAGAGGACAAGATTTGGGATTACCATTGCAAGTGTACAGCATGTGCTTCAAATACTGTGTGGATTCTCCCACCCTCCACTCAGCAGAGCAAGCAGGCTAGAGGCTGCTGCAGCCAGTCTCTGACCTGGAGAGGAGGTTTTCTTGCTTTTAGCTACTTTGGCTTCCCAACACCAGCTTCTAGGGCTGCACATTCGGGAAATGGATTTGTCTCTAAGTAACTTGCCAAAGGGTTTGCAGTAGGTCAGTGGTGGAGCAAAGGAAAGGATGGATGTCCAGTCTCCCCATCTGTTCTGCTCTGTTCTGTTCTTTCTGAGTTCCTACACCGTACTATTTGAGCACCTTTTGCTCAGTCCTTTACCATGGCGCTTCCATCTTCAAGTCTCCAGGCTTTAAGGGGTTAAGATGCAGAGGTTAGAGGCAAGTTTAACACTGTCCTGATTCCCCTTCCCGCACTTTCTCCATTGCACCGCTGGATAGGTGCAATGAGGAGAGGAGTTGGCATCACCTTCCTCTGAACCATCCAATTTGGGGCACTCTTGGGGGCAGGATAGCAGACGAGGTGGAGCAATGGTCTGATAAGGTACATTCTCAAACACTTACATAGTTTCCTCAACAAACAGATGGTGCAATTTCCAAACCAGTTCCCTTCATTAATGGCTGTTGGGGTCATGTAGAACTGGGAAGTAATGGCTCAAACAAGAGGGAAGTCTGTGGTTTGCAGCATGACCATGCCCCCAGCATGGGCCGTGACAGGTGTGTCATATACAATCCAGGCTGTATCCACATTTGAAAAACACCCCCTTAATGACGCTCTCTGTCCTGATCTCAGCTGCGGCTATTTTCCTCCCAAATCATTTAGTGAAATTCCTTTCTATCACACTGGCCTATTATCTTAAGTTTCCCATTGAAAAGCAATTTTATTCCATGAAATCTAGTCACAAGATCCTGCCCATCTGAGATGGTTTTATCTGTCCTCATAGTCATATGCTGCAGTGCTCCTGCCAGATAAGCAGAAAATCAATACATAACTCTTCTGTTATATTGTTCCCAGAGGTCTATTATCTTTCTTGGGAAGCAGCTAAAACTGGATGTCCATTATTTTGTGGTCAAATGGACCAAAAATGCTGTTATTTCTTAAGCAGAGAATAGTTTAAGAGGGGCTTTTCCTTCCATTTTAGCAAAAAAAAATTAACCCTCTGCTTCTTGGAATCAGGACTCCTGCCAGCAATGCCACAAGTTTGCAGTATGACTGTCTTGTCTTAGCTTCTCCTCTGAAGGTATTCATAAGTGTACAGACAGTCTTACTGGTTCCTCCTAATGATGTCATCCTTGGAGTTCGAAGTCTGGAACGGCAGGCTTTTAGGGTCTCTTGTTATTATGTATGGGAATTTACCATGGTCATCTCTCAGTAATATTAGTCAATGAGTTAGCAAAACCCTACAGTGTCATGTGCTGTGTAAGACATAAACTGTTCCTAATCACTGTGATATCTCCAATGCCCCTGAATATCCAGTATTCCTTATGAAAAAGACACAATGATTGCATAAGCAGTTTGGACTGTGAATCTTAATTTTGCTCAGTTTTCCAGTTGTCCCTTATGTCCTTAATGAGCTGCTGACCCAAAACCCAATATCTGAAATGTGGAGGGGAGCAAGATCCCTTGGCCCATGCCACTTTCCGCAGCCCCCATTGGCCTGGAAAGGCGAACCGCTGCCAGTGGGTGCTGCGATTGGCCGAACCTGGGGATGCTGCAGGTAAACAAACCGGCCCAGTCCACCGGCAGATTTCCCTGACAGGTTGCATGCCAAAGGTTGCTAATCCGTGGTCTAAGATATTACTAAGAATTATTATTTACTGTGTCTGATTTTCATCTCATCTAATACATTGTGTAAGTCAGGAGTAGCTCCATTGAATTCAAGGAGAGGCATTTGTGTAGATGGGATTAAGTAAAGATGGAATCAAGCCCAAAGACATCTTGGAAAATTATAACTGACTTTTTGTCCAAACACAGTCTTCTCCAATAGATTCATAGGAACAGTAAGATTTCTGTCAAAATCCAGGCCTAGCTTTTGAAAACTTAGGTTAAAAAAAGTGGACTATGCCAAAGCTACAGTGAGTTTGTCCAAATTAATGTTGTGGTCCCATGGCTTTTTCTACTGAAATTTCACTAGGTGGAGCAATAGACAAAACATTTCAGTTTTTATATTCCACTCAATGCCAGTTCTTTCTGATATAGTTCCCTCTACATCTCTGTGCTCTGGGTTTGCTATTGAAGCTCATTGATACTTCAGCTGTGTCTCTCCTAGTTGTGTAAAGGGGCTATGCAGGTCATGTGATAGCTTCATCCCTTTAACCCTTTAGTTACTAGCTACGGTCCAGGTGGAAAACACCTGGGAACTGGCTAATTTCTTACAGCAAATGGTTAGCTACTGGGGCAGTGGGGTTCTCTGCCCTGGGAAGAGGAGAGGGAGTCTTGCTTCTAGGAGATGATGTAGGATGGGAGTCTTAGGACAAAAAGCCATATACAGCGCAACTATCCCGTGCTGGGAACTCCTTCCTCCAGCCCTCACAGGAGGAGTAGCATAGGGAGGCAGTCACATGAAGCTCTAGGGCTGACCCCACCATGGAGACCAGGTGATTGTGTAGGGAGGCAGTGCCAGAGAGGAGTCAGGTGGGATGGGGTGAGTGCTCAGCTGGGCAGATGTTGGGTAAGTGAATGGGGCATCATTTTTCTCCAGGGTGGGGAATGCAGGGGCTTTTTGTTCTTGAATGAGAGGGGCCAACATCCCGGAACAAATTATACAGGCCATACCCTGAGTGTGCCTAGAGTTAAGGTGATGGGCATGGCAGACAAATCTAGCCCTGGTTGAGGCACCTTGTTGAGATGGTTATTTGCACACACTGATTATGTGCATCTAGGCCACATTACAGTGTGATGCTGTTGATCTGCATGATATTCTGTCAGAGGCACTTGCTCAATTTAATCTCCCAGGCAAAAGATAAATCAATCGTTGCCCCTAACAGCCTAATATCTTTCTAAACAATTAAGCTCTACTGACAGCCACAGAGCTGGGAAAATTCAGCCCGCAGATCAGACCATTTCTGCATTATAAACCACAAGGTATAAGTTTCCGCCCTGCAGCTAACAACAGCGGCAGTGGCAATGTTTTTTTGGCAAACAATGCTGTGATGGATACCTGAGAGAGCTGTTGGTTTATAGTAATAATGTTCACTCCTCTGTCTCCACGCCTTCACCTTATTAAAGTCAGTAGAGTCATCCCTTCCAGTGCCTGGGTGTTCTCACATGCACAGGGAGATGGAAATGGAGCCCTGCCCATTGAAGTTAATGGAACGTTTCCTGTTGATGTTAATGAGCTTTAGATCAGGCCCTTATTTCCCCAAATATGGGCCTTTGCCATCTGGATTCTTTACAAGGCAAGATGTTCTCCTTTCACCTCTCCCAAGTCACTTGAATCATCTAAGAGGCATCATTATTAGCAAATTATATTCTTTCTCAGTAAGGCTTTGGCTCTCTGCCCGGTTTAGGGTGACCAGAGGTCCCGATTTTATTGGGACAGTCCCGATTTTTGGGTCTTTTTCTTATATAGGCTCCTATTACTCCCCCCCCCGCCCCCACCTCACCCACTGTCCCGATTTTTCACATTGCTGTCTGGTCACCGTAGCCAGATTCTCATCCCCCATTGCCATGGTGGGGATTTATACAAAAATGGGAATTGCCTACAGGAAGTTCCTAAATATAACTGAGGAGACAGTAGCTCCAGGGGTTTTTACATTCTCCCTTGCACACCGTTCTTGGTGTTGGGCCAGGGGTAATAATATGTTGTCTTTCTCAGTGGAGGCTGTTCTTAGTGATCCTTTAGATGTAACCCATGGTTATTAAATATCTCTCTACCCCCCGCAAAGTGGCTGGACTCCAGACTTCTCAATACACGTATCAGCTACGGTCTTTGTACTAACAGAGCTGGTTCTTTTAACTCAAGCAATAGAGGCTTGTGGTTTTAGATCTAATAGGGTTGCCAGGTGTCCAGTTGAAAAGAGAACCTGGCAGTGTCCGGTCAGCCGCAGTAACCGGTCTCCACCACTGCCAGAAGAGCAGCAGCTGCAGCTGAAGCCACATTGATGAGCTGCTCTCTGCTCAGCTGCTGATGCCTGACACAGAGCAGTGTCTGGCTTCCAGACCAGGCTCCGAGTGGTTAGTGCTGTCGGATGGGAGGGGGGGAAACGCTGCCTGCCCCCCATCTGCCCCAATTGCCCAGGCCCTGGCCCCTCGCTATGGGGACTGACCCCTCTCTGCCCCCTTGCCATGGGGACCAACCCCCATTGTGTCCCACTGAGCCTTGACTAGAGTTGCCAACTTTCTAATTTCACAAAACCTAATACCCTGGCCCCACCCCCTTTCCCTCCCCTTCCCTGAGGCTCCACCCCTGCTCACTACATTCCACCTCCCTCAGTGGCTTGCTTTCCCCACCCTCACTCACTTTCTCAGGGCTGGGGCAGAGGATGGGGTGCGGGAGTGGGTGAGGACTCTAACTGGGGGTGCGGGCTCTGGGGTGGGGCTGTGGATGAGGGGTTCAGGGTGTGGGAGAGGGCTCTGGCCTGGGGCAGAGGGTTGGAGTGCAGTGGGGAGTGAGGGCTCTGGCTGGTGGTGCAGGCTCTGGGGTGGGGCCAGGATGAGGGGTTTGCAGTGCAGAAGGAGGCTTGGGGGGCCTCAGGGCTGGGGCAAAGGGTTGGGGCATCGGCTTACCTCAGGTGGCTCCTGGTCAGTGGTGCAGTGGAGCTAAGGCGGGCTCCCTGCCTGTCCTGGGGCATTGCGCTGCACCCCGGAAGCGGCCAGCAGGTCCAGTGCCTAGGCAGAGGTGGGGGGGCCAGGAGGCTCTGCGCACTGCTCTCGCCCACAGGCACCATCCCCCCAGCTCCCATTGGCCACGGTTCTTGTCCAATGGGAGTGCGGAGCCGGTGCTCGGGGCTGGGGTAGCTTGCGGCACTCTGTGATCCCCCTGCCTAGGAGCTGGACCCGCTGGCTGCTTCCAGGGCACAGCGCGGTGCCAGGACAGGTAGGGACTAGCCTGCCTTAAACCCACAGGACCGCCAACCGGACTGTTAACGACCCAGTCAGTGGTGCTGACCCAGAGCTGTCAGGGTCCCTTTTTGACTGGGCGTTCCAGTTGAAAATCAGACACCTGGTCACCCGAGCCTTGGCCCCACTTCCACCCTGCTGTGTCCTGATGGGGCAGGCTCTGCGTCAGCTCCTCCTGGCCCTGCAGGCAGCAGATGAGTCCCAGGAGAGGGGGAAGTGTGTGCGGGGAGTGAGGGAGGTGGAGAGTGAGTGACAGAATGGGGGAGAAGAGGAGTGAGCGGGGCAGGGGGCAGGGCAAGGGTGTTCAGTTTTCAGCAATTAGAAAGTTGGCAATTCTATATCCAGAGATCTGGCCTACAATGGCCGCTGTCACTGACCCTTCCAGATGCAGCACTGTCTGTGAAGTTAGGGCCTGATTTGACTCTCACACTGGTGTAAATCAGGAGTGTAAGTTCTTTGAAGTCCATGGTGTTATGCTGTTGTGAGACAAGAATCTGGACCTTTGCCTTTTGTTTTTACCTTTGACAAAAGTCCACAGTGTGGAAGCAGATGGAAGGTGCAAATTCTTTATTGGATAACGACAGCAAAACCTTGTACGTGTAATGAGACAAGTCAACAAGACTCTGAACGGGGAGTCAGGAGACCTGTATTCTATTCCCAGCTCTGCCTGCTGTGCGACTCTGTAGCCCACGAAAGCTTACGCCGAAATAAATTTGTTAGTCTCTAAGGTGCCACAAGTACTCCTTTTCTTTTTGCGGATACAGACTAACACGGCTGCTACTCTGAAACTTCACCTCTTGTTGCCTCTCTTTCCCCTCCCTTCCTTTGTCTGTCTAGTCTATTCAGCCTGTAAGCTCTTCAGGATAGAGAATGTCTCTTGCTACTTGTGTGTACAGCACCTAGCACTATGGCTGAGGCTTCTAAATACTGCTATTGTGATAGGCAGGGCTGGCAGGGCCATCTAGTGTGCAGGTTGCCCAACACTTCCTATTGTAAAATCCTGTTTTCAGTCGCTTATAACTTTGCCAAACTTTAACCGTCTGCGTTGAAATTTCCCACACCAGGTGTCTACCTCAGGCTGACTTTTTTTTAATTACAGCCAAAATAGCTCAGCCGTTTCTGAGCATGAAATCAGAGAAAAATACATTGTTTTGCCCCTGTTAAAAAATTCTAGGGACCTTCTATCTGAAAAGCACTAGCCTCCCTGTTCTTTGGAAGCAGGGACTTGGCATTTGTCAGGGAATGGCCGATGTGCCTTATGCAATCCCTCTGAAAATTGGCCCCAAATCTGGCCATGTGCTAAGCCTCTGAAAAATCTCAATTTGCATATGCCAAGAAGAGACTTCTTAGAGTTTAATGGCTAAAATCTCTGAAGATTCCATCCTCACTAAGCATGCTCCACCCCCTCACAGCTCCTAGAGCTAACTGGACTGTGCATACATCATCCCCACAGAGTTACTGAACACACTCAAGCCCAGGGCTATGGGGATTCAGAAGGACTTTCCCTATAATGGTTGCTTCAAGCTGTCCTCCAGAGCTGATCTCCGTAGAAGATGACAATCTACTACTGCTATCAGATGCTCCGTTAGGTCAAGAGGCAGCTGGAAAGTGAGTGACGGAGTGTTGGAGGAGAGGAGTGAGCGGGGGCGTGGCCTAGGGGGAAGAGGCAGGGCAGGGGAGGTCTCAACCCTGCTGATGACCCATGTGGGTGTCAATATGATGCCCCAAAATGGAATAGCTGTTTTGTTGGGGGTTTTTTAAATTTACACACACAACTATGTTAAAAGAAGGCTGCAAAGTCAAGCACTCAAAAGTTAAGAAATCCAGCATAAAGGTTTCCTGTGTGTATGCATTATGATACAGCCTTTAATTACACAATCACATAAAGAAGTCTTTGAGTTCTCCTCCCTAGCTTCAGCCTCAGGCCAGTTCCTCAGATGATGAATTCACAACAGCTACATCAAAGTACTTGGAGCCATGCTGACCTCTATCTGCTGAGGATCTGCTTAGACAGCAATTGGAAAAGCTAAGAGGATATGGGAAGAGGTCACTTCAGGTGACCTTAGACTCGCGTAGTAGATATTGCACTTAGGGTGACCAGATGTCCTGATTTTATAAGGGCAATCCTGATATTTGGAGCTTTTTTCTTATATAGGCACTTATTACTTCCCACTCCGTCCCAATTTTTCACACTTGCTATCTGGTCACCCTAATTGCACTGAAGAATTTAAACTTGGATTATGGCCAATTCTACTCTTGATTAAACCCAGAAAGCTAAGAGGGATTGCACAAGTGTAATTAGGGCAACAATTTGGAGAAGCAGTGTGGTCTAGTTGAGATAGTTGGTGATTGAGCTGTGGATTGGGACTGAAGACCTGGGATTTATTTTCTTTTCTTCCATTGATCTGCTATGTAACCTTGGGCAAATCATTTTCCCTCCCATCCTTTGTCTGTCTTGTCAAGTTAGATAATAAGCTCCGCAGGGCAAGGATTATTTCTTCTGATACGTTTGTACAATCTATGTCACAATGAAGCTTGGATCTCAACTGGAGCTTCTAGGCCCTATCCTAGTAATATAATTACATATCTTAGTAACTGACAGAATTTGAACTCTCCTCCTGCCCTAATAAACACAGTTCTTCTTTGCAGACTGAAAAACTCTAAAAAGAAATTTGTTAAACGTTAATAGAAGTGAAATATAATGTTTGAATTAGCCTAAGCAATGTTAGCAAATTGTTGCAAATTATTTCTTTCCCTTCTTTGCAACATACAGTTTCTCATTGACAGTGAGGAATGTTGTTTGGTACCATGAAAAGTGGGACCAGTTGTTTTGTTTACTTTCAAGTCTGAGGCCCACCATTCTTTGCATAATTTGCATTATTTTTTAAACATCCAGTGCCATTAGTTGGTAAGCACAAAGCAGCCTTTTTCTACATTCTCTGATTCATGGAGACCACACATTTAGACATGGACTGGAAGTTTTCATTCCTCACATATCTCCGAGATTATATCATGACAGTTCTGCAGAGAACAGCTCTTCCATTTGAATCCTCCCCCAACCTCCTTTTCTTTACTCAAAAGACCTCTTCTGCTTTTAGAGAGGGAGTCTTCTGTGATCACATTCTTGTTTGTTTCATAGATGGTGAAGATCAGGGATTATGGAGCATATGTGTCTAAATATTGTTCCATTCATCTCATTTATCACCTTATTACCAAAATATTAACATAATTCCAGCATGTCAGTGTCCTCAATTTGTTTCCAACTTGCAAGCAGTGAGAAGAACCATTAGTGATCATCTGTGTTTCTTCATTAAACAAGCTAGAGTAAAAACTATGGGCCCTGCACTTGTGCAGATATAAGTTCTCCCTTGCCCTGCACTTGTGCAGATATTTACACCAGTGCAAAATTACGTAAAATGCTGCTGGATCAGAATAGGAATATCTTATAATATTCTTACTCTGCACTGGTGTAAATGATTGCACTGGGGAGCAGGCCAGTGGAGAATCTAGCCCTATATGCTAGAAGATGGGACATAAAAGCACCGCTCTGCTGCCAAGACGATGCCATCAATCACTTGATCTCTTAGTGCTTCCCTCTATGGGGTTAGAACTTCAAGGACACAAACCTCCAATGGCCATTTCAGCAGCCACATGGGCGGGTCTGGGGTTTGTGGGGGGTGTGGGAAAGGGGATAACTGAGGAAAGGCCTTGCCCCGGTGGCACCTTCTCAGGCCCAGACTCCAGGGACATTAGTGTATGCTGCACCACAAATGGACTTTCTTCTCTGCCCTCGTACATCTGCTGTGGCTCACTAGTGCCTTCTGGACTGCAGCAGAGAGCGTGGGACAACCCTAGATCTTACAGAGACCTCCCAGCCCCCTGTTCCCCAGGAGCAGGGCCCCCAAGGTGAGGCAGTTCTGGGTGTTGGGAGTGGTTTGGATAATTTGTTTACAGGAAGTAATAATGCCAGGGGGGTTGGAAACTGTTTGCATAGAAAAGGCAGAACCAGACAAACCAAATAATATCAAGGGAATAGGCAGTGAGGGAAGGGTCACACACCTTTCCCAGGTGGGGGGATGTTCAGAGACACACAGGGTTATGGTGTGATAAGAAACATTTAAATAACCAAGGGTATGGCTACACTTGAAACTTCAAAGTGCTGCCGCGGCAGCACTTTGAAGTGCGAATGTGGTCACAGTGCCAGCACTGGGAGAGAGCTCTCCCAGCGCTGCACGTACTCCACATCCTCTACGGGTGTAGCTTGCAGCGCTGGGAGCTATGCTCCCAGCGCTGCGGCACTGTTTACACTGAGGCTTTACAGCGCTGTATCTTGCAGCGCTCAGGGGGGTGTTTTTTTCACACCCCTGAGCACAAAAGTTGCAGCGCTGTAAAGCGCCAGTGTAGCCATGGCCCAAGTATCATTGGTTCAACACTGTCAAGGGAAGCCCAGTGTTAGTGCATAGGAGCACAAAAGATAATCTCTGTTACCTTCACCGTCCCATCCCCTTTCACTCCTAGTGTCTGGAAACCCATGTGTTTTGTATGGTCTTGGATCACATTTTAAGCTCTGTGGGGAACATTTTCTTACATATTTATTCAGAGCCTAGCACAATGGGGCCCTGGACACTGTTGTGTCTGTTGCTTTTTCCACAAAAATAACAATATGAAGAGACCACACAGGCACAGCTAAGTCCTAAATAACCACATCTAGTCTATATACATAAACCTGCTGAGCCTAGCGAAGTACATGCTGCTGGTCTGACTAGTTTCAGGAAGCTTCTGCCATGTGAAATACAGTGAGTGCAGCTAGAGGGCTCACAAGCTATTTAAAGGTGCACTACCCTGTTTCGATACACTATAGACACTATCACAATGGAAAAGGGCCATACTGAACCCTTACTCTAAATTTTAGTGAGCACTCACTCTCACGAAACGTCCCATTCACTTATATTCTTTAGATTTGTAAAATAACAATAAGAAAAGACATCTGTCTGATACTCTTGACACATATGGCATATACTTAGGAATGAACTAAACAAACCACAGAAAGAAACAGCAACCTCATAACATCTAACAACACTAAATAGCCAGGCAGCCAGAAAAATTAACTAAATTCCTGTTTTTTTTCTGTACGTCAACTCGAAAAATGTTTGCTTCCTCATAGACCTCCTGAAAATATACGTTCCCTCCTAAGAAGATAGCCTTAGCTGATCTACTCAGGTAAGTGCTCATGTAGCATGACTAAAGATCCTACAATCTACCCCATAATAAACAACCCTGGAACAAGTTTCAGGTTATAGAGTCCAAGGGCCAGATTCTGGCACACATATCGACATTGAGTAGTACCTAATTCCATGTGTAGTCCCATTGATTTCAACGGGTCTGTTAGAGAAGTAGAGTATTACTCAATGTGTGTAAGGCTGTCAGAATCTGTCCTTCAGTTATTAGCATGTACTAGACACTAATGAAACAGAGTAGTTCTGGTGAATACTAATAAATGTTTGAAAGGTCAAACTAATCCTTCACACATGAGAGTGGTCAGAGGTTTCTACCACAGCATGACAGAAGCAGTGCAAGCTCAAGTGAAATGTTTTATTAGAAACAGCATGGCTGTTTTCATTAGGCCAGACAGTAGCTGTGTTTGGTTAGGTGCAATTCGTGTGGGCGTGGGTCTAGAGGGTTGCAGTGAATTATCACGTTAGCTTTAAACATGTGGAGACTGGTTTTAATCTCACTCCAGATTGTGAGGTTTTGCTTATGGCACCAAGACACCTCAGAATTTGAAACAATTAAAAGTGGCTGGTTATATGTGCTCCAAACATGAATAGCATTGAGTCTGCAAGTCAGGATTGAACTGTGTGAGCTCAAGTCAAGCGGAGCACCAGGATTTGGTCCTGGGGCCAGTTTTGTTCAACATCTTCATGAATGATCTGGATGATGGGATGTATTGCACCCTTAGCAAATTTGTGGATGATACTAATCTGAGGGGAGAGGTAGATATGCTGGAGGGTAGGAATAGGGTCCAGGGTGACCTAGACAAATTGGAGGATTGGGCCAAAAGAAATGTGATGAGGTTCAACAAGGACATGTACACATTCCTGCACTTAGGATGGAAGAATCCCATGCACTGCCACAGGCTGGAGACTGACTGGCTAAGCAGCACTTCTGCAGAAAAGGACCTGGGGATTAGAGTGGATGAGAAGCTGGATATGAGTCAATAGTGTGCACTTGTTGCCAAGAAGGCTAACAGCATATTGGGCTGCATTTGTAGGAGCATTGCCAGCAGATGGAGGGAGGTGATTATGCCCCTGTGTTCAGCACTGGTGAGGCCACATCTGGAGTATTGCATCCAGTTTTGGGCCCCTACTACAGAAACGATGTGGACAAATTGGAGAGAGTCCAGCAGAGGGCAGTGAAAATGATTGGGGGGCTGGGTCACATGACTTACGAGGAGAGGCTGAGGGAACTGGGCTTATTTAGTCTGCAGAAGAGAAGAGTGGGGGGAATTTGATAGCAGCCTTTAACTACCTGAAGCGGGGGTTCCAAAGAGGATGGAGCTAGGCTGTTCTCGATGTGGCAGATGACAGAATAAGGAGCAATGGTCTCAAGTGGCAGTGGGGGAAGTCTAGGTTGGATATTAGGAAAAACTGTTTCACTAGGAGGGTGGTGAAGCACTGGAATGGGTTACATAGGGAGGTGGTGAAATCTCCATCCTTAGAGGTTTTTAAGGCCTGGCTTGGGATGATTTAGTTGGAATTGGTCCTGCTTTGAGCAGGGGGTTGGACTAGATGACCTCATGAGTTCTCTTCCAACCCTAGTCTTCTATGATTCTCTGATTCTCTGATTCTAAGTCAATAATTCTATTTGCTCTTCGCAGTCCTGAACCCTAAATTCACCTGCATTGTTTTTTAAGGTATAGGTAGAGAAGAGAGTAACTAGAGAGCTTGTAGTTTTTATTTATGCCATGGAGATTAATGCAGGCTTTAATGAATAGACATGACAACATGATTTTATATGGCAGTGAAGGTGCACCTGATGAATCCACAGAACGTTATGCTCAGCTATTTGAAACAATGAGAAAGGATAGGCAGTGAGTAAATCATCTTAAATATAGATGCATTATATACAGCTGAGTTACTTCTGTACCTTACCCTTTGGAGAAAATAAGCTCTTCTATGATGGGACCATAAATATCCTTAGATGAATTTCTTTCTGTATCTTAATGGTCTCCATTTGTATTGTACAAAGCTTCTCTTCAGGGAATATTCTGTCTGTCTATGCTTAATGTAACCTATACCACACTCACCACCATGGTATCAGACTGCATGAACCAAAGCTAACTCTTAGGTCCTTTGAGGAATTAAGATCTTTTAGGTGATTATCCATTTTAGGGTTTTGTACTGCCTACCACCCATCATCACAATAGCTAGGCATGAATGCATTGATTGGATGTAATCGGTATTCCAAACCTGTTTGGCTGAAGTGGGAGGGGTGTATGGTCTGGTTTCTGGAATTGTGTTAAATAATCTTGACATAAGGTTTATCTAACATATTATGGTTATGGCAATAAAATGTTATCTATGTACTCTAATCTAATCTAGTCTGATCTAGGCCTTTCTAATACACACATTACTGTGGTTTCTGGACACCAGATTTTAGAGTCTAGTAAATCTGTGTCCCAAAAATGCTTGGCATGGATGGGAATGATTCTTCCACTTTTTTCTCTTATATCTGTGATGATGTGGTTTGATACAGATGTTCTGAGACAGGACTATATCGTTGTCAGGGATTGGGGATACATCATTTGCAGATCTCGTGCCCTACCTAAACCCACTTGTTTGTTTAGGTATAGTGACCAAGTGATAAAATAACACCTCTGATGCATATATAGTGTTGCCATTATTGTCCATAGTCAGTCTGTTTGTATCCATAGGGACCTCCATGGGTTCTAGCTAAGGGAGGATTCAGTGTTTTACACAATCTAATCCTATTCAGAGGACAAAAGTGTCTCCCTGCCCTGGTCACTGGTGAAGAATTGCCTAATTTTTATAGCTATATATGGAAGTGGGCTTCCAGTAAAGATGATGTCAGGGGAGTGAAATAAGCATATTTAGTCCACTGACATTTGCTTAAAGTAAAGGGCTCTTTGGCTCTCTCAGTCTAGACCATATATGACTGACCACTTTTTGCACCATCAGGGTGGCTGAAAGGAAATTGCTAGCAATGCTAGTGACAGAACTATTGCACTGTAATGGGGATTTCAGCCTCTTTGCCCTTTGCTGTTACAGCACAGCAAGTCATTGAAATAGCTTAGTAGGTAGGAGGAGACAATTGTAAGGGGACTGTTATCCCCTTACTAACATTCAGTGGGGGTGTTTTGGTTGCTAGCTCCCAGCACTAAAAGGGGAGGGATCGATGGCAAATCAAGACCCTGAGACTGATAGTCCCCAGGAACAATGGTGAGAAGCCAATGCTCCAGGTTAGCCTGATTGACAGGGCGGGCAGGCTAATCAAAGAGACAGAAGGCCAGGGTGGGTCCCGTCCTCCATGTGAGCTGAAATTGCCTGGGTCAGACAGAGTGGGGCCGAGCTAAGGTGAGAGTAGGGGCCCAAGCTGAGCTGCTGGGAGCAGACTCTCACTCACTCACTCATGCCCGTCACCCCAATCGGGGTATGGGCCGCCAACCACAGATCTCCAGAGTCTTCTATCCTGGGCCATTCACTCTAGCTGGTTCCAGGTATAGCCCATTTTTTTGCTATCAGCCTGAAGTTCGCGTCGCCAGGTGTTTCTTGGACGGCCTCTTTTCCGCTTGCCTTGGGGGTTCCACCGCAGTGCCTGTCTGGTGATGTTAGTTGGCTGCTTGCGTAGTGTATGTCCTATCCAACCCCACCTTCTCCTTCTGATTTCTTCCTCTGCTGGGAGTTGACGGGTCCTCTCCAAGAGGTGGATGTTACTGATGGTGTCTGGCCAGCGGATCTGGAGAATCCTTCTGAGGCAGCTATTAATGAAGGTCTGGATCTTCCTGGTGGTTGTTTTGGTTGTCCTCCAGGTTTCAGCTCCATACAGTAGGACTGATTTCACATTGGAGTTGAACAGTCGAATTTTTATTGCCAAAGACAGCTCTCTGGAGCTCCAGATGTTCTTGAGCTGTAAGAAGGCTGCTCTTGCCTTACCAATCCTTACTTTGATGTCTGCGTCTGTGCCACCCTGCTGGTCGATGATGCTACCTAGGTAGGTGAAGGACTGCACTTCTTCCAAGGGGCTTCCATTCAGTGTGACTGGGTCGTTGCTGATGGAATTAATCCTAAGGATCTTGGTCTTGTCCTTGTGAATGTTGAGGCCAACCTGTGATGACGTGGCTGCCACAGTGTTGGTCTTCTCTTGCATCTGCTCTTTACTGTGCGAAAGGAGTGCAAGATCGTCAGCAAAGTCCAGGTCATCAAGCTGGGTCCACAACGTCCACTGGATTCCGTTCCTACGCTCGTAAGTGGATGTCTTCATAATCCAATCGATGACGAGGAGAAAGAGAAGTGGTGACAACAAGCATCCTTGTCTGACTCCAGTTCGCACCTGGAAGCTGTTAGTGAGCTGCCCTCCATGGATCACTCTACAGTGTATACCATCATATGAGTTCTTGATCAGGTTGACCACCTTTGCTGGAATGCCGTAGTGCCGAAGGAGCTTCCAGAGGGTCTCTCGATCCACGCTATCGAACGCTTTCTCATAGTCGTCAAAGTTGATGTACAACGAGGAGTTCCACTCCACAGATTGCTCGACTATGATGCGAAGCGTTGCTATCTGGGCCGTGCATGATCTGTTCAGCCGGAAACCTGCCTGTTCATCTCGTAGCTGTGGATCGACGGCATCCTTCATTCTCTCTAAGAGAACTCGGTTGAAGACCTTCCCTGGCACCGACAGGAGTGTGATTCCTCTATAATTGGCACAGTTGCTAAGGTCTCCTTTCTTGGGGATTTTGATGAGATATCCCTCTTTCCAGTCTGCCGGAATCACTTCTTCTTCCCATATCTTCTCAAAGAGGGGGTACAGCATTTCCACTGAAGCATCCAGGTCTGCTTTCAGGGCCTCTGCTGGGATGTCATCAGGTCCAGCCGCCTTCCTGTTCTTCATCATGGTGATGGCTTTTCTGATCTCATCTCTGGTTGGTTTATCGCAATTAATTGGGAGGTCTTCGTTGGCTGGGTTAATGTCTGGTGGATTTGGTGGTGCTGGTCTGTTCAGGAGTTCCTCAAAGTGCTCCGCCCATCTGTTCATCTGTTGTTCTATTCCTGTTATAGACTTTCCCTGCTTGTCTTTAACGGGACGTTCTGGCTTGCTGAACTTTCCAGACAGTCGCTTGGTAGTATCATACAGCTGTTTCATGTTACCGCTGTATGCTGCCTGCTCCGCTTCTGCTGCCAGTTCATCCACATACTCTCTCTTGTCCTTCCTAATATTCCTCTTCACTGCTCTGTGGGCTTCAGCATACTCTTTTTGAGCTTTGGCCTTTGCAGCTCTAGTCCTGCTGTTGTTGACTGCTGCCTTCTTCTTCTTTCTGTCTTCTATCTTGGTCAAGGTCTCTGCTGTGATCCACTCTTTCTGCTGGTGTTTCTTAATTCCAAGCACTTCCTGGCATACTAACCTAAGTGTGTCTCTCACTTTCTGCCATCTGTTTAGTACACTGTCTTCCTCTTCCTCAGACCGATCCTGTAATACTGAAAACTTATTCTTCAGCATCAGTCCAAAATCTTCCTTGGTCTTACGGTCCTTCAGAAGGCTGACGTTGTACTTCACTCTTCTGTCTGACGTATCTATCCAGCTCTGCTTCAGCTTCAGCTTCAATCTAGCCACCACTAAGTGATGGTCGGACGCCGCGTCTGCTCCTCTTCTAACTCTAACGTCCTGCAAGGATCTTCTGAACTTCTTGCTAATGCAGACATGGTCGATCTGATTTTCTGTCGTGCCTGCTGGTGATACCCAGGTACTCTTGTGGATCCGCTTGTGAGGAAAGATGCTACCTCCTATGACCAGGTTGTTAAGTGCACACAGATCCACAAATCTCTCTCCATTCTCACTCATCTCTCCCAGAGCGTGGGTCCCCATGACTTGTTCGTATCCTGTGTTGTCAGGTCCAATTTTGGCATTAAAGTCTCCCATAAGGATGATGATGTCTTTGTCTGGGAGAATCTCTAATATTTTCTGGAGTCTGTTGTAAAAATAATCTTTGTCCTCCTCTTCGCTGTCATTAGTTGGAGCGTAGCACTGAACAACATTCATCTTAGTCCTCTTCATTTTAGTTCTGAAGGATGCTGTGATGATCCTGGGACCATGTGCCTCCCAACCAATCAGTGCTCTCTGTGCCTGCTTGGACAACATGAAGCCTACTCCCTGTGTGTGGGGTGCGTCGCTCTCTTCATGTCCTGAATACTGCAACAGCTCTCCTGTCAACAGTCGTCTCTGTCCAGCTTGCGTCCATCTTGTTTCGCTAATGCCTAATAGGGTCAGGTTGTTGCTCCTCATCTCTGCTGCAATCTGCGCCGTCTTTCCTGACTCGTACATGGTCCTCACGTTCCATGTGCCTATGGTAATCCTCCTGGTTGCAAGAAGGGTAATCAGCTTAGTGGCTTCCTCACGGCTTTCACCACCCAGCGTCATGCATCTTCGAGTTGAAGACCCTTCTTTTTCCAGGGTAAAAGTCTCTGTTGTCTCTGTTGTTGGCGTTTCTGTAGCAGGTTGATTTTTTTACAGGGTGGAGTTGCTAGCCCCACGCCCAACCCTCCTCCTTTATCCTGACTTGGGACAGGCAGATGGCCCCAAAGGACCAAAAAGCCAGAGCACAGCCCAGAGAGAGCAGACCTGCCCTGGGAGCAGAGCTGCAGCAACCAGAGCCAGAGGGGCCAGACAAGCAGCCCAGGAAGCAGGTGAGCGCTGAAAGAGAGAGACAGAAGCAACCTGCAGAGCAGACCTGCCCTGGGAGCAGAGCTGTAGCAACTGGAGCCAGGGAGGCTAGAGAAGCAGCCCAGGGAGCTGAAGGCGGAGCAGCAGCAGCAGCAGCAGCGGCACTGAGGCAGTGTGGAGCTGGAGCTGGGGCTGGAGCAGTCCGGAGCTCGGTGTGGTGAGCAGCTAGGGAGAGCGAGGGCAGTGGGCGCAGCACAGGGAGACGCCTCAGCCAAGAGGCTCTGCAGGCCAGACTTGAAGGGGGATCATAACTCTGACAGAGCGGGAGTGACACTGGGGAGAAGCTGGGATACAGAACCTGGCCCAACAGAACTTTCTTCCCCAAATTGTAGAAAGACCTGTGGAACAAGAAGTATATTTTAAATTTTGGGTGCCCAAGTCTGGTTGAAAAATGGTGACAAACAATCAAAATTTTTCGTGAAAATTTGAATCAAGACGTTAAAAATCCATGTTTCAGGCCACTCTCCCGAGAAAGTAATTTGTTATCACTAGAGAGAGAAGGATGCAATGTGAGCACAGGCCTGGGAGCCAGAAACTCTTGCAAGCTAACCCTGGATCTGACTCCCTCTGAGGCACTGAGCATGTCACAACCTTTCTGCCGGCATTTCCCCAGCCATAAAATGAGTTGGAGGGATGTCTGAGGGGTTTGAAAGCCAAGTATGACACACTTAGGCCTTATCTAATCTTGTCAGGAAAACCAACCCTAACTACAGCTTTAGCCATGTTTTCAAAACAGTACCCAGATACAGCTGTGTGCATAATTGATTTTTCAGTGCACTTACAGTTCTGAAAAATAAACAAAAATCAGGTCAAACTGAACCAAAAACTTGTGCAAAACTTCATCAAACTGAAAAAATCTGTTTTGGATCGATTCACAGACATTATGAATGAATGACTATGACATTTAGGGCTGAAATCCAGATCAGTGCGGGGCTGTGTCACCACCTGCCCTGCAACCTTTGGTGCCTCACAACGCTTTGCTGTTGTAACTTCCAGCTTGGGTCTCTCACAAACAGCCTGCCAGTATGCAGGTCACATGCTGTTTGTGTATAGCTGGTCCAGCCACTCTGACCCCAGCAGCCTGTCAGCAACACTCCAGTGACACTTAGGTTTCCAACAGCCTTGGTTACCACTTGCAGGGTGACCCCAACACATGCCTCGTCCCAGATTTCCCCCCAAAACACGTGTTCTGTGTTCTGTGTTCTGCCTCGTCCCAGATTTCCCCCCAAAACACGTGTTCTGTCCAGCCCTCTCATGGACCATCCCAATATATTAGGTCTGTTGCTTCTCTAAGGGGATCAATATACAACAGTTTGCCACCCTAAATGGAGTTAACCACACAGTTCACTGGATGCATTTTAATTAAAGAATAAAACAAGCTGATTTAACTACAAGGAGATAGATTTAAAGTGAGTACAAATGTAAGGCATTGAAGTCAGAAATGGTTACAAGAGAAATAAAGATAAATTGCTTTTTAGCTCTAAAACTTAACAAAGTAGACTTGGTTCAAGGTGAAGTCCCATACCACATGTTCCCACTAACAATGCTGACCAAATTCTCAGGCCAGGGTCTACTCCTCACGTCCAAAGGCTTTTGCCTTCTTAGATGAAACAGAGAGAAATGAATGAGAGAGAGAAATTGAGGTAGTTTTGCCCCTCACTTTTATAGTTCAGTCACCATTTGAGAATGCCTTCTCCTGAATGTTACTTCCAGATAAATTTCGTTCCTGATGTGAGGACGGACACAAAGAGTCTGGTGATGAAAGAGGTGCCATGCCATTGTCTGCTAAAATGCAGATCTATCTGTTCCTAGCCCCCTTCTTGCCAAAGAATGGTCACTTGACAGGTGATTGCCCATCAGCTTTGATGATACCTGGCTAGAGGCATCTGCATTTCCTTTGTCTTTGAGAAACTGGTTTACCCAAGCTTGTCTGGTAAACACATTTCAGACTTAATTTCAGCTTATGTTCATCACTTTACATATAAGGTGGCTACATACATTTCACCATCATATTATTAACGAGCAAGTTCTTAGTTTTCAAATGATACCTCAAAAGGCATATTTTGTACCAAGATTATTACAATAGTGGGTAGGGTGTGAATATAGCGGTGCATTTGGTCATAATGACAACGAATAGTCATTGGGCCCAGGAATGATTCCCAGCTAGGTGGTTAGGGCACACACTTAGTCCATAGAAAACCCAAGTTCAAGTCTCTGCTCCAAGGCTTACGTAATTATTTATACAAAGTGGATTAGCTTCCACAACAAAGATTGAGAGAGACCCATACCAGAATATTCTATAGCCCAGTGACTAGGGCACTCTCCCGCAGCATGGGACACCCAAGTTCAATCCCTTCTCCACATCCTGCAGAGGTGGGGAACTGAACCAGATTCCCGGAGTAGAGCTGCCCATTTGCAGATTTCCCTGCTGCCTGCAACAGAGAATCAATCATCTGGTGCTTAGTTGTTTCTCCCTGAAAGAGGAAGGGAGAGCAGGAAACAGTTGGAAGAAATAGAAGGTAAAGGAATGAAAATAAACATGCATATTAAACGAGGTAAAGTGCAAATCAGGAAAAAGTAAAGGTCAGTGGGGAGGGAGAGAGGAACAAAAATAAATAAGAACCCACGAGAAAACAGAGACTTGTAAAAGAAGAAAATAGCCTTAAATGGGAAAGAGATGAGAAAATCAAATGTGTGAGCACAGGAACTGCCATATAGGTTTTTATACTGCACTCATCATTGTAGTATCTGAATGCCTAGGTCCATATAGTTCTGTATCCTGATCTCTGAGCAGTACCAGATGGTTCAGTGAAGGGAAAGAAATAATATTTATGTACCCACCTCACTAGGTTTTGTGATGATTAAGGGCCTGATCCTGCAAAATGCTTGAGGTTATTCAAGTTTGAAGCTGACAAGTGTTTCTAGAAGTGCATAGGATTATTATTAGTATTATTAGGGCAACTTTCCCAAATAAATCCAGGTGCAGGAGCTGCAAAACTTAATCTCTTCTATTTGGGCCCCAAAGAACAGGAAGTGAGTGGTTTCAGAAACCTGTTGGGCTTATGTATGGGAAATGCTACATTTATTTTAAATAGCGAACTGGATGCAGAAATGGCCTCTCACGCATGTTAATCTCTGTTCTTTTTGCAGAATGTTATCTCTATTGCCGTCTTAAAAGGCTACTTGATAAGAGGCCATTGGGGCTTTTGGAAAATTTTGTGCCCTGAGAGTGTGGGGGGAGGGGGAATTTCCCCTGCTGTGGAACAGTAATGAAAGAAATGCTCAGTTCAGACTAGTCTCCAAGGTATGAAATACCAGCTCCCAAGTACAAGGGAGGTTTAGGTGGCTGGGGTTGTTTCAGGATAGAGGGGAACAAATTACTTCTCCTTGGCCATGTAGTCAATCCACCGCCACTGCTGCACCCTGAAAGGTCTGACAAGCTAGATGAGAGGCAGAGAGAGGTGTCCAGATACTCTGCTGAGGACCAGGCAGTCTAAAAGCCTAAGTGAGGGAGAAATAGAGTGCAATGGGGAGTGTGAGAGAAGTATGAGGAAACCTTCCACACAGAAAGATGGAGAAAAGGGGACAGAGATATGGAAGAGAGGTGGTTAGAGAAGAGATGGAGAGTGGTGAAGAAAGAGAAACATGTAAGAGTTGAAATATCACATAAGAGTCTTTTTCATGGTTATGGACACGTAGCTCACATCATGATTGATAAGACCTGTCCTGGGACTGTACTGAGAGAAGATTCAACTTCCGGGGAACATACGGAACAATTCTTCTCACAAAGGGTGACATATCTTTGTCAAAGTGACCCTACATTTTGCTGGAAAAAACCCCAGACATTGGTGGTGTCTACAGGAAGGCCTTTAAAATCTTATTACAGCTCGCAAACATTTCAACTTCATTTAAAAAGCAATGGTTATTGTCACATTCCCATTCTGATGCCATTTTGCAAGCCTAACTTTGGAGTTTTGGGTGCACTGAGGTTATTATATGTTTTGCCCCATGGAGGCATCCAAAAGGAGAAGGTTTGCATTTGTGACTGCCCTTTCTCTTGCTCTGTGTGTGCATGTGTGAGAGAGAGTGTCTGTGTGTATTAAACATTTAAATCAACTCTGCAGCTGGTCAAAGAGCAGGAAAAAAAATTTTTTTAAATGGTCACAAAAGTTTATTCCCATTTATAGCAGAAATTTGAAATGAAAGGAACCAGCTCTCGTGTAATTCTTCATTTGTTGTCATGAACGAGGTGGCCCACCATTAGGGATCCTGGATGCAAAGCCAATCACAGAACCCACTCAGGTGAACGGCTATATACTAAAGCACTTTCCTTTATGCCCTCCAATAGGAGCAGCTTAGGCCCTTTTGCAGTGCAAAGCAGCTTCACATAAAGAAGTGGGGCTGACTCCCGGAGCCAAGTGCAGAGACACCACATGCAATCTGAGAGGCACTTTGGAGCTAACAGGCTTTTCCTAGGTTTCAAATTCTGTTGCTGGAACCAAACTGCATGCTGAGTAGTCAGTTCAAGTTTGGGGTGGTCTGTGGAAGGAAGCAGTCTGCTTGGCTGTGAGGCTAATACCTCCTTCTTTGGACAAGGAGAGTGGTTCCTTATCTGGGATTCCTGCAAAAGGAGGCTGCCTGTGTGCAGCTTGTTCTTGCTGCTGTTCAGGGAGACAGGACGGGTGCCATTTTGTAAATAAACAAATTACACTAAGAAAATACTTGACCTGGTCACCAATTGCTGCTCCAACTGGGAAACTGACCTGCAGGGCCCTGAATTCTGCCTACCGCTCAGCCAAGGAAGAAATATTTGTAATGGGTCAGTGGCATGAGAGAGACCAGATTCTTATGCCAAAAGTTTTCATTCATAGATTGCTTGGCCCCAACTACCACAGCTCAGTCGCTGCGCACTAGCTTGGGCACTGGTGTTTGAAAAACTCCTGTGACCTTGCTGCATTGGCTTCGTTATGCACTGCAGAGGGAGCTGAGACAGGAGAGCAGGAGGAGTCCTTAAAACTCCGAGAGACAAGATTTTCAGGGACTGGACTCCCATTCATGTCCTCCCACCCCCCGATTTCCATCATTTAGTGCCAGTTTCCCTAACACAGCCTCCTTCTCCAAAGACTGTCCTGCCCTCCACCCATCCACAATTTCTCCCTCTCTCCTCACGTCTCCCCCACACCCAATACATTCTGTGCTGTTCTGGGTATGGAAAGTAACTGTAAACCATGCTGTAGGCTCTGGTTGCTATGCACTGCTCTCCAACAGGGTAAAGTAAGCCAGAATGTACTGGTGAATCTGGCCCTAAAAGTTAAAATATTAAAAAAATATTTTAGATTGATACTGCCTATCTTCAAAACATTAGAAATATCACACAGCAACATTTGCTTTGGGGTTTTTTTGTCCAGTGTTAAATCTATGACATTTTGAAAAAAAATTAATAAGGAAATTCCCAGACAAAAAAACATATTAAAATGGAGTTAAGGTTGAGAGTACAACCTGTTATTTAGGGAGAATATATGATGTTTATCCCAGAAGCAAACTTTGTAAACTGAGGAAGTGCAGAATTAGTTAAAGTTACATTTTAAAATAAATTCAGACAGGTGAAGGTGTGGCAATAGGGTGACTAGATGTCCCGATTTGATAGGGACAGTCCCGATTTTTGGGTTTTTTTCTTATATAGGCTCCTGTCAAGTTTTAATCCTCAATTTGAACATTAGAGTTCAAATATGAAGTACTAACATGAAGTTCTCTAAGCTTAATCTCCAGCTTAGATCTGATAGGCTGCCACCAGATCAGGAATTGCTAGGGCCTGATCCCCCCTTTCCTCTCTCTGGTGTCCCCAACCCTCCCTTGGTGGGACACCCAGATTCCAAATCCCTTGGATGCTAAAAGCAGGGGAGAAAACCCCTTCCCCCCTCCTTCCCAGGCTTGCCTCTTGGTCTAGCCTGCGAGTATCAAGAAACCGGTTTCTCTGCTTCCCAAGAGATAAGCGTTCTCTGCCCTCAGGACAATTGAGATGCAAAATACCAACAGCTTGGCTTTGCCTTTCCCCGTGCCTGCCTTCCCGTGAGGGAGACAGGTACCTGATACAGAGGTTTCACTTTCTCTGCCTTACTAGAAAAAGAAACTTCCACAAGTTTTAAAAAAAAGAAAGCTTTATATAGAAAAAGAGACAATACAGACTAATAACTTGCATAAACATTTATACAGGCTCCTACTTAAGAAAATCTGAATACCCCAGTCTGATTTAAAAAATAGCCAATTTAAATAGACCAGCAATCACACACAGTAAGTACAAAGCAAAGCATATCATAGCCGATTTTACTTTGTTCCCGGTTTGTACTCACTGCCCCTTAGTAGAATGAGAAGAAGATTGGAATCAGCAAGGTAGCTTGTTCCTCACAGCCGAGGAACAACAAAGACCCAGCAATCCACATCTGTAAATACAACCCAAAGCTCCTCACAGCCGAATTGCTTTGGGTTCCTTTGTACTCACAGACTTTTGGTATAATATTTGAGATAAGAAGGAGTTAGGAGGAAACCTTGTTTACTCACAGCCGAGAAAACAAAAAAGACCCCGAGTATACAAATTCCCGCCCCTGACTTTAAACAATCCAGTTCTCTGATTGGTCCTCTGGTCAGGTGTTTGGTTACCCTTTCCAGGTAAAAGAAACTTAACCCTTACCTTACCTATCTACTTATGACAGCTCCTATTACCTCCCCAGCCTCTGTCCCGATTTTTCACACTCTGGGTACGTCCAGACTACCCGCCAGATTGGCAGGTAACGATTGATTTATCGGGGATCAATATATCGCATCTTGTCTAGAGGCGATATATCGATCCCCGAACACGCTCCCGTCAACTCTGGAACTCCACCAGAGTGAGCAGCAGTAGTGGAGTCGACAGGTGAGCTGCGGCTGTTGATCCCGCACCATGAGGATGGGAGTTAAGTCGAAATAAGATACCTCAACTTCAGCTACAGCATTCCCATAGCTGAAGTTACGTATCTTACATTGACTCCCCCACACACAGCGTAGACCAGGCCTTGCTGTCTGGTCACCCTATGTGGAAATGCACAGGTAGGGCATGCAAACAACCTTAACTCTGCCTTACGTGGCCAGTGGAAAAGAATATGAAAAAGAAACAAACCTTAACCACAAACACTAAAATACATAAATCAAAATTGTTTGTGTTTTGGTGCTGTCATCACAATGCTTTCCTCGCTGGGATGAACTGAGGTAGGAGTGTACCTCTAAAAACAAAAGAATTATAGGCTGAATTTATACACGACACAACTCCGTTACTTTCAATGAAGTTGAGTCTTCTGACAATATTTTTGGGATGAATTTATTAAAGCAATAAAGCATTATAGTATATTTTTAGTACTGTTAGCTACATTCCTTTCTTTTATTCTCCCATTACAGAATAATTTCTTCAATGTAGTTATTGGGTAACCATACTGGGTAATACTTAATGGCAATATCTCAGGTTAAAGATAATTCAGTTCTTTGTACCCTTTCAGGTATCAGCCAGGCCTGTAAGCCTCTTGGCAGTTACTCCATCCCTTTGAGTAGTTAGCTCCAACAGTGAGGAGATAAAAAGCTTGTTTCTTGTTATTAATTAAGATTTGGGTCCTTCCAGAAGGTGACTCTATAGTATCTGGAAATGGTGCTCTGCTGGAAGGTAACTGTTGTCCATGTGTTTAGTCTTTAGTGATCCTGACCACAGTCCCCCTCTTGCCTGGCTTTATTTATGCTACAGACAATATTTGGATCAGTCTTTAGAATTCAAGAGCTGGACTTGATTAAAGTACAAACACATCCTCTTTCTCTGTGATTTTTCCAGAGGACACTCTTATGTAATAGCTAGAGCCAAACTTGTTTCCCTTCTCAGAACTTAAAGTCCCTTCCACATTCATTCTTAGCACGCTTCCTTCCATGCACACAACCTGTTGTCACACAGAACTCCCCACAGCACACTTTCCCTGAGAGTATGACATAGCCACAGTTAGACTCAATGTTAGAGCTAAGCCTACAATACACAAGCCAAATTCAGCTCTGACCCAGTTCCAGTCACTTCAGTGGAATGACTTTCATTTTCACCAGGGCTGACTTTTGGGCCTGAAGAGCCCTTGCCTCTTGGTGATGGACTCAGACCACTAGATTCATTCCTTTTTCACCTCCTTGGTAAATCTAATACTTCTCTATTGAGACCATAACACAGGGGTCAGCAACCTTTCAGAAATGGTGCGCTGAGTCTTCACTTATTCACTCTAATTTAAGGTTTCATGTGCCAGTAATACATTTCAACTTTTTTAAAAGGTCTCTTTCTATTGTTGTATGTAAAGTAAATAAGGTTTTTAAAATGTTTAAGAAGCTTCATTTAAAATTAAATTAAAATGCAGAACCCCCCCGGATCGGTGGTCAGGACCCGGGCAGTGTGAGTGCCACTGAAAATTAGCTCACGTGCCACCTTCGGCACGCGTGCCATAGGTTGCCTACCCCTGCCATAACAATTCTAACTACCTGTGTTTTGATGAAATATCTAAAACAATGAATGATTTTATGTAGCATATGTACTGAAACCTCTAGGTGCTGCAGCATGAGTTAAGGAGTTTGGCAGATTTCCTCCTGAATTCTTTTGTTTTTAGTGGCACACTCATACCTCAGTTCATCCCAGCGAGGAGAGCATTGTGGTGATATAGTGGCAAAAGACAATTAATTCCAGAATTTTGACTAAACCATTCAAATACTGAAGAACTGAAGTACTTGGTTTGACACAAATAATTTACCAAATTTTATAGGCTAGTGTATATTTTTATATTTGCATTAGCTAGATTTTGGCTGCCTGATACTTTCTGTAGTTTTTTGCTAGAGTTTTAACCCTGATTTGAACTTTCCCAGGGTTCTGACATATTCAGATGGAGGTTCAGGACCATTGTTAATTTATAACTTTGGTTTTGAATCTACTTACATCTGCAGTAGCTTTTTTTCATCTATCTGCTGTTTCTTTCTAAAGCCTGATCGTGGCAGACAAATAAACTTGCAAGGCACTCATATACTTCATACAGTGCTCTATAAATGAACAATATACTGCTACCTATTTGTCCGCGTTTGGTGGCCCTTTGTGTTCCTTTCTCATTAGTCTTCTCCGTCTTTGGTGAGTTCCTACTGCAAGTCAAGGATACTCCTGTAACCTTCACTTCTGAAAACATCCTTTCATTTTGCTTTGGCTGCCATGGGTCTGCCTCAGGGAGCATAACTGCTAGTGGTATTTTGACAACTCAGCTTGCTTTTTAAATTGATTTTGTATTTGTTTAAAACTTGAAGAGTTGGTGTAGTGTATTGATTATCTCTCAAATTCCAGGATTTGTGTTCATAATCTTGGCCTTGTTTAATCATTTTATAAGTGTCTCATCATATATCCACTGGAGACCTATTTGCCTCTAAAAAGGGACTTTGTCATTCCATTAAAATGTGTTGGAGAAAATAGACGTAGAGGTTTTTCCTTGTATTCTGTAACCTGAATCATTCGGTTTCCCCATAGTAATTAAGACTAAAACTCACCTAAATACAAAGGGTTCACAAAAGGCCCCCTTGTACTTTATTAAACATGGGTCTGATTCAGCTCCCACTGGAGTCAAGAAGAATTTTTCCATTGACTGCAATGTGTGGTGAGGCAATGGGCGATTTCACCATAACTGCACCTCCATTTACCATCAAGAGAACTAGTTCACTAGTAAAACGTGTGATCTAATTTTCTGTCCCAGAAATGGAGAAGGAAAATAGGTATAAGAACAAATGCAGGTAAATTCAAATCTGACTTTTATTCACACATAAAGGAGATAAATTCATTTTGAGAAACAGTAAAATGGGAGACAAATGTATGGGATAATGACCCTACAGATTGCTTTTTATTAAGAACCATGAAAGAAATAAAGAGAATTATACAGTAGATTTCAATGTGAAAACATCTGAATAATGAAAAAGAACAAAGGACAGGATCCTCTTTTCCTTCCTTCAGCAAAACGTCCACTTAAGCCATTGAGAGTTTTGTTCGAATGAGGACAATGGGATCACGCTATTAGTCTTGGAAATGATTTCAATATGCCTTGCAAATGCAAGGGAAGAGGACGGGGTGATTGAAATGAGATTTAATAATATGCTATAATGTGACTTACACATAAACCAAAAAAGTTAAACCAGGATTAGGTTTTGTTTAAAAATAAACACAAGGACATTAGAAAAACAGTACATTTTATTTGTAGTAAGTGCTACTGGATCCAGTCTCACTGACTTCGTGCTGCACACAACTTGAATAGCTGTGCACAATCAGGGCCTGATCCCAGGCCCACTGAAGTCAATGGAAAGACTCTTCCAATGGAAAAAATGTAACATCAAGGCTTGTTAATTTTTGGTCTTAATGAGAATGGAAAGATGTATGCAGGGATAGGGATTATGACCCCATTCTGCCAAGTGCTGAGTAATTCCAGCGAGATGCTGAATGCAGTAGGAGTTGAAAATGCTCAGTATCTCACAGGATGTTCTCAGTACCCTGCAGGATGGGACCCTTTGGCTGTGACTTTCACAGAGGAAGGACCTACCGTACCTGCTTTGAAAGAGGAAAGCAGAGTGGTCTGTAATTGCTGTGCTTGAGCCATTCGAATGTAGGAAAGATCTGCCTGATACATGCACTGCAGACAGTGCTGGATTCCCAGCAGGGCCAAAGGGCCGTATACTTCAAGGAGGAGCGCTAGCTTCTCTGATGGTGGCAGGTCACTCAGACTACACAGGAAAAATCTGGCAGCTAAATTACTGCGCAGATTTAAATCGGCCCAGTTTGGGGGGTTCTAAAAGTTTAGCATGCTGGAAAATTGAAGAACAGATGTTTTGCCAAAGGGCATTTTCTGGGTGGAACCTATTATCATCAGAAGTGATTCTATGAATTTAAATATACAACCTTTCAGACAGTATTAACCCATCCTTGCAGAGAAGGTTTATGCTATGATCAAGTAATTTGTCTCCTGTACTGTATTGAGATAACCTGATACATCACAATTGTACCTCAGCATCCTATAAATGATATACAGTATGTGCTGGTGCGCCATGGTTCTTGCTTAAGTTAAATTTAATTAGGAAAAATGAGAGCCATATGGTAATTTTGAATACAAGAAAAACAATGTCTGTGTGTTTGGATCCGGCACACTCAAATATTTTCCTAGAGCACTAATTTTAATTCTGCTTCTGAGCACGTAACCACACATAAATAGGATTTGATATTTTTACATAATCCACCTGACTTGTATTTACTGCTATATATATTGAGTAAGCATTGCCTGCTAGTACATACAGAAGGTGTAATAATAGACAGTAAGATGCAAACTAGCAAGTTAAATGAGACATTTAAAACAGTTGATTAAAAAGAACACCATTATCTAAAATTACTAAAAAGTAAATATTGCTTTTCTAATGTGCATTTGTTTTTTGTTCACCAACATGACAAAATTATGCTGTGAGGGGTAGATAGTGGAATTCAGTTTTAAGATCAAGATCAAATGTGTTAATAAAAGGCAATACAATAATCTAACTCTCTGAAACAGTATTTGAGTCATTTATGGCACTATGCATAGGTTAGGACTATAAAAGCAGGCTTAATGAGGAGAATTATATATTAGGAATGTATGCAAATAGTTGACATAGTTCACTCCTTCAATAAGTATAGAAATCAGCAGTATCAGCTACAATCATTTCCATCTAAATTGGAAGCAGAGTTGTTAAAAGAATGAACCTTTTGTTATCCAGTCCCCGTTCTGACAAATACTATTTTCCATTTCCTTTATTTAGCCAAAGACCAGCTCTGCTCTACGTGGGCTTGGAGAAGCTCTGCAATTTCCATGTGGGCAGATTTCAGAGTGACAGACAGAGCAGAATTACCACGCTACATGGGGAAAAAAAAGAAAATGAATTTACTATGCAAATCTTTCAAATAAAAATCTTACTGGACAGCTAAGGATTAATGTCAGTGTTGAATGTGGAGAATTGCATGTGCCAGTTCTACTAATGGGAAAAAGGGTGACAAAATTGCCCATGACGTCAAAAGGGCCTAATCCTTCATAGAGTCATATAGTCCAAGGCCAGAAGGATCACTAGATCATCTAGTTTGGCCTCCTTTATGTCACATGCCACCAATACCACCCAGCACTCACACACTAAACCCAACAACTGAAATGAGACCAAAGCATTACAGCTCACAGGATACCAGACTGTTATTTGCCACAGGCAAAGAGTAGGAGGGACTGAAGGGGACAAGGGCTCAAGGCCCCAGCAATGACAGAGAAATGATTCAATGAGCTATACTCAGATAATCCTGGCAAGCGACCCACACCCATATGTAGCAATAGAAGGCATAAAATAAAACCATGGTGACTGCCAATCTGACCTGGGGAAAATTCCTTCCTGACCCCATATATGGCGATCAATTAGGCCCTGAGCATGTGAGCAAGAACCAGCCAGCCTGAGCACCTGAGAGAGAGAGAATGCTCGGAGCCTCCTCAGAGTCCTGGCCCTCTCTGCCCAATGTCCCATCTCCAGACGTTATCATCCCCGATGCTTCCGAGGAAGGAGAAAATACTATTCAAATGCCACGTTTCCCGCTTTTTTCAGTCTTCCTGAGAAAAGCATCGACTGTAAGGAGATGTGTGTGAATCTGAACATAGTCTCTGATCACAGTATTTAGCAGGCTGCCAATCTTAGTTACCAGATCAGCTGCTATGTACATTGGCCAAACTGGACAGTCTCTACGCAAACGAATAAATGGACCACAAATCAGACGTCAAGAATTATAACATTCAAAAACTAGTTGGAGAACACTTCAATCTCCCTGGACACTAAGTAACAGACTGAAAAGTAGCAATTCTTCAACAAAAAAACTTCAAAAACAGACTCCAATGAGAAACTGCAGAACTGGAATTAATTTGCAAACTGGATACCATCAAATTAGGCCTGAATAAAGGCTGGGAGTGGATGAATCACACCTTCTTGTCAACTGTTTGAAATGAGCCACTCTGATTACCACTACAAAAGTGATTTTTTTTGTCCTGTTGATAATAGCCTACTTTAACTACTTGTCTCGATCCCCCCGCTTGGTAAGGCAACTCTCATCTTCTCATGTACTGCTATATATATATCTCCTACTGTATTTTCCACTCCATGCATCTGGTAAAGTGCGTTTTAGCCCACGAAAGCTTATGCCCAAATAAATTTGTTAGTCTCTAAGGTGCCACTAGTACTCCTCGTTGTTTTCGTTTTTGCGGATACAGACTAAGACAGCTATCACTCTGAAACTCTGACTATCCAAAATTAAGATGAGTTGTGGAGAGAGATTATAACAATCTGCACTTGTGTATGTTTAAATTAAACAAAAGACATTATATTTGGTGTTCAGCTTATAGTCATGACACTGGGCTCTCCGTCCTGAAGCTGGTCAACTTGATTTATCAGCATAAGACAGTTTTTGCCAGTGTACAGTGTACAGTGACAGTTTTTGCCAGTTCTAGTTAGTCTGTTTCTAATGAATTCATTGTGGTAGTGTCTTGTCCAATTTTGGGTGCTGTCAGCAATGACTATTCCCCATTAAATAATGTCTAAATTAAGAAAAAATGATGTTTATTTAGTGTTCTTGTATTTGTCTCCATTTGAGTGTATATGTGTATTGCCACTGACTGTGGAGACACAGATTGATATATAGATCAGTCTACTGTTCTAATCTCAGATAGCTAGCCCTGCCCATATGTTCCTGTCTGCTCTTTTATCCTCCTCTGGCATCATCTTGAAACAATGCTGCTCTCTGGTAATGAAGGCTGTGAAATTCATCCTGGATAATCAACAGTGGTTGTTGAAGAGACAATGCATGATCCACCTCCTTGCACATGAACAAAACCAATGCATACAACTACTGAAAAATTTCACACTTAGAGCCACTGTATATAATTCCTCAGAAACATCATCAGTTAGTTGGCAGTGTGGTGTGCTGCCAGCTTGCAACTGGTCTGGCTATTAAACATTTAATTGTAATTTATATAAATAACATTGTTCAGTCCTTGTCACAGTACCGAAAGCTGTAAATAGATAAGCAATGCTTCTTTGGTGTTTCACATGGGAAATATGATAGCAAGGCACCTGGTACAAAAGAGAAACCTTGTGATGGATTTGGATTGATTCGGGGTCTTCAGCAGGTGACCTTTCAGTCACCTTTCAGATTAAAACCTTCAAGTAACATTATAGTGCAGCACATCTTTATCCCTCCCTAGCACAATCTGCTGTCTAATTAGTTGCATTAAACAGAGGAAAAGAAGCAGATACAAATCTATAATCGTCTAGATTCCATGGGCATAGAGGAAGCTAAGTTATTGTCTCAAATGGTCTTCTTTATTCTATGAAAATTTCCTCTCCCGTTGTTTTAGCGGTTTTCACATTGCCGGATGTCCAGGTGAGATTATGATGTACACAAGCTGTAAATAACAATTTCTGTCCTGGAATTAACTGCCAGTTATTCGCTCAAGGGGGTTTTCAAATCTTCCTTAACTAAATAAGATAGTGATTCACATACTGTGCAGCTACCGAAGACTATACTCCAAGGCTGAAATGAGATTTTTAAATATGCTAATATGATATTTGCCAAGGCAGTAGTTTCCTTTCCAGTCAGATGATCTATCCAACCTGTGAGTGGGAGAAAAGGGAGGACTTGGACAATTTGATATATAGCGCTAATAGGGCTTTTGTTGCAAGACTCTCTCTTGACAAGATCCTAAGAGCTCACTTCTGCTGTTCAGATACACTGGTGCAACTCTCAGTCATTTAAATCTGTATATCCAAAGGGCAGAACTGGGCCCTGATGTGTTTTTCAAAACAGAGGAATCACTTCTTGTCTTGGTGACTGCTGTCTGGACATTCATAGTAAATGGCATGCTACATGCTAGCCAATTTAAGGGATTAATGGAACAACTCCCATTGACTTCAGTTGAGCAGGGTTTCACGCTATATATTAATGCATCTTGAGCAAAATTTTCAACAAGGTTGGCTTCCCTTTTATGGGAGCAACTTGCACCTACAAAATTTGTACCCATATTTTTGCACCCACAAGAGTAGTCTGTGTATTTGTACCTCTAACTTGGCTGCAGGTGCACATCAGGCAGTTAAAACTGCAACCACTCTGCAGCAGCAATGCATTGTGTTGGTTCAAAACCTCAGCTGAATATTTCACCTCTAAAAAAGCAAGGTGTAATCTATTCTTTATTTAAAATGTACCTCTTTGTGTCTGTAGGTGCGCTGTGCATAAATATTTCCCCATTGTGATGTTTGACATGATCATAATGCAAGGGTTCTTTCCGCTGGAGCTGAGAGGATCATTCAGAGGTACTCAACACCCACCCATTGATATCAATAGGAATTGTGAGTACTCAGGGCCAAAAAGAATCAGGCCACAATGCCTAAATATTAGAGCTGATCAAAAAAGTAGAATTTTTTTCATGGGAAGTGTTCATTTTGGGCAGAAATTTGACGACCAAAATATTCTGGCTGAGAACTGAAATATTTTTATTTGAAGATGCTGCTCTGATGCCTTATGGGAGTTGTAGTTCAGGTGATTCAAGCTCCAATTCTCCTGTTGGCTGGGTTCCTTGGATATACTACACCACCCATGATAAATAACAGTCTACCTGCATGGAGAGGAGAAGTGGTGCAACATGGGAGTCCCTGACTGTGGTGCATCATGGAAGATTGTGAGGGACTACTGCATGTCTGTATGTTAGGGTGACCAGATGTCCCAATTGTATAGGGACAGTGCTGATTTTTGGAGCTTTTTCTTATATAGGCACCTATTACCCCCCACCCCCGTCCCGATTTTTCACACTTGCTATCTGGTCACCCTACTGTATGTTCCTATATCAGATTACAAACTTCATTTTGTTTTGTGAGTGCCATTTTGATTGCCTACACTTTTGCCTTTTACCCTCTATCTTCTGCTAAGACTTCCAGGGAGGCGTCATGAGAAATTCATGCAGCTAGCAGAAGCTTAACAATCCAGGGTCATTTACTTAGATGGTCTCCCATTCAAATACATGCACCCTAAGACAATGACCTAGCTGCAGCCTGAGGAACCAGTTCAGCTAGGTGAGTTTGTAACCAAGCATTGGATCACCTGATGTTGGATTTGAAGTCACTGAGGAGACTAGGGATGTGTGGGGGCTGGAACCTTACAAAAGGAAAGCTCTCTCATTGGCTGTTACAAATGGCAAGTCAGCATTCTGAGGAAGGAAGTGAATTTTTCAGTTGTGACCCCCTGTAGTTAAATGGTGGGTACACTCAATTAGTTGATTCTGGTAGGTGCAGTTCTTTGAAAGGCCCTGTCCAGTTAAGAATTGGACAACATTTGATTACGTGCCAGGTTTTTACATAAAACTATATGGTTATAATGAAGCTGTGGTCTATTAACATAATATTTTTCTGCGGTTTGAGCAGTGCATCATAATTCTGGAATAAATCTCTAAGCCAGAGTGAATCTTCCTCATTATTTTCAAGATGTTTTTACACTTCTAATTATCTGGTATATGCCAATGGGGCATGTATTATCGTTTGTAATCTGCTTGTTGTCTGTAATCCACAAATGCAAAGGGCTGTATCCAGGCGTATTGAACACGTACAAAATAGGAAACATCTTGAGCTCCGTGCTGCATGCACGCAACCCAGGTGTTACTTATTATGGTATTTTAAAGAGATAAAGGCCTATGCTGGAATCATTCTCTCTCTCTCTCTCTCTCTCTCTCTCTCATGCTCTTTCAAATACCAAAACTCCAGCACAGGATACTGCTGTAGTTCAGCAGTGTTGTACTTACATGTTCACTGTATTGTACAGTGACCCCTGTCCTAAGCGAATGCTCAATAAACTGAGAAAAGGGTTTTTTTGCTTAATGGAAGTAACCTCCTACCAATGCTGGAGTACAGCTGTAGTTAGTACATTTGGGGATTCTTCAGAGGTGGTCTATGAAGGCAGTAGCTTGTCTGTTAAGTATGCAATTGTGCAGTTTGGCTTGGAATTGAAAATGGAGTTAAAACTCGGGTTACTCATCCTCCAAATCCTTAAACTGATCCAGTCCCCTCTATCTGTGAGACAGGCCAGGCACAGAGCCAAAGCCCACTCATTAATATGTTTGATAAGGGAAAAACTTTGGTTTCCAGGAGGTGTCTAGTGTCTGCTCCAGTTCTAAGGCAAGAAAGCCGTATGGTTTCTTTAAACATTCACTAATTGCCTCCTAGCAGTGACTGTCTGAATATCTATATTTTTTTACAGTACATGCTGCAACCACCTGTTTCCCTTACCTTGTCCGTTAATGTAGTGTTACAACCAGGGTGAGCCAGAAGAAGCTTCACGATCTCAACATTGCCATGCTGACAGGCAACCATCAGTGCTGATGTTCCATTATCATCCTGCTGGTTTATGTCAGCCTTGCAAGATAACAAGGCTTTCACCATATCTCCCCTGTCATGGCTGACACCTAATATTAAGGCAGTCTGGCCTCCCTAGGAATATTGCAAGACAGACCAAACACAATGACATACCAATCAAAGAAATGTAACTTTATTTACACAATCTAAGCATTCAAATAGCATAGCAGTCTTGCTTGGAACACAGGTCGCCCTACAGCAGATGCTGTAACAAATCTGTGGCCATTTATAACTTCAGGGTTGACTCTTCTACATGTCATGGCTCCTCAGAACTTCACTGTGACAGTAAGGCTAAAACTCATATCTGATCTGTGTGCTCCAAAAGCAAAGGCCCTGTCATTGGAGCTATAGCCTATAGGAGATTATCCATTAGCTCAGTGGTCCCCAACCTTTTCGTCTGGCGGGGTCAGGCAAAGGACCATGGCGGCGGTGGAGCATCCGTCAAAATGCTGCTGAATTTCTGTGGCATTTCGGCGGCGACGCCTCTCGATGACTTCACTTGTTGGCAGCAAGCGGCGTCATCAAGAGGCGTCGTTGCCAAAATGCTGCAAAAATTTGGGGGCGACACCTCTTGATGATGATGCTTGTCAGCGGCAAGTGGCGTTACCAAGAGGCATCGTTGCTGAAATGCCACAGAAATTCGGCGGCATTTCGGCAGATGCTCCACTGCAGGCCAGAACACAAGCGCATTTAGATGCCCTTGCGGGCGCCATGGTACCTGCAGGCACTGTGTTGGAAACCCTTGCATTAGCTAGTAGCTGCATAGGGCTTATGATATGCAGTTCCAGTTCTGTCTTGTAGTCAGAGGTGATACACGTTTACACTAGCCTGCTCGGTATCATTTTGTCTGAGGGATGAAATTTGGAAGCAAATTACAGTGGGAGCTCTCACCATGACTTGAGCACTGTAGTGTGTCAAAAGTCCATTGAAATCTGGCCCTGGCCAAACTGGCCATGTCTTTTGTTTTTATTGTCAGTGTAAATATAAAGCGATCACTGTTTGTAAAGGTGAAGTAAACTAGTGAAACCTAAAGTGAGAAGGGCCTGGTTGGCCTTTACATGAAGGTCCTTAGAATTACACTTATAACCACACTAGCACTGCCTTTACACTGTCAAAGCAAAAAGAACACAAATGCCAGAGTAGTGTCAAGGAACCTTAGTGTAAACCAGAATCAGGCCCAGAAACGTTTACACAACCATGACTAAATAATCATGTGTAGTGATATTGTCTCAAAAATAATTATTCTGTGGTGTCCTGCTAGTTCGCCACTGAACAATTGCGCCTCCTCATAGTCGTTCACATTCTGTTTTTTTTTTAGGTTAATTTAATTCAGCTTCATTTCTGAGACTCTTATTTCAGATTTTAACCATTCTTTAGGAAGCAGATGGGAAAAAGCGAATGTTTGCATCTGCAAAGTTCTGCACTCAACTGCCACCCAATGGCAGCTGAGGGCACTTAGCTGCATGTGGCGGATGCTCAGGATAGTGAAGGATCAAGCCCTCTGAGTTTTCCTTCAAGTACTTTAATTAGCAACTTATTAATTGATTGATAGTTGGATATAAAAGCATGGATTAAGAAGCAGCACTGGGACAGGCAAAGTCGAGAAGGTTTATTTGTCACAGTGGATTGCACAGTCTGGCTGAATATGCTGCTTTCACTCTCTAAACTGGCAACTTCAATACAATACACACACTAACACACATAATCTTGCTTCTCAATTTCATGAACATAAGAACGGTCACACTGGGTCAGACCAAAGGTCCATCTAGACCAGTATTCTGTCTTCCAACAGTGGCCAATGCCAGGTGCTCCAGAGGGAATGAACAGCACAGGTAACCAACAACTGATCCTTTCCCTGTCGCCCATTCCCAGCTTCTGGCAAACAGAGGCTTGGGATAGCATCCCTGCCCATCCTGGCTCATAGCCATTGATGGACCTATCCTCAATGAATTTATCTAGTTCTTTTTTGAACCCTGTTATAGTCTTGGCCTTCACAACATTCTCTAGCAAGGAATTCCACAAGTTGACTATGCGTTGTGTGGAAAAAATACTTCTTTTTGTTTGTTTTAAACCTGCTACCTATTAATTTCATTTGGTGGCCCCTAGTTCTTCTGTTATGAGAAGGAGTAAATAACACTTCCTTATTTACTTTCTCCACCCCAGTCATGATTTTATAGACCTCTATCATATCCCCCCTTAGTTGTCTCTTTTCCAAGCTGAAAAGTCCCAGTCTTATTAATCTCTCCTTCAGACAGCAGCCATTCCATACCCCTAATAATTTTGTTGCCCTTTTCTGAACCTTTTCCAAGTTAAATGTATCTTTTTGAAATGGGGTGACTATATCTGCACACAGTATTCAGAATGTGGGGTACCATGGATTTATATAGAGGCAATATGATATTTTCTATCTTATTATCTATCCCTTCTTAATGATTCCCAACATTCTGTTCGCTTTTTTGACTGCTGCTGCACATTGAGTGGATGTTTTCTGAGAACTATCCACAATGACTCCAAGATCTCTTCTTGAGTGACAACAGCTAATTAGATCCATCATTTAGATGTATAGTTGGATTATGTTTCCAAGTGCATTACTTTGCATTTATCAACATTTTAATTTCATTTGCCATTTTGTTGCCCAGTCACCCAGTTTTGAGAGATCCTTTTGTCGCTCTGCACAGTCTTAATTATCTTGAGTAGTTTGTATCATCTGCAAGTTTTGCCACCTCACTGTTTACCCTTTTTCCAGATCATTTATGAATATGTTGAATAGGACTGGGCCCAGCACAGATCCTGTGGGACACCATTATTACTCTCTCCATTCTGAAAACTGACCATTTATTCCTACCCTTTGTTTCCTATCTTTTAACCAGTTACCGATCCATGAGAGGATCTTCCCTCTTATCCATGGCTGCTTACTTTGCTTAAGAGCTTTGGTGAGGGACTTGTCAAAGGCTTTCTGAAAATCTAAATACACTATATCCGCCAGACCCCTTGTCCACATGCTTGTTGACTCCCTCAAAGAATTCTAGTAGATTGGTGAGGCATGATTTCCTTTTAAAAAAACTATGTTGACTATTCCTCAACAAATTATGTTCATCTATTGGTCTGAGAATTTTGTTCTCACTATAGTTTCAACCAGTCTGCCTGTACTGAAGTCAGGTTTACTGGCCTGTAATGCTAGGGTCACTTCTGGAGCCCTTTTAAAAATTGGCATCACTTTAGCTATCTTCCAGTGATTTTGGTACAGAAGCTGATTAATAATAGGTTACAGATGACAGTTAGTAGTCCTGCAATTTCAGCATTTGAGTTCCTTCAGAACTCTTGGGTGAACCATCTGTCTCCTGGTGACTTATTACTGTTTAGTTTATCAATTTGTTCCAAAACCTCCTCTAATGACACCTCAATTTGGGACAGTTCCTCAGATTTTTTACCTAAAAGGAATGGCTCAGGTTCAGGAATCTCCCTCACATCCTCAGCCGGGAAGACCAATGTAAAGAATTCATTTAGTTTCTTCGCAATAGCCTTATCTTCCTTGAGTGCTCCTTTAGCATCTCAATCATCAGTGGCCCGACTGGTTGTTTAGCAGGCTTCCTGCTTCTGATGTACTTCAAAAAATTTTTGCTGTTACTTTTTAAGTCTTTGGCTAGCTGTTCTTCAAATTCTTTTTTGGTCTTCCTAATTATATTTTTACACTTCATTTGCCAAAGTTTATGCTTCTTTCTAGTTTCCTCGTTGGGATTTAACTTCCACTTTTTAAAGGATGCCTTTTTGCCTCTCACTGCTTCTTTTAATTTGTTGTTTAGCCATGGTGGCTCTTTTTTGGTTCTCTTACTATGTTTTTTAATTTGGGGTATACATTTAAGTTGAACCTCTATTATGGTGTCTTTAAAAAGTTTCTATGCAGCTTGCAGGGATTTTACTTTTGGCGCTCTACCTTTTAATTTCTGTTTAACTAACCTCCTCATTTTTGTGTAGTTCCCCTTTCAGAAATTAAATGCTACAGTGCTGGGCCGCTGTGGTGTTTTCCTCACCACAGGGATGTTAAATTTAATGATATTATGGTCACTATTACCAAGCAGTCCAGCTATATTCACCTCTTGGATCTGATCCTGTGCTCCACTTAGGACTAAATCAAGAATTGCCTCTCCTCTTGTGGGTTACAGAACTAAGTGCTCCTAGAAGCAGTCATTTAAGGTGTCAAGAAACTTTATCTCTGCATCCCTTCCTGAGGTGATATGTACCCAGTCAGTATGGGGATACCTGAAATCCCGCATTATTATTGAGTTTTTTATTTTAATAGCCTCTCTAATCACCCTGAGTATTTCACAGACACTATCATGATACTGGTCAGGCGGTCTGTAATATATCCCTATTGCTGTATTCTTATTATTCAAGCATGGAATTACTATCCATAGAGTTTGGTTCATTTAAGATTTTTACTTCATTTGATTCTACACTTTCTTTCACATGTAGTGCCACTCCCCCACCAGCACGACCTGTTCTATCCTTCTAATATATTTTGTTCCCTTGTATTACTGTGTTCCATGGATTATCCTCATTCCATCAAGTTTCTGTGATGCCTATTATATCAATATCCTCATTTAATATGAGGCACTCTAGTTCACCCATCTTATTATTTAGACTTCTGGCAACGGTATATAAGCACTTTAAAAACTTGTCACTTTTTAGTTGTCTGCCATAACAGAGGTAATTGAATGGGCCTTTTTTTCTTTTGACTGTTTCTCATCAGATCTTACATGTATTTTATCATCTTCCTTCTTCTCCTCCTTATTAGGACATAGGGAATCTCCATTTATAGACCCTCCCCTAAGGAATGTCCGAACCACATGCTCCTCTGCACCTGTCAGCTTTTCCCCAGCCCTCAGTTTAAAAATTGCTCTATGACCTTTTTAATTTTAAGTGCCAGGAATCTGGTTCCATTTTGGTTTAGGTGGAGCCCATCCTTCCTGTATAGGCTCCCCCTTTCCCACAAGTTTCCCCAGTTACTAATAAATCAAAACCCCTCTTCCCTACATCGTCTCATCCACACATTGAGACCCTGCAGTTCTGCTGATCTAACTGGCCCCGCATGTGGAACTGGAAGCATTTCAGAGAATGCTACCATGGAGGTCCTGGACTTCAATCTCTTATCTAGCAGCCTAAATTTGGCCTCCAGGACCTCTCCCCTATCCTTCCCTTAGGGCAGGTAATCATGCATGCTGCATTGGGTGCAATAAACTGGGTAGCCCCACTCTGTTGCTGGACTTCTGCCTGAATTTTCTATTTACTCCTGAAGCTTGTTCCTTTGTTGTTGTTTTGTTTTGTTTTTATCAGGGGGTGTTTTGGGCTTTAAATTTAAAGAATTTTAAGGAATGTTAAGTATCAGAGGGGTAGCCGTGTTAGTCTGAATCTGTAAAAGCAGCAAAGAGTCCTGTGGCACCTTATAGACTAACAGATGTATTGGAGCATGAGCTTTCATGGGTGAATACCACGATAGCATCCGACGAAGTGGGTATTCACCCACGAAAGCTCATGCTCCAATACGTCTGTTAGTCTATAAGGTGCCACAGGACTCTTTGCTGCTTTTAAGGAATGTTAAGTTATGTAGCCCCCACTCCCCCCGTAAACTGCCTCACAAAACTCCCATGTTCACTAGCTCCTCTGGTTGCTTAGGTGTGGGCTTTTTAAAGCCCTGGTCTTCCTGAGTAGCCCCACCTCCTGGTTAAGGATTGATGGTGTAAGCATGTTGTAATGCTTGATTTATTCTTCCTATAAGACTCTTTAAGGGGACATAATTATGAAGGAAATAAATTCTATCTGAGAATTAATAAACATTAGTTACTCTGGCTGAATTAGCATCTAGAAGGTTCTACAATGCAGCATCTTTATAAGGCTACCTTCCATATGCGCTGAGACTTAATTAATTACACAATAAATATATCTCAAAGTCACCTTGTTTAGCCAGATCTTTCACTCCTTTATTCAATCTGAACTCACACTGGGAGTAAGCAATAGGAATCAGACAGCTCTGGTTATAATTAGGGTGGTATGAACCCTGCAGGGTTTGGCTTTTGGATGGGTTTGCCAAGTTAATCCTGTAGTTTGGGGTTGGAAGGGAACCAATCCCTATGGTTTCCATGCATCATCTAGTTCACAGATATATTCTGTATAAAAACTTAGAATTATAGAATTGTAGGACTAGAAGGGACCTTGAGAGATCATCTAGTCCAGTCTCCTGAACTCATGGCAGGACTAAGTATTATCTAGACCATCCCTGACAGGTGTTTGTCCAACCTGCTCTTAAAAATAACCAATGATGGATATTCCACAACCTCCTTAGGCAATTTATAAACCAACCCTTGCTGCTACTTAATACCATTGCTTCTTGTCCTATCCTCTGAGGTTAAGGAGAACAATTTTGCTCCCACCTTCTTGTAACAACCTTTTAGGTACTTGAAAACTGTTATCATGTCTCCTTTCTGTCATCTCTTCTCCAGATTAAACAAACAATTTTTTCAATCTTCCCTCATAGGTCATGTTTTCTAGACCTTTAATAATTTTTGTTGCTCTTCTCTGGACTCTCTCCAATTTGTCCACATCCTCCCTGAAATGTGGCACCCAGAACTGGACACAATACTCTAGCTGAGGCCTGATCAGCGCAGAGTAGAGCGGAAGAATTATGTCTTGTGGCTTGCTTACAACACTACTGCTAATACTCCTCCCAGAATGATGTTTGCTTTTTTTGCAATGGTGTTACACTTTTCACTCATATTTAGATTGTGATCCACTATGACCCCCAGATCCCCTTCTGCTGTACTCCTTCCTAGGCAGTCATTTCCCATTTTGTAAGTGTGCAACTGATTGTTCCTTCCTAAGTGAAGTATTTTGCATTTGTCCTTATTGAATTTTATCCTATTTACTTCAGACCATTTCTCCTGTTTGTCCAGATCATTTTGAATATTAATACTATCCTCCAAAGCACTTGCAACCCCTCCCAGCTTGACATCATCCGCAAACTTTATAAGTGCACTTTCTATGCCATTATCTAAATCACTGATGAAGACACTGAACAGAACTGGACCTACAACTGATCCCTGCCAGACCCCACTCTATATGTCCTTCCAGCTTGACTGTGAATCACGAAGTACTTTCTGGGAATGTTTTTTTCTAGCCAGTTATGCACCCACTGTATAGTAGCTTTCTCTGGGTTATATTTCCCTAGTTTGTTTATGAGAAGGTCATGCAAGACAGTATCAAAAGCCTTACTAAAGTCAAGATATACCATATCTACCAGTTCCCCGTTATCCACAAGGCTTGTTACCCTGTCAAAGAAAGCTATTAGGTTGGTTTGACACAATTTGTTCTTGATAGATCCATGCTGACTCTTATTTATCACCTTCTTATCTTCTAGCTCTTTGCATATTGATTGTTTAATTATTTGCTCCATTATCTTTTCAAGTCTATGTTCACTTGTACAAACAAACAGCGACTGTTGATGATCGTTATGTACCTGACTTGCCCGTATGTTTACGTTCCCTTCTTTCAACAGCTTTAAGACCACCTCCATGTCTTCGTCACTGTCTGCTGATGCCAGTGGTGTGATCATCACTGCAGTGTATCCAGCTTTATTTTGATGGTCCACATCACAAACACCTAAAGATGAAGGGTGGGGGGGAAAAGTCCTGAAAATCTACAGCTAGTGCAGGGTTGAGTGACGTAGCCAAAACACACTACACTAATTACAGATGGATAACAGATACCTGTGAGGAAGTTTTAGATCATTTATGGTCAGTTGCATCATCACAGGAATCTGCTCTTTTTAACATTTTTTTAAAAAACTGATCTCACATTCATATTGAGATCTGAAAGTGAGAGACCTAGAAAGTTGAAGCTATAGCAAAGCCAGTGGTTGATGCTCATGACTTGAGATACTGATTTTTGCCCTGAGTTCAGTGGCAATCACTTTCAGGTGCATGCAAGTCAGGCAAACAGTGCACTAAGGATCAGCTATGGAAACTATGTGGATCACAGAGAAAATGTTAAAAATTAGCTGGTCAGAAAAGAGGGAGGAAAGAAAGGAAGAATTTGAAGGAAAGAAAGAAGGAACCAAAATAGTAGAGAAACTGAAAGTAGAAATAAAAGGGTAGTAAGAAAAACACTGGAAGAGAAGAAATAATCAAGATGGGGTATTGCAGAGCAGTGAAACAAGTGAATTAGAAGGAGACAAGCTGAGTAAAGAAAGAACGTAATTATAGCCATTGTAGAAAATGTGACCACCAAAACAGAAGTGAGAGAAGTAAAAGAAAAGCAGAAAAAATAGAAAAGGAAAATACAGCAACTTGGAGATCAATCATTTTCCCAAAGAAATTAATGGGAGCTTTTCTACTGTCTTCACTGAGAGCAGAAGTAGGGCCTGAGAAGATCTGTAGACAAGAAAAATGACTCTAGACTTGAAAAGGAGAGACCCACACTATCACCTGTGGAAGGGGAAAAAACAGAGTGTGGAGATGGGGGGGAAAGTCAGTAGATAACATGGACAAGCAAACTGAGCAAAACAGAAATAAAAAAGAGAAGCAGAATATCAAATATGAAAAGATATAAGTATTACTTGCAGAGATGGATGCAGTAGTTCTTATTCAGGCAGGAATGACCAATTGCTTGATCAGTGGCCTAACAGAGGAGTTGTGTTTTGAGGCAAGTCTGTGAGTAACTTAAGAACTGCTCCTGCTCCCAGTGAAAAAAATGGCAAAAATCCTATTGATTTCAATGGGAGTTAAGCACCTAATCACCTTTGAGGATCTGGGCCCAAATGACTTGAAGACTGGGTTTAAGTTGGCTGTAAATACAGAGTCACTGGATGTTATGTATTGCTCCGAGCTACTTGGAATTTTGTTTCTAAGCATTTTTAAGTTGGGTTATGATCATCAAAGTTATTCTGAACAAAAGGGCACTCTGCCACTGCCATCATTGCTTTGTATAGGTGACATTTGCCCCAGTGCAGAGGGCCAGTTCCAGACCTATGAACCACTCATTTAAGTTTTCAGAATAGGGCTTAAGTAGTACAGCAGAGGAGTGAATTTCACCCAGTGTGCGTCCTAAATCTGATCTTCTTAGGTTGCTGCTATAACCAAGTTTTACTAATGTCAGCATTACAGAGCTGATATAGCTATGGAACAACAAGCTGGATTCTGACCCTCTTTGCTTGCACAACCTCAGGAAACTTGCCAGTGATCAATCTAGATTGTTAGTGATGAACTGCTGACCTGAAAGAACATGGCTTGCTTTTAATATGATGTTTTAGGCTGAACTTGCAAGCGCAAGCATTGGAAAAATCTTCTTTTGATCTGTAAACTAAGCAGATTTGGGGTCTGATTCTGAGTTACACTGGCTCCTCCATGTCACTTTGGCATAGGGTGACCAGATGTCCCAATGTTATGGGCTTTGTTTCATATAGGAACCTATTACCCAGACCATAGGACCTTATCATCCCCCTCGCCAGTGATCCCAATATTTCACACTTGCTAACTGGTCACCCTACTTTGGCAGCCTGGGTATGAATACATTCAAGATAAATTTGTTTCAAAATGTGAATAAACATTCACAGTAAATATGTTTCAGTAGCTAATCTAAATAAAGATGCAGCATGCAATTTGGACTTTTCTAATTCTGACACTTTTATGCACTTGGCAAGTCTCTGTTCATTTTATACACAGAAAATAGGCTAATTCTATTAAGAAATGCATCACTCCTACTGTTCCAGTGTGTGCTGTTATACTCTCGCCTTCTTATTTACTGTGCCTAAACATTTAAATATTCCCCTTTGAGCTTAGTCACCTTGGGGTATTTTCTAAAAGAGCAGAACAAACTTCTCTCAGTATTCTGGGGTTGCTTGGAAGTCTGTTAAACAATGGGTTTATAGATGTGTATGATAATATGCCATTTTCCTAACATTTAACAGATTGTTTTGCCAACCAAGAAAGGCAAAAAAGCTTCATTATTGTGTCTGGAAAGTGCCTGCATTTATCTAATAAAATCTCAGTTGGAAGTTTAATTCTTTACAGTATGAGCTAAAAGTTCAATAGTTTAGAACACAGTTCTTGCTGCTGACCTAGAGGCCACTATTACAATCAAAGGGTCCAATCTTGCAAACATGAACTGCGGAGCACAATGCTTACTCCAGTGATTAGTCCCACTGAAGTAAGCACTAAGGGTCAAATATTTAAATGTATTCAGGTGCCTGAAGATGCAGATAGACACCCAGTGGGATTTTCAAAAGCACCTAGGCACTTAACTCCCATTGAAATCCTACTAGCTGTCTATCTGCATCTTCGGGCATCTAAATATCTTTGAAAATCTAGGGGCCCAATCCAGCTCCTACTGAAGCCAATGGAAGGACTACCACTGACTCCAATGTTGCTGGAACAGCCACATGCTGGGTAGTAAATTTTCCAGGATTGGTACCTTAAACGATGACCAGATTTTTAAATCTGAAACAGACATTAAACACAATTATGTGAAATAATTGACAAGTACCAACCTTTCCCTCCCACCCCAAAACAACAACAAAGCCTTAGTTCCCACCTGTATCTAGTAGAAGCTTCACAATCAGAAAGTTGGAATGGGAAACGCTGTAATGAAGAGCTGTATTCCCATTTCCATCCGCCAAGTTTATGATCGTCTTCAGTAGCTGGGGATGAATCGCGCTGAGTTCTTTGAGATAAGCTGCAACCACCTCAGGGCTGGACGTTTTCCTGCCAGAGACTCCGAACCACTCTTGACAGACAGTGTTTAAGATGTGTCTCTAGAACATCAACATTTCACAGTCATTTTCAGGACTTTACTTTTTCAAAAAGTGGTGATGCCAGTTCCCTTCGCTATTACTCTACCCTAGGGTTGTTCTCTGGCTGGTGTTTTCAGTTTGTGGCTGGTAAAGAAAACTTCACATTTATTGGTTTGTTTTAGCAATGACAATACAAAAAAAAAATTTAAATAGAGGTAGTTGGTTAGTGGCTTTTTTAGTTTGTTTTTAATTGAAAAATGGCAACCCTAAGGGAACTAAAGTGACTAGTTCTATATATGAATACATGGAAAAATTTTCTCATGGACAAGTTATCACTAGACTTTAATTCTAGCAGCACTCATATTTATTGATACATCAGTGGATACAAATCTGAGCTCATCTCCTATATTCTGTTTTATGGGCCAACTAGAACAACTGTGATTTTTTTTTCAATGACATGTCATCAATCTAACATCTATATTAAAACATTTTACCAACTTCTTTACCTACCTCCAATAATAAAATAATAATAATGTTTTTATCCTAAATACTCTATAAATCCAGGTCTAAACTGTAGCTTCTCTATTTGTCTTATGTAGGGGGAAGTGCATAACTCAGCTAGCCCAGGCTGCCTGGGAAGTAAACTGTGATTCAGTCACAATCTGACTCCTCGATCCCACTGTCTCCAGGGTGGAATGTACTGTGCACCACTCCTATGCCTAGCACAGTGTGTTTGTCTCCCATCTGGCGCAGCTATGCTGTCCATCATGATTGTGGGGGGAGGGCTGTCTCAAGGTTCTGCACATTCCCCAACCCCTGCATGCCCACCATGGTGGGATGGGCTCTGCAGAGGCTGCTTCTCCCCAGTGCTGCTACCTGCAATGTGTTGGCACAGGGCAGCAAGGGGAAGCCATACTGACCTGTGCAGAACATAGGATGGGGCAAAGTACTGGCCTCAACGATGTGTGTAGAACAATCAAACAGCAGCTAGAGTAGGGAAGAAATTCTTTAGCGCTACATGTTTCTCCTCTAAGCGATTGAGCCTTTGTATGCACTCAGTGTTCCCCATTAGGCACGCTCCTGTAGAACTTTTCTCCGTTCCACTCTTAAAAATTACTAATAAGCAAAAGCTAATGAAGCATCATTGTCTTTCTCCTGACCAGCCCACAATCAATTAGTCAATTTGCTGTGTCTCTCTGAGGCTCTCTTTACAGATTATGTCATCACATTTTTGCAAGGAATATGTGTGCCTTCTTACCCCACCCCCACCTGGAAATCTAGGGCCCTGCCTTTGCCCTTCCCTCAGTTGTTTGGCTACGGAAAGAGGAGGAGATGCTGGGCAAATTTTTCCCCTTCTCCAGTGCTCTGCTTGTTAAAGTTAGTACCAGATTCTCTTGCACTGAGATCTGCTTGATGCAGCAGAATGTGTGTGTACTGGGGGGGGGAATGCTGGAAGCCTGTTACAGCTCCTAGTTCTATGCCCTGTCCTGCCCTGGCATAGGCTGGAGAAATCTAGTTCCCATATGTATTCTGGCAATGTTGAAGACTGCTTTGCTGCATGATCCAGGATGGAGTTCTTGCATAGTTTTTGTTATTTTATTCCCCTTGCAGTCTAGAAACAGGGAAAGATTATTTAAAGGGGGAAAGGAATTTTTATGTCAGTTTTAGTCTGGCCCAGCTGAACAGAGGAAGCTTGGAAAGTTTTGTCCCTTTTTCTGTAGATCATGAATCTAAAACCAAACCTTGGGCTGGTTTTGACTTTCAAAACCAAAACTGGACAACAGAAGTTACCTTGACCCACCTCTCCTTATAAAGCTGCCCATGGTTGCTACAATAATTCTGCAAAGCATTGTCTGGATGGTCTAAACTCTAGATGGTTACATGTAGCACAGACAGAGGGGTTGCATTTTAAATCCAACTGAAAAATGCCAGTACCAAATGTTTGTCGTTGGTGGTCCTTATTTCTGAAAGGTGTTTGCTCAATAACAGGCAGCCATCAAGAAAATCTTCTGAGGGTTTGCATCTAAAAAGGAAAACACTCTTATAAACCCATTGCAAGAGAGAACTAGTGCACCCGGAACTGGGAAGATAACTTGCAGGGTGCATCTTTAGCCCCAATGCTGCAAACAATTATGCATATTGTTCTGTTAACTTTGATAGGATTGTGGGCATAAAGTTAAGCATATGCATAAGTGTTCATAGATTGTACATGTTACACAGGCAACCAAATGTCTTTTATATTTACAAATAACCACTTTAACAAAAATTCATGCAAAAGCAATTTTATTCCTGGATCTTCCAGGAAATCCACTATAGTAACAATTAAATGTCTGTTAGGACAAAATTAGAAGATGAGAAACTTTGGATTCTGTACTAACCTGAAGAAAATAAGTAGCTGTTTAAAGCCTGATCAAGTGCTCACATAAATCAATGGGAGTTTTTCCATTGACTTCAATTGACATTGCATCTGACCCTAATCCAGTAGAACATGACAGGTTGTGATGATGCGTAGATAGCTCTAGCCCAAAACCCCTTATGAAACACAAAGAGCAGAGTATGGTACAGAAATTCCCATTGATACACTGATTGTCACAATATGAATATTCTAATGTCTAGGCATGTGGTTTGAAAATTGGCATATATGGCAAATGCGCTATTGTAACATGCTTTGTGCAGAAAAAAAATATAAGGACTGAAAGCCCAGTTTTAGTAATTTTAGTTTGAGGTATTTCCCCATGAAAAGCACAGATCTCTCTAAAAAGTTTAATGAAATGAGAACTTAAGACAAAGCCATGGGTCCAGCAATATTATTCTACTGTATCTGCATCATTATGATAACCTAGCCACACAGGTACTGCATGACTCAGAATCAGTCATAAGAACATAAGAACGGCGGTACTGGGTCAGGCCAAAGGTCCATCCAACCCAGTATCCTGTCTATCAACAGTGGCCAATGCCAGGTGCCCCAGGTAATGATCAAGTGATCTCTCTCCTGCTCTCCATCACCACCCTCTGACAAACAGAGGTTAGGGACACCATTCCTTATCCATCCTGGCTAAAAGCCATTAATAGACTTAACCTCCATGAATTTATCCATTTCTCTTTTAAACCCACTTATATTGCTTCTTTCTCTCAAAACATATGAATACCTTTGCTGCTAACAAAGTGGCTGCAGTCTTCCACTGAAACTTGGAACCAAAAATTACAATTTGCCATTGTTCATTAGTCAACATCGCTAATACGTTGCATTAGCCTGTTTATCTGATTACCTGTCAGTCTTGGGTTGAATGCTAGCCATTGTTATTTCTTCCAGTTCCTGTGGCTCATTGTTTTCATGTCTAGTGCACTGGGAGACTCCAGATGAGGCATGTTTGTTTTCAAGGGCAGCTTTCACCTGTCTGTGCTCTAAAGAGTCATACTTCCTCTCCATCTCGTTGTCAGAATTTCCTTCTGATGAGCTGTCTTCACAGCTGGTGTCTTCACTTGACGTTGTTTCATAACTAATTGAGGACACCAGATATTATTCACTTTTCCTTCTCCCTCAGCAACTATAGGGCCTGTGCCAATACCCACTGAAGACACCCAATGACTCCAATGGGCCTTGGATGAGGCCCATAGTGACATGCATGTTTGACACAGTAAAAACATGTCAATAAAAGATTGGCGCCAAACCAAAACCCTAGATCCAGACCCCAACTTTGAGATTCAAACCTACGACACAGGAACTCTGGGTTCAATGTCTAGTCTTCTTGTTTCCCAGGCCAAAAGGAGTGTTATCAAAGCAATTTGCTGCTAAAATTAGAGATAGGGAATGTCACTCTATAGCGGATTCCCCGACTAATTTAAGAGCAGTGGTGTTAATATGTTATATGGATATGGTGCCTTTTACTCCAAAGGATCTCAAAATGTTTCACAGACTGAAGCTCAGATTCTTTGCTTATACTGAGTGCCACCTTCCTCCACAAGTAGTTCCATTGCTTTTTATGACTACTTGTGAAATAGGTACCACTCAGCATAAGCAAGGCTATCGGAATCTCAGCCACTGAACTGCAGTATCTTCTGGGGTAAACAACGGCACATATAAGTACAAGGAGAGAAACCCAGGATCAATTTCACATGCATGTCCATGCCCATTGAGGGGAAAATATAAATCTTTCAGCATAAGTAAAAATCAGCTGAAGAATTCTTCAACTGAGTCACTTCTATTGGCATTTTGTAACTGTTCCTTGGGTGATCCATTTTTTTAAATAATTATAATACTCAACCATCACTTACCCACCAAAAGGCATCTTTTTATGGGCAAGATGTGAATTAGAACTCCTTGGTTTGTACACGTATACATATTTTGTGGGTGCAACTTGACAAGCTATTTGTGAAAACTTGGCCCAGAATGACATTATTAATGTATGGGACACTTTTAATTATAGCATATTCCATTTGCAGTTCATTTGGACAAATTATCTCATTATTTCTACTGTTTGAAGCAAAAAATCTGAAGCAATGTTAAGAACCGTTAGTAGACTTCAGCACATATCTGAAAAGAACAACATTCTCTTCACTTATAAGGCTCATGAGATAACACTGCTTTTAGATAAGGATTCATAACGGTACACATTCATGTATCAAATATATAACTTCATGATTTAAATCTTTAACAGAATGGCTTTTGATGATTGTCTGCTTAAGCAGCAACTTCCCCCTGTAACTGATCTTTAATTGATCCCAATTTGCATACAGGCAATTTGCATACATGCAAATTTCTATCGTCTAGAACAAGCCCAAATGCAACCTACATTAATTTAATTCACTGAGAAAGGAGTGCTTACTTATACTTTCTTTTTAAGTGCTACTGAAAGTTCCCAGAGTGTTGACACTGGAAACAGATGTCAATTAATCAGCAGGACAGGGGGTAAAGGGGTAAGATTCCATCGTGCTGCCCAAACAATGTGCCTCAGACCTTGCCCAGAAAGACCATTTCTAGGGTAAAATGCCATTTTGTCTCAATTCAGTCCTTGACCTCTCTGCTGAGACTCTCAACAAAGATGTTAATTCATACCAGATTGAGAGGTATGGACTTTGGTTCACAAGAAATTCAGCTGAGTTCACGAATGCCTTACTCTTAATGATGGTCATGGATTTTGCTCAGTGCAAATTAGATTAGATGTAATGGTGAAAAATTCCACATTGCAATTTCTATATATCTTATGTACTTAACAGGGCCCCCGCTAATGTAGTATCAGAATGCCTCAGGCTCTTTTAATGTAGTTATCCTCACAACATCCCTGTGAGATAGGGAAGTACTATTCCCATTTTGCAGTTGCAGAACTGAGGCGGAGAGAGACTAATCCAAGGTCACAAAGGAAACCTATGCCAGTGCTGAGAATTAAACCTGGATCTCCCAGGACCCACATGAATGCCTCAACAACTGGACCATCCTTCCTTTCAGTGCCTGACTCATCTGCTAGTGTAGAGCCTCATCCGTCTCCCACTGCAATCAATTGAAGAACTTCCATTTGCTTGAGCAGGAATTGGATCAGACTCTGAGTTTCCAAGCTGATAATAATGAAAATATATTACATGTATTGGTCTCCGTTCAGTTCTTAGTGAACAAGTGTCTGCATAATGCCCACTCCTATCACAGCACTGACAGGCACTTTTGTTGGCTGTCATTATAGAGAGACCAAGGACTGAATAGGCATAGATAGAAATTCTTCTAGGCCAATACTGAGGCACTTTTGATGGCAGGGTGTGGCAGCCTGTGCAGTACAGACTTGATGCAAGGCCCACTGAAGTTAATGGAAAGATTCCCAATGGCTTTGAGGTTTTGGATCAAACCCTAAATGACCTGTGTGCAGAGCACTTCATTATTCAAGGATGTCAATCCAGTACTATTCATTATTGCTGTTAAGTGCCGATGTCCCAGTCTTTCCCATCAGGTTTTACTGCAAAGTTATTGATATTAGATTGAAGAAGGGATAAAAGAGATGATGTTGTAAATGGCCTTTTAATTAAAGATTTGTGGGGAGGGGGAAATCATATTTCCTGAGAGAGAGAGAGATGAGAATAATGTTGTATGTGAAAAAGGCAGTTTTATCTTCTTAACTGATGCTTACCCACCATTTACCCCAACAAACTGAAGATTCTTTTTGGTCCCATTACCTCCTGCATGGAAACCATAACCTTTCTTTTTCATGATTGATTTAAGACTTGTGGTTGGAGAGATTTCTAGCAAAATACAAAATCAGAGATTAAGAAAGTATCTATATTGTCATAATTGTTAGTCTCAACTTTATTGTATGCCTGAAACAAACTACAGAGCATAAGCACAATTATGTCACACTTATCTAGGTATCTTAGGTTTATGTTACATGTTACCTTATGAAAGACCTTATAGACCTTACGGAACTGCAGAGGCAGCTGTATATAGTCTAAATCTGGGCTGACACCATTAAAACAAGAATGGAGATCTGACACATATCTATAAATGACTGGTAAGTATCTGCATCTTGTCCTAATATAAGTAGGCTTTACTGGTATAATAATGTTCTACTACAACCCCTTAACTAGGTCTTTTTGCCCTTTGGATACTGATGTTGTCATTGAAATTCATGCATAGTGTCCTCTTAGTGTCAGCCTTCTATATAACACTACAGAAATGAATTACTGCACCTGAATTGACATCCTTTCATGTTATATTGCTTGAAACTAGAGGCCTTGGATTTAATTATACTAATACTCCCTCTCTCATCTATACTTAAGGAAACCCAGAGCCTGTTTCTGTTCTCACTGACACTGGCTCGACATTGATGTAACACCCATTGACTTCAACAGAGTTACTGCTGATTGACGCCGGTGCAAGTGAGAGGAGAATCGGGCCGGATGCGTTTAGACTTGTGCTGATGTTATTTACCCAACTGTTGGTACTGCATGTTCGAATTCTCCTTATCTGATGGTGCTTGGGTAGAATAAGCAGATAACAGCAAGTTTAAGGAATTAACTATCTGATTCTGGATGGAACTAAGCTTCGATGCAGGGTGTTTAATAGCGCTTGCTAACTCTGGATAGCCATGCTCCAAGCACATCCACTGCTCTTGCAAAAGCTCCTGGATTTTTTTAACATATTGGCCTATGGGGTCATCTGCAGAGGAATCTTGTTGTTCTGTATGGGTTTCCTCCTCAATCAGATCTTGCTTTACATCCCCGGCAAAAACTGGTTTATTTCCATTCGAGTCAGCTCTTCCTGTTCTTGAACAGCTTTCTCCAATCAGAGAACTAGCAGCACAAGACTGTCTGTCACAGCTGTTTCTTTGATGTTGACAGTCATCATTGATCTGTTCATCTATCTTCAGCTCAGTGAAGCATGGTGTAAAGACAGGAGGCTCAGTGTCAATTCCAGTTCCTCTCTGTTTGGCAAGAGATGCAGCCCCTTCCTCTCTGACACCAGTGTAAGCATCTGCCAACTCCTGATCCGTATGAACAGGCATTCTTCTTAACTCCTTAACCTGCAAGTTCACATTGTCCATGCCATAGGTACCACATCCTACAGATTCTGTAGCGACTGGAATATTAACATTGACACCCTTGTCATAGGCCTCCTTAAATGTGTTTGCTTGCATAAGTTCAGTGTTCACTGCAGCATCATGGTATAGCAGGACATTTCTATCCTGCTTGGACGGTTCAGTATCTCTGGTGTTTTCCTGACAAAGTTTCTCTTCCAGATGAGCTTTGGAGCTTGCCAGTATTTTAATGCTTCTCTCTTTTGCTTTGATCTCACTATCCTGCTGCTTCAGCACTACTTTGATCTGCTCAAGTTCCTCTATTTTGCTATTTAGTTGCTCCTCCAGAACAGTGATCTGTTGTTTCAGTGCTGTAATCCTGCTGGGTTCTCCTGTGTCACAAAGCAAAGGTTCAAGATCTACGTTTTCCTCATTTGCTCTAGCCCAAACGTGTCTAACTTCAGTCTTCTCTGGTGCACATGGCATGATCTCACTTATGTTTAATTCTATTTTTTCATGGGTCTCATTTTCATGGATAAACTTGGGGGTATTTGATGAGATTGATTCATCCTTGACTAATTCAGGACATTTACTTGTCTGTGGTGTGTAGCATTCTTCTCCTCCACTCTCTGTAACCAGGAGCCGCTCTTGAGCTTTGGAATGCTGGCTTTGATGTGGAAATTGGATTTGCATTCTCTCCAGTTCGGGGATGGCTTTCACCTGTTGTCCCTCAGGCTGCTCATTTTTTTGGAACATCACTTTGATTTGCTCTTGCACATTCCTTGGCTCTTTGGGGAAATGTAATGTGACACTATCAGAATAGTGTGAATCCAGTGATGCCTTTGCAGGGCTAAAGGGAATTTCTGTGAAGCTCTTTCCATCACAAGGCTGAGACAGTGCTGAAGGCTGAGAAGGCTTGAAGCACTGACTTTCCTCTTCTGAACTTTTACTTGGTAGAAATTTGGCTGGCATGCTGGAAGCCCTAACTAGCTGTGGCCTCCCTCTACAGCTGCCAGGTTCTTCTTCATGGTGGATGACCTCTGCTTGTCTGATTGTCTCTGCTAAAAGGGCTTTTTTTCTGTAACTTGGCTCCTCTGCAGTTAAAGATTGTGGTGAGTCATAAGATGTGATAAGACAGGTGGTTTTTTCTGCCCCTAGTGATGCCTTCCTCTGTGCAAATGAACAGGCTGCAGTCCAGCTCTTATTAGGGGGAGAAGCGTATGCACGGGATCTATTCTCAGGCAGGCTGAAATTCCGAGGCAGTGTGCTGAACTTTGGCTGTTTGGCCTTCCTGTGAATGTGAACCCTTTTAATGGTATTTCCTTTTTCAATGTCATCCACATATTTCAGAAAGTCCAGGTCTAAATGGAAGCCGTATGGTGTTTCAACAGAATAAGGGAGATTTCTGGGTTGGCCTTTATCCTCAGCAGGTTTTGATGGCTGATTGCCAGCTGAAATAAAATGAGATATTACATTTTTAAAAATAAATTAATTAAAAAATAATCTAACCAAGTTTGCAGCAGAAAAAAAGTGGTCAGCAATGATTTATTTTGCTTCAGTTTTATACCTCTCCCATTCGTCTTACGCTCCTCAGGCCCAATCCTTGGCTATGGCTGAGGAGGCAGCATGGAGTATGTGGACAGGGAGGGCTGGCTGTGCATTGATCCTGTCCTCTGGGGTAAGTTAGAGCAGTCTGAAGGCTGTTCTAATTTTCAGCAACTACTAATAGCCTGAAGGAGCCAAAAGGCAGCTGCAGCACAGCTGAGAATCAGGGCTCTCATCAGTATGCACAAAATGTTGAAATGCCAGCCAGCTGCCTTCCTAAATCATTATGCAGTTAGCCTGCATCTACCAGGGAAAGGGAGAAGGAATGGTTTGTAGTTTGTCATTTGTAATGCTAATGTAGAGTCTGATTAGAGATATAGCCACAGAACAACACATGCAAATATATAATCTTGTTTTCTGGAGCTGACACATGTAATTGTTGCACTGGAATTTGCTAAATCATTATTTTAATTGGCAATTATGTAAATAACAAGTTTGGTAGGCTGAGCTACAAATTTGTCTAAGTATTAAAAAGCTGCCTGATGTATAATAAATCCTAATTCTAGTGTATAAGAAATCTAGCTACAAACCAGATGATGGAAACTATCCATGACAATTACATTTGGGTTTTTTTGCAAGTCAGGCAAAGAGACATTGGTTGGCCCTATTGACAAACATCGTCACCCTAGTTGTCTTTTGAAAACAAAGAATACCTCTAAAAGGCAAGGTTGAAATTTTAAAAAGTGACTGGTGATTTTGGATGTCTCTAAGTTTTAGGGTGACCAGAGGGCAAGTGTGAAAAATCAGGACTAGGGTGGAGGGTAATAGGTGCTTATATAAGAGAGAGCCCCCAAAATCGGGACTGTCCCAATAAAATCGGAACACCTGGTCATCCTACAATCTGAGGCACTCTAAAGGTGTTTCAAACTGGGCACTGAAGAAATGAGGCATCCGGAATCACTAGTTGCTTTTGAAAACCTTGGCCAAGGCCCCAAGACTTGTACAGCACAAGGGGCTGGCACAGATAGGGTTAACCTGTGCAGCTGTGTAGAACCACAAAACCCTTTCTAATGTTCATGGATGTTCTTCCAAGAGCACATCTTGAATTCTTCAGTTCAAGAAAATCCAGCATATTGGAATGTGTTAAATATACAACAGCCAATTTGTTCTATATGTAATCAAATACACAGAGCTGCAGCAGTCAATACAGAACCTTACAGTGAATATAAGCAACCCTCATGGAAGTGGATGCTAAAAGCAGACTTTTCAATGGTCTCTCCTAATGATGGACATCTTTCAACTTAGACTCATATTGACCTCTGCCCCATTCAAATTTAGTGTGCTCTCATTTTCATGGCTGTAAGTCATTTTCATGATTTTACCTTTCTGATATGTCTGTACAAAATGTAACTTATGTATTTCCCTAAAGAACATTATATCAATTTAAACTTCCTGTACTGATGATGCATCACTGTCCTTCATTCTGGTTATTTGTTCTAGCTTTGTGTCCTATATAAGGTGCTTGGCAAGTTGATAGAATGGATAGAACTAATAATACAATCCACAGCCCGCAAAATTCATAGGCTCAAATTTTCAAACTAGGGTGGTTAAAATTAAGCACCTAAATCCAAATTCAGGAAACAAAAAAAGTGGCCTGATTTTCAAATGTGAACCCATGAAGTTGTGGTGAGTTAGGACTGCTAAGAATCTCTGAAAATCAGGCTACTGGTTTAAATATGGGTATCGGTGCCTAACTGTAGTTACCCAAGACTGAAAATGTTTGAGCATTCTTCCCTTTGCCACTGCCCTTGTGAAGCAGTCTTGCAGGGGCTGATGAGAATTTGGCATAGATATAGACCCTTTCATCTCAAAGGTTCCCTAAGCCCTTTATCCAAACAGCACCACTGAAATGCAGCCACCTCTGGGGAGGAAGCCAGCACACTGGAAATACTGGAATGATGAAGGAAAATTTAGTGCAAAGTGACATCAAGGCAAAACCCTACTTCTCTTTTGAAAAGTAGAAGGGGATCATTAACGTCCACACAGGACACACAAGACCTTTGTCTTTATGATCTTATCTGAAAGCCCCATACATAGTGCTTGAAACTCCACTGTAGACAATAGAACTATCATACTTATTCTCTGCTATAATCACAGATCAGAGCAAAACAAGAGTGCATCGTGTGTGTCTTGAACTATGCAGAATCCTTGAATGTTTTCATTGTTGGAAAACATATCTCCATAAAGTTAGAAGAGCATGAATTATTTACTGTATAAACAAAATGCCTTGGTTTAATATTTTTTAAATGATAAAAGAGTTCCATTCAATAGTGTTTAAGTAAAAACACAAACTCCGTACCATCTGCTTTCTCCATAATGTGGAATGTGGTCCAGGCTGTCAGTTATACATCATCCAACGAGTCAATAAGACTTTGTGCACCTAAAAAATTTTAAAAGGACATTTAGACAAAGTCTCAGTGTTTATTTCAAAGCCCAAGTACACCACACCCAATCCATGTTCAAGGTCTTCCATCTAGCTGTACGAAACTCTTCAGTTAGCCAGAAGGGCCACTGCTGAACAATGTGATTTTTTAAAATCTTTTTGGTACAACAAAAGTCAGGTCCTTCAGGGAGTATAGTTGACATTAGTTACTGTTGTTGCAGTACCTCAGCTCTCACTTGAAGTATTCTGTAGCCAGATGGTGTACAGAAAACATTTTCAAGAATATTTAAATCAATATTTTCTCTTCTAGTGGTAACAATTCCTGCTTCCTAGACACATCACAATGAGATGCTGCTTTAATTAGCTATTAGCCTGAGATCTGTAATACATGGTATATGAACTCTTTAGCCAAAATACATTGATTACTATGAGATATAGTCTGTAATTTATATACTGTGTGATATTTCATCTCCTGGTGAAAAGAGCAAGGGGTATATGCGGCTACACAGAGTGGTGGCTTGTTTGGCATTTCTTTGCTTAAAGCAGCCAAAGATTCAAAACTGCTACTAAACATCTTTAACACAAACCCCATTATTTCAGTGTGTGGTCAATCATATTAAAATAACCCTTCAGCTAAATGACTAAAACACAGTCATACTTCTTGTAGGAACATATAAGTCTGTCTCTTTGACTCAGACGTCTCATTGTCTAGAACATGATCATCATCCTTCAACACTCCTTCCCTGCCATCATCTCCTGATTCTGGGTGATGGCATATAGGACTCCAAGGATCTCAAAAGAACTGTGGATGTTGGGACTAAGGACACCTAAGCCAAGTTGCATGGGAAGCCCCTACTTCTTCTTTGTCTGGTGGCTGGATTCTAACGAGGTCAAGGCAACTGGAGCTCATCAGGCAACCAAGCCTGCTAGTGTATATACCAGACAGGAAAAGGTGGTCAGGGCCAGAATGGGAGGATGATTTCCCAGCTTACAGGAGGAGACTGTGGGTCCCTCGTGTTTTTAGAGGTGGGTTTGTAACCTCAAAGGGAGAACTTTCTTTAAGATTTGGGTTTGTCCCTGGAAACAGAGGCAGGGAGGACCTGCCCAGTGCAGGCTGGAAATCCACCTTCTGCTGCTCTCAGGGCTGGAATCATGCTAGAACTACAAGAATGCAGCCTTGACCCCAATGCACCAAGTCTCTAATGGGGTTGAAGGCTTGAAGAGCCCTGACCTCAACTCCCATTCTGATCAACGTTGGAAAAACTCTGGTTTCAGTCTACTGCCCTAGCCCGTCCCTAACCTCTGTGCAGCAGGTAGTCCCTCAGGGTGCCCAAAACATTTTTCCTGGGCTGTCCTTTTTTTTGAACTCTTTGATCTCTCACCCATGCCTGTGATCAAGAGAACAGAAAAAAGGTGCATGAATTGCAAGGTCACAAAAGCCAGAAGGGAAGGAGGTAGACAATGCTGGAGAGCTCAACTACTGGGGAAATTCCCCCAGCCCCGGCATAAGACAGACTAAGTTGTGTGGGAGAGCAAAGAGCTGCTCGATAATGTCCAGTTTCAGAAGCTGCTGAGGGTGGAGACTCACTCAATGCACATCCTAGACCGAGTGTGTGGGTGAAGGGCATATAACTAGTCAAGAACTGCCCTCATCTCATTAGCCCTATTGGGAGAAGTGGGTGAAGAGAGTGAGATGCCCCCTGATTGTTTTCCATTTCCACTGCTGCCCTCTTCAGCACCATTGCCCAGGTATGCCCTACCTCATTTCCCCCTCTATGTTTCCCGCTCCGGTCACCTAAGCTGCTGCAGTTCCTTAATCTGTGTTGGACTCCAGCATGCTCAGAATTCCACTGCCACCTGCTCAAAAGTACAAAGAAGTGCAATCAACTTAAACCCATTCCAAGCCAGCTCTGCTGACTATCCATTCATTCAGGAGCCAATTCAAATGGCTCTTCTTGGTCCACATACCAAGTCCCTTGCTCACTTTTTAACTCTTACAGTTTCACCTGAGGAAGGACTTCAGAATTTGGCCCATAGTATTAAAACCCTCCATGGGCTTGCTCCAGCCACATTCATTGGCCTTTATCCCTCACTGTGTCAGTCATTCCACTTATCTAGTATTGGTCTCTTCTCTACCCCTCCACACAATCTCATCATGGTTGGTACAAGAGACTTCTTCTCTGCAGCCTTCCTATGTTTGTCCACGTCTTCATTTAAATGTTCATCTGAAACCATAGCTTGTCTTAATTCTCCATTCTTTATCCCTTAAATACCTCTCTTCCTGTGAGATTGGTTTGAATTTTAACCTAATTTATTTCTGTTTTAATTTTTAGAAAAGCTGCCGAAAAACAGATGCTGCTGGTATGTATGTTTTAAAACATTGAAATGAAGTGCTTAGATTATAGAGCTTTCAAATAAAGACACTAGAGAAAATGAGATTAAACTGTGCAGTATTACCCATTTAAAATTATGAAAATATTTGTATGAAAACACAACTAGCTGGTAAGAAACTCATTGTTGCATTAAACAAGTGTGGTCTCTGCATCTGATTGTGATGGAGTCTATTGAGAGACATTACTATAAAGAGAACATTAATATGATCCCAAGGTTACTACCTTATACACAATTATAACTGGATAATAACACACACACCTGGCAGACTAGAAATTTGCTTACTCATCTTAGTCCTGCAGAACCAGTCAAAACCACATTTATGGTAGATTTCAACCAATACACTCCTAAAATATTCCCAGGTTAACTCCATTTTGTACATGAAAGGCAGTTTCTCCTGCTTTTCCTCATGAATAAACAGCATATGCCAAAATTAGCATTAATCAGTTTCTCTACTGTTTTTATTTTACTTTTCCAATTACTCAGTTGCACAATGTTTATGGATTCCAGACACAGTCTGACCAGTTATATTTCACGCTTCTAGGTCATTTACAAAGAAAAAAAATCCAATCAATATGAGGTTTTTAATATCTAGATAATTAGACTAAATTGATTCATTTATGACTTGGCTTAGTTCCAACTTTCCAGTCATAAAATTGATATTATTACTTTTTTGCCTAATCTATTTAAAAATCACCTCATAAAATGACTTCTGCATGTACCATACCAGCTTCTAGACATACTTCAAGTGCCTCCAGTGTCATTTGTACATGGTTCTGATGGCTAACTGCCAAAAATATAGGTCCTATTACCCCTAGTATCCAAATCAATATTCTTCCATGACTGGCTACCATGAAAACTAGATCAGAGTGAAGAATTTCATCAGAATACATGGACAAATTATCCAGTCATCTCTCACAAGAGCTTCAAACAGTCTCAAATTTGATTCTACATTTTTTGTTTTTAACAATAAACCAAATAAGACAACACCAAAAAGATATTTAATTTCTACTGAAGAAGGAACCAAATACCAGGCAGGATGATAAAGTACAACAAGGTCTCACCACAGCCTAATGTTGTCTCTGATGGGAGACTATGGAATGAAAAATGACTCCGACATACCACTTTGATCCCTGCTCCCATACATAACTTCAGGGAAGCCTGACTGTCAGGAGACAAAGCTGCCAGCTGGTGGGATCAGTTTTCAGATGTGCATTAGTGTTCTGGACGGAGCTCTGAGGCTTTGCAAGAGCCCACCCAACTATGCACAGTTGCATGGATTGCATTCTGCAGACATATCACACGTCCTCCTGATTCATCTTTGCCTTACAATACTAATATAATTCCACTGACTGCAGAAGAGCTACTTCTGATTTATACTGGTGCAAGAGGAGGATCTGCCACTTAGATTTTAAGTTTAGAGAATTTAGTGCATCTGAAGGACAGATTTGAACTCTTCTGGTTAAGATAGCTCATGCACCACATCAACATGCTTGAGCCTTCAGCTGGAGCCTGATTCATAGCCTACTGAAGTCAATGGAAAGAGTTCCATTCCGTGGACTTCAAAGGGCTTTGACCCAGGTCTCTAGAGGAGCCATTTCTGCAACGGACAGGCTAGTTTTTCCTCCATCCCCACTCAGTCCTTGTTTTGTACTACGAGAAACAAGCTCACACTCACTCAGCGCTTGTCTCCAACTGCAACTTAGTGCTAATTTGCAGTGGATTCTTGTGTACTAGAAGCAGGAATGAGCCTAACTCTTTTCAGATATGCCATTGAACAGCCTTCAAATTGGTAAAGCCCTTCAGCTACTACCAACCTGGGAGAGATTTGAACTAGTCAGGGCTGCCCAGAGGATTCCAGGGGCCTGAGGTCTTCGGCGGCAGGGGGCTGCAGCTTCGGCAGTAATTTGGCGGCAAGGGGTCCTTCCTCTCCGGGACCCGCCGCCGAAGTGCCCCAAAGACCCGCAGTGACGGAATGGAAGGACCCCCCGCCGCCGAATTACCGCCGAAGACCGGGCTGCACTTCGGCGGCGGGTCCCGCTTTGGCAGTAATTTGGAGGACGGGGTCCTTCCGCCCCGGAGCGGAAGGACCCCCCAATGCCGAAGACCTGGAGCGGAAGAAGCTCCAGGGACCCAGGCCCCGTGAGAGTTTTCCGGGGCCTCCGGAGTGAGTGAAGGACCCCGCTCCAGGGCCCCCGAAAAGCTCTCCTGGGGGCCCCTGCGGAGCTCGGGGCAAATTGCCCCATTTGCCCCCGCCTCCCCGGGTGGCCCTGGAACTAGTGCCCTAGTTCTGTATCCTGTTCTCTGCTTCTAAATCATCTAGCCCCTCATGAAAGAGATTTCAAAGATTCTGTAAAGTTTTCTTCCCCTTTGGTAAATACCTTATCAAACCCTGTCATTATGAGCCTTTAATATACATTGACAGAAAACACATTACGTATAAGTTTGTTAAATTGACCCTGCCTCAGATTTTAATATTTGCAGACTTTCTCTATATCATACAATAATGGAAAACACTAAATTTTAATCCCCAGGAAGAGAGCATCTCAGCATATATATAGCATCTTTGATTTGTAGTTTTACTACAAAGAATAGTGTTGAGGAAAATGAGTTCATATGTACATTAAAAAGAACTCTTATGAGGCAAGAGCATATAGAGAAATAAACATGAAAAAATCAAATATTTGACACAACAACTTCATTCCCTCTGTTCCTCATTTGCAAGGACAATGTACTGTCATTTTAAAAAGCCAAGTCTCAAGGAGTATTCCTTGACAGTCAGATTTAACTCTCCATTTTCTGACCCCTGTTAACAGAATAAAAAACAACACCTAAGATCATCCTCCTGAAGGTTTTAATTTTAACTGAATTACAAAGACTAAGATAGGTGAAATTCACTCTAGGAAAGGAGTCTGCTACCACCAGTTTCACAGATGAGAAACGTTTATCCCTGTGACTATAAACAAAGAGATAATTCATGCCTGGTAGATGACATATTAACACAATCTCATTAACTATTTAAATAGATCACCACATTTCTTTATTTTTTGCCACTGGCTGTCATTTTCTCCTGCATTGCAGCAATTGCATTTAGCACTTCATTATGAAAGAAAAAGTATCATTAAAAAAGCACATTGCCAGGTTACCTTCTCATCCTTCCATCTACAAAAAAGAGAGCAGAAGGGCTTTTCCCATTCAGAAAGATATCTTTTCACTGCTGCAATTCAATAGTTATAGGTTCAGAGCAGCAAATATGTGATTTCCAGCTGTTAAAGAAGTTGGTCAGCTGATCAGTGACCTTGCTTAAAAAGCAAATACTAGTTTAACTAAACAGAGGGAGCAGAACAAAAGATGAATTCATTTTATAACAAGCTAGCACATAATTCTTACACATCCTTTCTGGAGAAAGTTAAAATCCAATCTTTAAAGTTAGTTACTTTTTCTGTAGACAGTGTATATTATCTCCCTATAAAAAACAAAATGCAAAATGTTTAGTCTACTGGGGAAATTTTTGAACAACATAGGACCTTATCTGCCTTATCAAAAATAGGATTATTTAAAAGTCAGTCAATGATTAACTACACATTTCTCATTTCATCTGATGTTACTCATTAAAGACATTCTTCCTGGCTGACATACACCTTCATTCTGAGCTTCAGTTCACATTCTGCAGCTTAGCAATTTTGAATACATTATTTATTCTGGTCAGCATTTCTCCCAACAAAAAATAAAAACAGTCCCCTTGATTAAAGGACAGAAGCTTTATTAGAAAATGCAACATGTTTCAATATTAATAATTAATTCTGCTTGAATCCTACCATAGTGCAATGAGTTATATCAAAAGTATCCTCTTAAGAATTCATGGTTTTGTCTGCGGCTCAGAGTCCTATAGTTACACCCATCAATCCGCTGTTCTGAGGAGCTGAAGATAAGGCAGTGAATCTATTTAACAGGACAAGAAAATCAGCAAAGCACCTTCTGTAATTACTGAACATACCACTCAATTGATTCTACACTTCAATGAATTGCAGGTCATCATGTAGCAGTTGATAACTGCAGCACAGAAAGAGGACTTCTAGTACAACAAGCAAGGCCCTCTGTAGAATGCCCTGCTGATTGAAAGGAGACACATTTCAAACTCTGATCATCCATCTCTTGTCGCATTTATTGTTAGCAGGGGCAGGATACAGTGGTAACAAAAGAAACTCGTAGCATTGCTGTTCCCATTGTGCTATGCTAAGGAAAGGAAGGGATCAATAGGACAAGAGAAAAAGCAGGTGGCTAAATGATGCAACATTTTACCTTGGGGTTATCAATGCAAAAATAAAATTCAAACAAACATAAAACCCCGACAGAATCAAATGGTCTCAAAGATAAAAGCAAAGCACAAATGAACCTCCAGGTTCTGAGGTACATTTGGAAATATTTCAAGTGAAAGGATTGTTTCCTCACCAATCTTTGCAATGTTAAATATCACTTCTCAAGTTATAGGTAAATGGTAGTTTGTGAACTAACATAAAGCCCTGCAGCATGCAGTCATTCAGCTTCATTTATTTTATGCCCAGGGTTACCACAGCTGTTGAGCTGAAACCAGAACATATAACTGTCCCTTAACACAGTAAAAATTGTGTCTTCTAGATTTTGATCTGTAGAAAACTGGAACTTCATTAGAGATTGAGCTTGCGAGTAGTTTTTAAATGGTAAGTTGTCATGTTTTAATGTGCCGTGCAATGATAGGGCATAGTTCCTATCACAAAAGCCCTATATAACACTTCAGGCATGATTTATGAAATTCATCCACTTCACAAAAGTGCCAAAACTCTTTCCTGCTCTGAAAAGATAGAATTCAAAACTGTGCCAGAGAAATGAAGGGCTGGATTGTTATTTAACAATCTATGCTGAGGTGTGTAGCTGCACTGCCCCTCCAACACACCAGAGAACAAACTGTGATTCTCAGTTCATAATCTGGTTCCTCTTATTCCAGAAGGTAGGTCTAGTCTATGCCAGAAGACCACTTCCCTGGCTCAGCTGTGCTGGCTGGCACAAGAAGAGTTAAGATTTCCACCTGCCCAGCTGTGTGGGGAGTGGGAGTAGTAGGCCCATGCTGGGAGCTAGTGTAGGTAGCCCACACAAAGGAGTTAGGGACACCTGACATTCCCTTGTTCCCCTGCATGATGTTCTTGCCCTAAGCAAACAGAGAAGGTGATGCTGGCTATGGAGGTTGATAATGGAACACAAAGCCTTTCACTGGTAGGTCTGAATCTATCCTGTGTCAGAAATGACTGAAAGTTATGAATCAGAGGGGTAGCCGTGTTAGTCTGGATCTGTAAAAGCAGCAAAGAATCCTGAGGCACCTTATAGACTTACAGACGCTTTGGAGCATGAGCTTTCATGGGTGAATACCCACTTCGTCAGATGCGTGTAGTGGAAATTTCCATGGGCAGGTATATATAGGCCACTCCATAGGGCTAAATGCAGTGCCTTGCATGTGTCAAGCATCAGAAGGGTAGCCGTGTTAGTATGGATCTGTAAAAGCCGTATGGAGTGGCCTATATATACCTGCCCCTGGAAATTTCCACTACATGCATCCGATGAAGTGGGTATTCACCCACGAAAGCTCATGCTCCAAAACATCTGTTAGTCTATAAGGTGCCACAGGATTCTTTGCTGCTTTGAAAGTTATAAGTGTCTGATCAACACCGAGGGGTCTCTGTGAAGTAAGTTTGTGGCCTGAATCCAGCTCCTTGTGCACAAGTATTTACATCACCAAACTGGTATTAGAGCTGATGCTAATAGACTGTCTCAGCAGAGAGACAAAGGATTGTTTAAGAGCGGAAATTGTATTCCTCTCTAGAGGTGAATTGCTGGGGCAGGGCTGGAAAGATTGCAATGCTGCCCACTATGCTGTACCTGGTTTGTGCCTATTCAGAAGGCTTCTTATTCCAGAGTTGTCAATCCAGCACTTTTAATAACCACAAAATTAACTAAAAAGACAGTGATAGAATAAACAGCGAACATTGCAAACAAAATGACCAGGATATTATCAATGGCAAAGTAGATATGTTTGGGTCATAGTTTACCCAAGCAAAACTGAGCTAATTGTACTTCTTTAATCCTATTGGCATTCATTGAACATTTATAGTACTTTTGAAGGTTACAGTGATTGCACACAGATCTTACAGATGCTGTCAGGTCAAATTTGGGTGAGAATTTAAGTTTTGTAAAAAATAAGATATTACAAAAACTAAGGGCAAATATTTATATTAAATGATTCCATTATGTTAAAAATATATTTTGGATATAGTTTTAAGAAAACAAGGCAAATAAACATTCCCCTGAAGCATCTGCAACCCAAACATTGTGTTTGTGCATGAGAACCAGCAAGTGAAATTGTCTGGAAACAGAAACAAAAGTGAAACTTTAGTTGTCCATTTGCATTGTCCAAGCAGTGAGGTATGTTCACTGTTTGCACAACTAACTAAAAATAAACTAGCCACTTCAATGGCTTTGAAAATTTCACCAGTTACACTTTTCATTATTAAATCAGCCCACACAATGACATTATGTTGTTGCATAGTGACAAAGTTAAATTTTTGTATTTCTCTTTTATAGTTCATTAATGTGGTCGGGTGTTCAAATATAACTTCTGACTGTTTGGTTATTTAATGATCACTGCAGGTTTAATGTGTCAGATTCCACTGGTTTACTGTATTCATGTATCCTGTGATAGGGTATGCAAAGCCTGCACTGAGGAAGGAGGAGTTAATAACTTTTGGGTTCAATCAGTCCTGACCTGCTGCACGTGCAGAAGGTGTCTGGCCTGGCAGGAGATACCTAACAGGGCTCAACCTGGCTCAGTTGGGGTCTGACGGAGAAGGAGAACAGATCTCTGGCTCTTATTCAAGGAGAGAGGTATGGCTGGATCTAGGAAGCTGAGGTGACCTGATGGCAGACAAGAGCCTCCTTGAAGGAAGGCAGGCCTGCAATAGGGAGCCCAAGGCAGTTGTAAAGGAAAGCAGGGGAAGTGAGTCTCTCTAGTATTCTCTGTGCTGGTTGAGAAGCTTGCAGGAAGCGGCGAAACTCCTTCAGGGTCAGGGACTGCCCTGGGAGAGAAGTAGAGAAAACTCCCCTACAGCAGAGGTAGCTGGATGGTAGAAAGTACTAAGAAGCTCTGGAGAAAAGGCTTTGGGAATGTGATGCTGGTATATGGTACACCAAGGAAAAGGCTGTGGGAAAGGCCTAATATAGGGCAAGGTAGGAAGTAGTCCAGGGAGGCAGCCAGGAAGTCTGTGTACACTGGCCTGGACCTTTTATTAAAGGGGCCCTGGACCAGAACCCAGAGGCGAGGGAGGGCCTGGGCTCCATATTGGCCTGCTGATGAAGGTGGTGTAAAAATTCCCCTGTCATCAGGGGTAAGGATTATTGAAATCCTCTGATACAAGCAGTAGGGACAAAGGCCCAACATGGGGTTTGCGAGTTATTGTTTGGACTCTTTGTTAACCCAGGAAGGGCCAGGAGGCTGGAGGGCTGAGTCCCAAGAAGAGGTGGATCACCAGCAGGTATAAAGGGCCTTTTGATGGTGGCAACTGAGCGGAAGACCCTGCAACTCTTGGCCCGGGCCTGGCCACAAGAGAGTGCTCTAGAGGTGAGTCATACTCTTCCATAACTGTTCTGTATATAGTCATGTATTTGCCCTTTATATGTGATATATTTTCTATACTATAGGTGTATATAAATAATTAATTCCAAGTATAATGTCAGACCATTTTCAATTAATTTTTCCCTTTTGACAGACCCAGTAGTTTATTCTTATTCTAGCATCTCCTCCTCAAATTCACTTGGCTAAAACATGCAGTCTTAACCAAGCAAAACTCCAAAAGATTTGAAGTGGGTCTACAAGTCCCCGGGGGTCTGATTCAGCAAAACACTTAAGCATGGATGTGTCTATCCCTGCTTAGTAAATCACGTAAGCCTGGGCCTAAGACCCATTAAAGTCAATGAGATATAAGCATGTGTTTTAAAGTTGAGTACTTGCGTAAATGGATTGGTGAAGCAGGGCCTGAAATAGAAATGCAGCCCTAAAGGAGGTTTAGCCCTGTGTCTGCGCTAGGCTTTGGGGGGCGCCATTTTCTTCGGGAGCGACCGCAGCAGCCGGATCTTCAGCCTCCTGGGTCACCACCAGCATTTAGGTGGAGGGAGCTGGGGCAGGGGAGCACGGGGAGGGCCTCCTACAGCAAGTAAGGGCGGGGGGTGGCAAGCAGGGGAACTCCCCACCCCAGCTCACCTCTGCCCCGCCTCCTCTCTGAGCACGCCATGGCTGCTTCACTTCTCCTGCCTCCCAGGCTTGCGGCACCTAAGCTGAGAAGAGCTTAGGCTTAGGCGCTGCAAGCCTGGGAGGCGTGAGAAGTGAAGCGGCCACGGTGTGCTCGTGCATGGAGCAGGAGTGAGCTGGGGCGGGGAGGGGGGGCCCTCAGGGCAGAGGGTGGGGGTGAGGAGCTGC
>NC_133775.1:17735855-17751592 GCF_003597395.2 Chelonoidis abingdonii
CAAGCCCTGCTGTCTGGGGTGGGGGGTGGGGAGGGCGCAAGGTGGAAGTTTCACCTAGGGCGTGAAACGTCCTTGCACTGGCCCTGCTTGGCAGTCAGCACGGACATTACTCCTATCTTCAGGAGACAGTGCTTTGATGAAGAGTGCTGGTTATTGGGGACGCATAGTAATGTGAATGCTAAGGGGAAGTGAGGATTTTTTTTGTATTGGCCATGAATATGTCTGCATAAGGAGACTGTGGCGGCATGAGATATAAATAGCTGATATTAAAGAGAGACACTGACAGGATAGATAGATGGGAGAAATTATCCAGTGAGCTGTTCTGCAGATTTATCCCAAACAGTGCTATGGAGCACTGTAAGATCTTAGGTCATCTGTTCATATATGTGGCAGCTAGATGGGTTAAGGTGGCACCGGAGTAAATTTAATTCTCAGTTCTGAATGCTCTCTTTTGTGTTAGTGAGCTTGCACAGCTTGTTAGGTTAAACCCACAGTTCTTAGTTTTTCCTACCCCATATTGGAGAAGGGAAAAGAAAGCAGCAAAATCAAATATTTCAAGGCTTTGTAAGTAAGTGATGAGACCTTTACAGCTGGATTCAGTGGCAGGGGATGGCAATGAAAGGTCTGGAGGGGTGCGGGGGGATTTGTGGTGGCAGAAAGCCACTGCAACTTTGCCTTTGCAAAGGAATCCTCAGGTGCCCAGGAAATGGCTGGAGAAAGGAGTGGTCAGGAGTTATACTGATTCAACACACCCACTGGAAGTCCTCCAAAGGATCCCCATCAGTAAGTTAAACCTGCCTGCTTAATGGAGAGCAAGGTGTGGCAACACCATCTGTGCTCCCTCATAGTGAATTTCCCCTAGGGGAAGAGAGGGCCAGGCTGACACAGGGAGATGTAATTTGCACACCTCTGTGCCAAATATCTACAGGAAATCTAGCCCTTCTTATTAAAAGTGTTACCGAAAATCTGCTCTATCCAGGAGGTCTGCTTGATTACACAATAGCCCAGCAGAGCTATTGTTACAAGTGGATATACCATGAACAAATATGGCCTCACAGGGAATATTTGTTACATGTATTCTCAATTTTGTTTGGATACACAGGAAGAAAAATAATGCATTTTCAATCTGTTAGGTGCAGCAGTGCAAGAGAGAAGTCAGCTACGTAGGGATGGGCTCAGATGATCCAAAATATAAAACAACATGCAGTGTGGGAATGGGCAAGAACAGGTAGAGAGAGAGAAGAAACGGCTTGAAATTTTAGTGTGATTAAATAGAAAATGGCCTGGTTAAAACATACGTGGTTTGTGTGGCAGGATTTTTTGATGAAGGACATAAGCCAAAGTCCATTGAAGTCAGTGGAAAGTTTCCTGTAGACTTCAGTGGGCTTTGGATCAAGCCCATAGGGAGATGAGAAATGTAGGCAGAGAAAAACAAATGAGATTCAATTTGAGAACATGCAAGCTGGGTAATGTTACTCCAAAGCGCACATTCAGAGGGAGGCAGAAACTCACTATCAGAAAGACAGTGGCCAATTGGATGAATGACAAATGTACTTGTGTGGCTGGCAGGAATGGCTTTCAAGGAAAAATTAAAAGTTAAATATGTCTAGATATGACAGAGGGGATAAAGTCTTGAAACCAGGGCCAACAAGAGGGGTGGGGAAGCTGGTACAAATTACCAGGGCCCGGAGGTCTGGAAGGGGGTTGTCATAAACAGATGGTTAAGGTTTAATGTCTCTTTTACCTGTAAAGGGTTAACAAGCTCAGTAAACCTGGAACACCTGACCAAAGGTCCAATCAGGAGACAAGATACTTTCAAATCTCGGTGGAGGGAAGCCTTTGTTTGTGCTTTTTGGGTTTTTCTTTGTTCTCTCTGGGGTCTGGGAGGGACCAGACATGTATACAGATTCTCCAATCTTCTGAAAAAGTCTCTTCTATTCAAATAGTAAGTAATAGGTAGAAAGTGGATTAGATTTATGTTTGTTTTCTTTATTTGCAAATGTGTATTTAGCTGGAAGGATTGTATCTCTGTTGCTGCAACTTGTATTTGTGCTGGGGGGAGGCTTCTCTCTAGTGCCTATAAGCTGAAAGACCCTGTAACATTTTCCATCGTGATTTTACAGAGATAATTTTTACTTTTTTCTCTTTCTTTAATTAAAAGCTTTTCCTTTTTAAGAACCTGATTGTTTCTTTATTCTTGTGTGAGACCCCAGGGGACGGGGTCTGGTCTCACCAGGGAATTGGTGGAAGAAAGGAGAGAAGGGGGAGAGGAAAAGCCTGATTTCTCTCTGTGTTAGGATCACGGTCTCTCTCTCAGGGAGAGACTGGGAGGGGGAGAGAAGGGAGGGAAGATGAATTTCCTCTCTGTTTTAAGATTCAAGGAGTTTGAATCACAGTGATCTCCCAGTGTAACCCAGGGAGGCGAGAATCTGGGAGGAAGAAAGGAGGGGAATGGTTTATTTCCCTTTGTTTTGAGATCCAAGGGGTTTGGGTCTGGGGGTCCCTGGGGAAGGGTTTGGGGGCCTGAAAGTGCCCCGAAACACTATATTTTTGGGTGGTGGCAGCTCTATCATTTCTATGCTAGTAATTAAGCTAAGAGGGGTTCATGCAGGTACCCCATCTTTTGGACGCTAAGGTTCAGAGTGGGGGAATCATACCTTGACTGGGGCCTAGGGCCTGGCTTCACCGGCTTCGTTGGCCCGGTTTAGCCAGTCCAACCTTGCTGGGGGGGGCCAAAAAAATGTTTTCACTGGGGCCCGAACGCACTCTTGGCAACCCTGCTTGAAATCGCTTGGAAACTAAAGCTGCTACACAATGCAGCCCTTCACTTAGGCTGAAATTCACCCCTGTGCAGGGGACAAGCCTGAGAGCTATGCACTGTTTGTCACACCCAATTTTAAGGATTGAATTGGTACATATTCCTTGTGCTGGACCTCTGCACGAGGTGAATTTCAGCTTAAGTCAGTGGGCTTTCACAACGAAGACGAGGGCATCAGTGCTTTAGGAGTTGCTGGTTGCCTGTGAATTTAATCTTGAAAGGGTTTAGGATCTGATTACAACAGAGACTGCCCCTCTCTCTATAAGCCACATATCCACCATTGCAACCAGTGAAGAGGTTTGAGCTGGACTTCCCTAGTTACAAATGGGTGAGAGCTTCTGACTGAAGGCCCCTCAACTGTCATTCCTTTGCCCCCTTAGTGCACTAGAGCCTTGTTAACTTTCTATACGTACTATGAGCTCATCTTTTTCTCCCGAGCACTCAGGGAATGTCTACGCTGCAATTAAAAACCCGGGGCTGGCCAGTGCCGGCTGACTTGGGCTCACAGGGCTCAGGCTGTGGGGCTGTTTAATTATAACATATACGTTTGGGCTCAGGATGAGACCAGGCGGCAGATTGAGCCCAAACATCTACACTGCAGTTAAATAGCCCTGTGGTGTGAGCAGCATGGGCCAGCCATGGGTTTTTAATTGCCATGTTGACATACCCCTAGGGACAGGCTGTCTGGGGATACGTTTTATCTGAAGCATAGGGATAGGGTGGGTGTTTACGGATGAGCGGTTCACTGTTTATTGTGTTCATGGCATAACCACAGAAGTTAGATAAACATAAAATACTTGTTCTGGAAGGTTGCAACGTAACACTGCTTTAGTTTGTAAAATCCAGAACTTAATACACAAGAACCAAAAATGGAGAGACAAAGCAGGCTGCTCCCTACAGCAGTGAGTCACAACTCAACCTGCCTTGCTCTAGGATGGCTTTTTGCAGGTTGACTGCTCCTGAATACTCCGCCTGCATGCTTACCTACAGAGCCTCCTAGCACACAAGCAGGGCCAGGAAACACCTGCCAGCTGAAAGTGATAGCTTGTAACTTTAACACCGTTTTCAATACATCACATTCATCAATCTGCATTATTGCCATTGTAAGCTCCTCTCACCACCAGAGCCAGACCATGGGATGGGGGAACCTGCTATGTAACATCCTTTAGACATTGAAAGAAATGATCTAATTAATATTTGAAGGCTGTGAACTCCAGGGAGATCTGGGAGTTCATTATAAAGGTATAACCAAGAGTGATGGAATGAAATTACGAAAGAGAAACATTAGGCTGAGCTTTCTAACAGTGAGATTAGTTAGTCCATTGATTAATCTTCATTCCACTTCATTGCCATGTTTAAAATTAGGCTGACTGTATTAGGGAATGTACAGCAGGGATAGGGTGCCCAGACAGTAAGTGTGAAAAATCGGGACCGGAGGTGTGTGTGGGGGTAATAGGAGCCTATATAAGGAAAAGACCCAAAAATCAGGACTCTCCCTATAAAATCTGGACATCTGGTCACCCTAAGCAGGGAACATACTTGCACAGTCAGGGAAGTGAGCTACTTGTCCAAATAGGCCAAATTCAGCCCTGGTGCAAGAGGGCACAATTTCATCGCTTGAGGCTTCCCTGAGCTTTGTCTGCCTCACTCAGGCATCTGAACTGTCCTAGGAGCCTCAAGAATTGGAGAGAACAAATGTGGCATTAAAGGCTCCTTGAGATCCTCAGTCAAGTGCAGCTCTGGCAGACTCAAGGACCTAGAGTCAAGGACTCACAGAACCATTAGACAAGTAGCCAACTGTGTTGAACACCAGATGACTATTAGACCCCAATAAATGTGGCTTCAGTAGGTGTATGCACAAGAGAGAATGACTTGGCAAATTTAACTCAGACAAATCTAGCTGCTGAGAAACTACCCCAAAATTACTTAATCAATTAAAGGAATTGTTTTCAAAATATGTGAAACTCTCAGGGAGTCTTTAGGTGTTTAAATAGCCATTTAATGAGATGGCAGTAAAAGTTATGCAGATATTAATTTTACTAAAACTGCTTATTGCTGTTTGTTAAATATAGTTAATGCTCTGTCAACATTTCCATTAAAACGACAAGTTCAAGGAAAGACACATCCTATCTAGAGACTTCCCTTTTATGACTTGCCAGGGTAAGAAAACATCATTCAGATTCTTCCTCTAAAACCTCTTTGACGAGTGGCTGCTAGTCTCTTCTGGCCATGAATCAGGTAGTGTTATAAAAGCAGTGTTGGCAATTCTTGTCATTTTTACTGAATTGTGCAATATGTGGTGTGTTCCTTAAAGTCCCAGCTCCTGGAGTCATGTGACTATATGAAACTTGTGGTTGCAGAAAAAAGTTTGAACATGTGAATCCTAAATACTTCAAAACCAGAAGGCAAATAAAAAGAACCTGCTGCTAATATTTCATTATTATTAAGTCAATCTCATGGGTTTTGGAGCCTGACTCATGGTTTCTGAACATTCAGACATGGCAATACAATGAAGCTAGAAGTGCCAGGTTATTCTTCATCTCTTCTGACTACTTGCCTCTGTTTTTCTAGTTACTGTACATGCTGGAACAAAGATCCTCATCATGCAGGCTTTGGAGATTAGGCATAGTACATCTCAGTACAACCACCACCATCATCATTGACACACCCACTGCAAACTAAGTTGGTGGCTTCTCCAAGTACACAAGGTTGTCTTCAACTTGGCCAGACCTTAACGCTCCAAGGCCTTTCTGAGGAGGTTTCCATGCTCAGGTAAGAACATAGGATCAGGGGTTCTGCTGGAGTTTGTGGTGGAATGGAGTCTGTAGTTGCTGTTAAACAGGAAGGAGGTGAATCTAAGATCCACCCTGAGAGGAGAGCCACTTTTGCCTGAGGTGATTTGAAAAGAGCCTGATGTCCCACCTTGAGGGATGGAAAGAAGCCTTGGAGCAGTGTCTTAATTTCTTAAGAAACAACAGACACTCAGTGGATGCTGGACACCTAACTCCCTTTTGTGCCTTTGAAAATCTCCCACTCAGTGTCTCACCTGCTCTCTCTCTGCTGTCTCATTTGCTGGGTACAGGGCAACTAAGTTTTTTTCTCAGGCAGTAGCAGTGGTCAGGGAGCTGGTGTGATTCTCACACAGACCCTCCTCCTGTGTGCCTCAGCTCTGGACATGGAACTTGACAGATAGCCCACACCTCCAGTTTGGGAGCAAGCTTGCTGCAGAGAGACAGGGAGCCCAGGCAATGAGAAGAGAAGACACTGACTGAGGTACTTGGGACACCAAGAACTGTTTACTCTACCCCCTGGCAAAAGAGGCCCAAGAATTAACTGCAGGTAGAAACTAGGAAAATGTACACTCTTCACTAAGCTGCATGGGTGGAGTGAAGCTCTTTTGGTGATTTCCTGGTCTGCTATTTCTTTTCCTTTTTTAACAATCCTATCAGCCCTGCTTTCTCCCGTCTGCCACAGGAGTTAATGCCCATTTCAGTTCCCTCCAGCTCTCTGACCTTTAATAGCTTGCGGGTCTGTCTACACTAAGGAAACTCTATGTTGGCAGAGCGATGCTGGCACAGCAAGAGTGCAGAGGCAGCCTACGCTGACAGAGGGGGTTTTCTATTGGCATAGTACCACTGCATCCCAGAACAAAGCACTCTTCTGTTGATATAGCTCCATCTAACTGGGGATCATATCAGTGTAGCTATGTCAGACCAATGTATCTATGCCAATATAACTTTTCAGTGTAGATCTGCCCTTGGACATCCTCAGCAGCTGGGCATGAGGGAGAGACAGCCAGGTACTGTGCTCAGACCCTCAGGGAACAGCCCCTTCATTCTTCCTGTGGGCTGGTCTGCGCTTGAAAGTCATATCTGCATAGCTACGCCGACATAACCCCCAGAGTAGATGCAGCTGTGTCAACAGAAGAGTGCTTCCATCAGGGTAGCTAATGTTGTTCGAGAAGGTGATGTTTCTGTATCTACAGAAAAACCCCTTCTGTCTGCATAGGCTCTGTCTACATTACAGGGCTCTGCTGGTATAGTCTCTGTAATGTAGACATAGTCTGTGATTAAATAAGGGTTCCCTGCTCACTGGCCATTAGCAGTGCCCATCACAGCAGCTAATGATTATAAAGGATCCTTTTGTGAGGAACACTCAAATGTATTTATTTTTTTAAACCTCCATCAATGTGCAATATCCACTTTATTCCACAGTTGCATGAGGTTAAAAGAACAGGACTTGGCTCACTGTGTAAACCCTCTGCTCACGGTCCATACCACTTGCCTATAGAAAAGCTTGCACACATAGCAAATTTTGCAATGTTGGAGGTCTGTGTTACAATGTGATCATTCTCCCAGCTCTGATAGACTTGTTGGGTCTTGTCTGTGTAGATGGAACCTAAGTATTTTCAGAGCCCTGTAAAAATCTAGGACCTAACTACAGTATCAGTTATATCTAATGTTTTTCCTAAATTCTGATATGTGATAGCATTAGAATCATGGAGACAGAGACAACAGATAATTTAATGTGAGAAGGTTTTAGAAATAAGGGCTAGCTCCTCAGTTGTGAGTAGGCAGCAGCAGGGGCGGCTTTAGGGATTTTGCCGCCTCAAGCAGGGCAGGTAGGCTGCCTTCAGCAGCTTGCCTGCGGAGGGTCCACTGGTCCCGCAGAAGCCAATGGATCCTCCGCAGGCAAGCCACCGAAGGCAACCTGCCTGCCGCCCTCGCGGAGACCGGCAGAGCACCCCCACCAGCTTGCCGCCCCAAGCACGCGCTTGGCGTGCTGAGGCCTGGAGCTGCCCCTGGGCAGCAGGGTGAAAGTGGCAGGAATCCTGCTCTGCAAAGCTCAGGTTCTGCTCTGTTATATCATCGTAAAGCAGGTGTAACTTCATTTACTCCAGCTTTTTCACCAGTGTAACTGAGAGCAGGATTTAGCCACAAGCAAGGAGGCCTCTCACTGCTCACAAGAATAAGACTGGCAAACAGGGATGCAAACTTCTCTAGTCAATCATACTCACAACTATCCTAGCTTGCAACTCACATCCTGGAGGGGAATTGTAGCTCTTTTTAAGGTACCAGCTGGACAGTTTTTCTTTAAGCTTTATTTTTTGTAGTGGTAGTGTACTTTTATAATACAACCTCTGAGCTTCCTGAAAGGCTCGCTATCCGTTCTTCCTCTTGCAGTGAAGAATGACTCTGCAGCACTGACTTCTCACAAATTACTGACCATACAGGAGGTTTTACTACTTGAACCCATCCACTCTGCCATACAGTTCAGGGAAAAGGGAGCCGAATCGGATGGAGAATAAGAGCAGCTGCATGTTTTCACCTGTTAGCTGAGACATCAAATGGGCCAGACAAGCAAATAAGAGGCATCACAATTCAGGCTTTTTGTGTTTTGATGTGAATTGCGTAATAAGTTGAGTTATGTAAACCCATGAGAAATAGTGATAGAAATGTCAGATCCTTCTGTTTACGACACAGATGTTGAGCTTTAGCAAAATTACCAGTCCAGCTACAGAAAGGAATCTAGGATTGGTAAGCATATAACAAGTGAAGTCTGAAAAGTTATCTCAGGACAGGCATAAGAGCCAGGAATTCCTACATTCTAATACTAGCCCTGACACTGACTGCCTGTTTGGCTGTGGACAACTCACCTAACTACTCTGCTTCAGTTTCCCTGTCTAAGAGGTGGCTGAGAGTACTTCCCCATTGTGTGTCCCAGGGATATTGTGAAGATTGATTAGCTAATGTTTATACAGTGCTTGTTCTAAATCTTAGGCCTGGGCTACACTATGGGGGGAATTGATCTAAGTTACACAACTTTAGCTACGTGAATAATGTAGCTGAAGTCGATGTACTTAGATCTACTTACCACAGTGTCTTCACTGTGGTAGGTCGACTGCTGACGCTCCCCCATCGACTCTGCCTACAGTTCTTGCTCTGGTGGAGAATTGGAGTCGACATGAGAGCGTTCGGCGGTCAATTTATCACATCTTCACTAGACGCGATAAATCGACTCCCGCTGGATAGATCGCTCCGGAGGTAAGTGTAGACATGCCCTCACTGTATATCAACAACTAAATAGTGACTTCTCTGTAAAGGCTAACAGTGCCCTCCCCCCACAGGCCTACCTGCCTCCCCGTGACTATATAGCAACATTTCTGCAATGAGCCATTTGGCACTGATTCCTAGAGTTTTGAAAAGTTTATGGATTCTGCCAATTTTACAAAATGAGATTTTTCTTCTCCAAAATAAATCCCTTATTTACCAGAGGAGTGTCACAATTATTTCTTACTTCCATTTTTGCCCCTTTACCATTTTTGGGGGCTGACAGATACAAAAGCAGGGGGGTCACTACAGGGACAAGTCCTGAACTTGCTGAGCTGATGGCAAAGCTCTTGTTGACATCCAAGGGACTAGGATTTGGCAGTCTTCCCTCCCCAAAGCCACCCAGAGTCTTACATTCAAGGTTGATAAAATAAAAAGCAATGTATTTAGTGTATTTTAAATTGTCAAAGTTATTTTTTCCTCCTTGTGCTGGTATTTTTTTTTTACTTTGCACAGCTGGGCTTGTAGCATATGTCCAAGGATACCTCAATCATGTGTTGTATGACCTGACATTCCACTGGCTAAGGAAATAGCTTCTGATGCATATACACATGAACATATTAAAGGAGACCAAGACTTTCATGGAATGTAGAGTTTTTCCTTTTTATAAGGAGATCATCAGCATGCACCTTGTCTTTCTTCTATGGCTATTTTTTAACCTGATTCTGCTCTTATAGTGGTGTAAATTGGAAGAACCTCCATTGAAGCCAATGGAATTACAGTGGTTTAAAATTGGTGTCAGATCAGAATGAGACTCATGGACTGCAGTTGGTTTTGCACATTATTACACTGGTTAATGGCCTAATTCATTCAGAAATATCTGCAATATTCACTTTACACTGCAGTCTACAGATTGTTTGTTTTTTCAGAAGATGTGCACACTTTTCTGATTCAGTAACTGCATTCAGTCCAACACAGAACTGCTTGCACTTCTTCATCATGTACCCAGAATGTGGACAAATTCAGTCCATCAAACAATCGCAAAACATACACAGTAGCAGTCCAGGTTAAAGATATCAGCTGCCATGTTTAACTGAGAGTTTAAAAGTTATACAGTATTTGCTGAAATCTGTATCAAGCTGTTCAAGAACAATGACGTGTCGTAGCAACTATGCTGTCATATGGGGCACTCAATGGGGAAAAAACATTAACATAAAATGTCCACTTGAAACTTGTCAGGCCGAATTCACCCCTAAGTGATTTTCCAAAGGCTTCCCTGCAGTCCTAGCAAACATGGATTTGGCCATAATGTTTTGAAATAAAATGTTACGTGAAAAATACTTGGTGGGCTTGTTCCAGGAGCATGACCTGAACTAGTAACTTAGTGGTAAAGATTGAGTGAATGAGCTTTATTAATAAAACATCATTCTTCTTGTAGAATCCCGGTGTATTTTGTAAATTAAACAATATGCAGGGCTCAAACTACCCATCAGTCAGATGCAGCCATTTCTGGGAAAGCAGAGTCAGTTATCTTTCTGTCCTCAAATGTACATACTAGCATTAGACTCTATGGGCCATATTTTAAGCACTCACTCATGGACCAAATTTTAAAAGTGCTTGACTTTCATATGAGCACTCAACAGTTCCCAGTATGATGCTGGGGTATTTTTTAAATCTGGCTGTGTATGTTTGCTGACCTTATTGAAGAAAGGATCACAGAGCAAAATGGAATAATTTTGCAATATATGGGCTCTGTTATTTATGTTGATTACAGTGGGGCCTAGAAGCCCTAACTGAGATAAGGGTTCCATTGTGCTAGACACTATGTAGTAAAAGAAAATCCGTGCTCTGAAAAGTTTACAAGCCCAAGGTCCGCCACCCTCCCAATTTCTTTTGTGGAGGTGAATCAAGTCCCATGTAGTCAAAGTATCTATATTACAACACCTGATCTCTACTGCAAGCACTTCCACATTCTTCTAATACAGCATGTATTCCCTATTTCTGGAGGCATCACAACAGAATGGATCAAACAGCGGTCTGCTCTGGTGTTGTAACACTGTTTGTACATTTTATTTCCATTGTCCAGATACCAATATAACTACCAATTGGCCTGGCAGAGAGGTGGGGTATCGCTGACATACCCCAGTTGTCAAGGGGCAGCATTGAACTTGAGATCTTTGGAGCTAAATGCATCAGCCTCTGTCTACTGCATGAGCTAAAAAGCTACCTGTCTGTTAGCCAAGGCTATAGCAGACACATCAGTCTCTAGCTAAAAACAACGAGGAGTCCGGTGGCACCTTAAAGACTAACAGATTTATTTGGGCATAAGCTTTCGTGGGTAAAAAACCCACTTCTTCAGATGCGTGGAGAGAAAAATTACAGATGCCAGCATAAATATTTATGTAATTTTCACTCTGTGCATCTGAAGAAGTGGGCTTTTTACCCACAAAAGCTTATGCCCAAATAAATCTGTTAGTCTTTAGGTGCCACCGGACTCCTCGTTGTTTTTGTGGATGCAGAATAACACGGCTACCCCCTCTGAATCTCTAGATGGTCTAAGTGCCTCTAGACCGAACACCACACCAAGCAGGCACGGATTACAGTGGCACTGCATGATATCCCTACAGGACAAGGGACTGAATCTGATTTCACTTACACTGGTTTACACTTTGTGACTCAAGTGACTTCAGTGGAGTACTGCATATTTCACCAGTGTATGTGAGATTGGGATCAGACCTGTATAAAGTTTGTCTTAGTGCCTTAACAGGTCACAGACTGAAAGTCTTGTTTTAAAGAAGGCAATTTACCACTGGGCTCACCAGCTCCTGGCAGGGCTGCGACTTGAGACCTAATACCAGTGAGAAAATGTAAGAAATCTTGTGATGAGAGAAATTGCACTGTACTCACTTTACTACAACCCCCGCCCCCCCAAAAAAAAACAACAACCCCCTGGGCATACGGTAATTATTGCATAATGACACAGAAGTGGGCCCATGAGTTCCAAGCCACAATACCTCGCGGGGCAGAAGCCAGGAGGCCTAGCGCCCCACGGAGCAGAAGCCCTGAACTCCAGCACCATGTGGGGATAAATATGGGAGCCCGGAGCCCCAGCCCCCTGTGGGGCTAAAGTTCTGAGCTCCAGTACCCCACTGGGCATCTGGAGCCCCAAAGCTGGGCATCTGGAGCCCCAAGCCCCACAAGACTGAAGTCCAGAGCCCACAGAGAGGTAGAGCCTAGGTAAAGTTACACTCTGAGTACCTATGAGGATGCGTAGGGGTGGGAACCATATATTACATCCTGAGTACCCATGAGAGAGGGTCAGGAGTAGAATCTTAAATTGTGCGGGTAACATGAGCCCCAGTGCCCTGTGGGGCTGAAGCCTGGAGCCCTGATGCTCCACAGGGCAGAAAGGTCAAGCCCCCCCACACACACACCCTGGAGGGCTAAAGTTGGGAGTCTGAGCCCCAGCACCCCACTGGGCAGAAGCTCCAAGCTCCACCACCCTGCAGGACTAAAGCTGGGAACCCTGAGCCCCCATGCCCTGTATAATTACCTGACACTTTCAGGTAATTAAGCCACACTTCTAGGTTTAGTCATTTTGAAAATAGCAATAGCAACATTTTCATGAATTTGTTTGCAACCCAAACACTGCATCACTCTGCCAGTGCATGAGAACCTGAAAGTGAAATTGACTAGAAACAAAAAATGAAACTATCTAGTCTATTTTCCTTTTCCAAGATGAATGAAATTTTAAAAAGGAAACAGGAAAAAAACATCAAAAACAAATTAAATTTTAAACATTTTTTTATTGGGCACACTGGCCAGGGGAGATATTTTCATTTTAAATTTTAACCTGAGATGGCACTTTTATAATGTATGTAGTTTTCTTTACTCTTTGCAAATGTGAATAATGTTGATTTGTTTAGTGCTTATACTGTTCTACCCCAGGGGTTCTCAGTGTTTTTCTTTCTGAGGGCCCCTGCAAAAATTCCAGGGCCTAGCACGGGGCAAGGCATAGAGACAGGGCTCCTAGATCCAGGTGCAGGGGGGCGCAGGACGGGGGGAGCCTCAGGGCTTCTGCTTCATGGGGCTGGAGGTTCAGAGCTTCTTTAGCCCCATTAGGCTGGGGGACTCAGGGCTTCTGCAGCACCAGGTGCCAGAGTTTGGGGTTTGTGCCCCACGGGACACCAATGCTCAGGGCTCTGAGCTTTAGCCCTGTGGGGCAGAGGGTGGGCTCCAGGTTTTAGCCCTGCGAGGCTCTGGGCTTGTGGCATTTTTGGCTCAGGGCTTCTGCTCCTGCTCCTTGGGGCACTGGGGCTCGGGGCTCCCATTTTGTACCCTGTGAGTGCTGGGGCTCAGGGCCTGTTGTGCCCCCGCCCCCCGTGGAGAACTGCTGTTCTATGGTATTATACAGTGCTTGATTCGCTGTGTAAATGCGGGGGGGGGGGACGCCACTGAACTAATGGGATAAAACCAGGGTGAGTGGTAAATCAAGCCCATTCTCTGCCCCAAGAACTTGCAATGTAACAAACGGGGGTGGGGGGAGCATTTAGCGGGGTTTTTCCTTCTCTTCTCTTCCCCTGCTATTGATAGGTTCATTTTTGTGCCCTTCCCAACCCGAATGACTCCCACATGGACGAAGATAAGCAAAGTATTTGTAAGAGTTCACGTTCCTGGCTGGTCCCGCTCAGATGAGGCTTCACCCCCCCTTCCCCCGCTAGCTTGGCGTCCTTGGAGTACAAGCAGCGACAGTCCTGGGGCGAGGAGTAACCCGCTGTCACAAAGGGGGAATCTCCCCGGGAAACAAACCGCCCCGGCCCAGCCAAAGCGCCCGACCCAGCCAACTCCAGCCAGTTCCCTTCCCAGGGCGGCGCCAGCAGCCGCCTGCCCGGTCCCCGGCCATTTCAAAGGGAAAGCTGCGCCTTGTGTCTTGCAGCTCCTGGCTGCCCCAGCGGGCTGCTGTTTCCAGCTGGAGTGGGGGCAGGGGCAGATATCTACCACCACCACCGCCCCCCGCCGCTGTAACAATAGATGGCAGAACTGCCTGCAGCAAACAGCTGGCGTCTAACTGCCTAGTCGAGCATGGAGCGGCTCGGCCCGGCTCGGCTCGGCTCAGCAGCTGTTATTAACCGAACCGTGCCCAATCTCTCCCCCAAACTGCGGCGCTGGGGCTGCGCAGTCCTGTGAAGGGCGATCCGGTCCCCGGGGCAGAGATGCTGATGGAGCCTGTGGCTCTTTGTCCCCCCAACCCCGCGGCACCATCCGAGCCCCAGACTCTAGGAGAGATGGTGCCGGAGACAAAGGCGGCGCCACAGCTGGCGGCCTGGGCGCAGCCGAGGTCCAGCGCCGCGCTGATAAAGGAGCGAAGTTTCTTTACCTTGGGAGGTGCCTTTAGCTCCTGCCTGGCTCGTCCGAATCCATCGGCTGCTCTCAGGCCGCCTCTGGGCTGGCAGCACCTTCCCCCCGCCCCGCACTGGGCTGCGTGTGCTGCAACTCCCCGCCTCCAGCTGCCTGGGGCTGAGTGAGGGGGGATCGCCCTGAAGGCAGCCCTGGACTCAGATGCAAGGCTCGGTGCCTTCCCCAAGACTTTCTGCGCCTCCCTTGCTGTCTGGAGAGCCGGCCGATCCGACCGCGCAGTGCCCGCAATCCTCTGGCTGGTACCGAGCTCTCCAGCTGCTTCGCCTCTCGGGATTTAAGCGCGACCCTCTCGCTTAGCTCAGCGCGTCAGTGTCAGTGAAAGAAAATAGAAAAGAAAGAGCTTCGAATAGTGGATTCGCTGTGTAATGGGACTGGACGCCTAACACCTAGTAGTGACCTGGGGCTTTGCAGTTTCCGAGCCTTTTGCTGCTCATCCATCAATCCTGTAACTCCCTTTATGGTTTATAAATGTTATTAATAACAAGGAGACAGAAATCTGCGGTCTGATTTCTACCAAATACTGGGGGAGGGGAGGCACTCCAGCACTTTCTAAGGTCTTTAAGGTCTGCACGAGTGTCCTAATGCAGCACACGCCATTTGATTAGATTCAAGGAGCCAAATTCTGCTGTTTTAAAGTAATTCTGTTGAGGTCACTGGAGTGACTGTGTATTTGAATCTTTGTACCAGAGCTATGGCGCTGACTTCAGCAGTGACCGAAGCAGTGGTGTATATTAATTTACATGTGGGGTGTAGGAGGGCTAAAGTAAGAATAATACTTCAGTCTTATGCAGTGCTGTGCTGGCTTCATCCATCCAGCTCAAAGTGGGTTACAAAAGAAATTGAGCATCATTCGCTATCCACATTTTTAGACAGGGAAGCTGAGGCCTTACCTACGTTCACACAGAAGCTCAGGGTATGTCTACACTACAGGATTATTCCGATTTTACATAAACCGGTTTTGTAAAACAGATTGTGTAAAGTCGAGTGCACGCAGCCACACTAAGCACATTAATTCGGTGGTGTGCGTTCATGTACCGAGGCTAGCGTCGATTTCTGGAGCATTGCACTGTGGGTAGCTGTTCCATAGTTCCCGCAGTCTCCCCCGCCCATTGGAATTCTGGATTGAGATTCCAATGCATGATGGTGCAAAAACAGTGTGGCGGGTAATTCTGAGTAAATGTCGTCACTCATTCCTTCCTCCGTGAAAGCAACGGCAGACAATCATTTCGCGCCCTTTTTCCCTGAATTGCCCTGGTCAGATGCCATAGCATGGCAGCCATGGAGCCTGTTTTGCCTTTTGTCACTGTCACCGTATGTGTACTGGATGCCACTGACAGAGGCGGTACTGCAGCGCTACACAGCAGCATTCATTTGCCATTGCAAGGTAGCAGAGATGGTTACCAGTCGTTCTGTACCGTTTGCTGTGCCATTATAAATTGGCGATGAGATGA
>NC_133775.1:17753074-17897037 GCF_003597395.2 Chelonoidis abingdonii
TATCGATATAAAGGGCCTCGTTGTGTGGATGGGTGCAGCTTTAAATCGGTTTAATGCTGCTAAAATCAGTTTAAACGCATAGTGTAGACCAGGCTTCTGTAGCAGAGGCAGGAACAGACCCTGGCTCTCCTAATGTCCAGACCAGTGTCTCAGCCACTTTATCAATAAAATTACACCCGCGATGAATATGGTCCCTGGTGTTAAATGATCCGGAGTAGGAAAAGATGGGTTAATAGTAACCAGCGTTGTATAATTGCCCTTTTTCCCCAAGGTTATATCTACACTAAAATAAAACATTGGCAGGTGGCCCCTGTCAGCTGACTCAAGCTCACAGACCCCACAACAGGGGAGGGGCTCAGAGGCTGGGCTCCAGCCCAAGCCTGAATGTCTACACTGCAGTTGTATAGCCCCTTCACCTGAGCGCTGCGAGCCTGATTCAGTGGACATGGGAGAGCCATGGGCGTTTTATTCATTCTCCAGGTGACCCTTTAAAGTCCTGTACTGCAGTGTTGCACTACAGCATGTAGTATGTATTTCCAGCTATTGGTTGATTTGGGTTTTAATTAGAATTAATAGGCTATACTGATGATAAATATAATCAACTAGCTAATGCAGGGGTCTCCAACGCAAATGACCACGAGGGCCTCATGAAGGCTAGTTCATTGGCTCGGGGGCCACATCACTGACACACTCAACCCTGCTGACCCCAGCCCTGTCCCCACTCCACCCCTTCCATGAGACCCCACCTCTTCCCATCCCTTCCCTGCCCCCATTCCAACCCCTTTCCTGAAGTCCCCACCCCAACTCTGCCCCCTCCCTGCCCGCAGAAGGTGCATGAGGGTCTGGTGAGGGCTCAGGGCAGGGAGCTGAGGTGCAGCAGGGGTTGGGGTGCAGGCAGAGGGCTCAGGGTGCAGAAGGGCATGGGGTGCAGCAGGGGGCTCAAGGCAGGGAGTTGGGTTACAGGAGGGGTGTGAGATGTGGCAGGGGGCTCAGGGCAGGGGGTTGGGGTGCAGCAGGGGATTGAGGTTCAAGCAGGGGGCTCAGGTTAGGGAGCTGGGGTGCAGCAGGAGGTTGGGGTGCAGGCAGGGGGCTCAGGGCAGGGGGTTAAGGTGCAGGTAGGGGTCTCGGGGCAGGGAGTTGGGGTGCATCAGGGCATTAGGGTTCAGGCAAGGTGCTCAGGGAAGGGAGTTGGGGTGCAGCAGGGGGTTGGGTGCAGGCAGGGGGTTCAGGGCAGGAGATTGGGGTGAAGAAGGGGTGTGGGATGCAGCAGGTGGCACAGGGCATGGGGTTGGGGTGTGGGGTGCAGCAGGGGGCTCAGGGCAGGGAGTTGGGGGAGCGGGGTGCAGGAGGGCTTCGGGCTCCGGGGAAGCAGGCTGCCAGCCAGCTTTGCAAAAAGATTGAACTTTGGGGTGGAAAACCTACTTTATTAGCTAGAAAAGGTAACAATAAGGTTAGTTTACATTTTATTATTTTGTTTTATATTGTAACCATTTGTTTCCATCATTCTCTCTTGTTTCTAGTGGAGCATCTCTTTTTTCTTAAATAAACATCCTTTAGTTTTATTAGAAGTGCTCACAAGCGCTGTGTGTTACACAGGAGCAGTGGTTTACAGTGAAACGGGTAAACTGGCTACGTTGTTCCTTTGGGAGACAAGGATCTGGGATTTCTGTGAGTAGGTGGGGTCAGGGGCTGGATATAACAAGGGAACTTTTCAAGGGGACTCGGGGATGGGGTGCATCAATTGCAATGCAAAGACAGTGCTGCCATAGCCCAGAGGGCAGTGCTTGAGTGGCTGGTAGACTGGTGGTGCTAGGGAGCTAACACCCAGCTACCACAAGCAAGACTCCCTCACTCTGGAGGCAGGTGTAACAAGGTAGCTCCTATCACCCAGGTGTAGCATGAATTTTCATACTTGAAGGAAATACCAGATCAGATCACTGTGGTTAGTATATTGCACACTGGAAAGGCCACAGTACGGTCTTGATCCTTCAAGTCCTTCTGTCATGCACAGGAGGAAGCCCAAGGAGGTTGTTGCCTTCCAGTATGAATGTGTGAGCACCAGTGATATTAAGCACTCGGCTTAGTTCTCCTCACCGAATGTAAGTTAGCTTCATGCCCCATTCGTGTCCACTCTCGTATTCTCACAGGGTAAAAGAAGGGGAGGAATGTGGGTGCAGAATGGAGCTGTCTTAAAAGACATGACCTTAAGTGCCATTCTCAGCATCCCGATGAGGCAACGAGGTGTTACTTCTGTTCCTAGGCATTTGGTGGCTACACGGCAGCGGACTCATTAATGCCAGACCAGGTTCCCCATCCGGTTCTGCTCATCAGTCTTCCCTCCTCGCCCTGATTCATGCTGTACTCTGCGCCTGCACTGTGCAAGCTCAGGTCCTGGGTGGGAAAAATGATTCCTCCTCATTTGTTCCTGTGTAATAAACTCTTTATGGACAAAGCCCAAAGGAGCTGTTTCTGGTAGCTTAGCTATTTTTATAAGATGTTACACACGTGTTTGCTTCTGTGCTCAGCAGCTGCAGCCCTGGCATCATTTCAGTCATGTGTTGTCTCCTGGACATACATTGCAAAGTGAATTGTTATTAAGAAATGAGACTGCTAGCTCTGATAACAAGGCAATAACGTGGCTGAATGAACAACCAATTAGCCTAAAACCTCAGTAGCTTATTCAGAGAAGGGAAAGCTATCAACAGCAGACATGTTGGCTTCCAGGCTCTTTTCTCACCATTATTTGAGTAAAACAGAAACACTATAAGAGGTTCTGAACTTCATGAAAAATAATAAAACTGGTCAAATCAAGGAATAAATTTGGTAGGAAACTATGGAAAAGGTAAAGTTAATCAAGGCAGATGGAAGAAGCAATGGGATAGTGCTGTTTTTAAAGTGGAAATATATTGCCCTGGATTGTTGGAAGGTGATAGACCTCTAGATAACTGTAACCCATTACAGGGAACTTGTGTGTTTTCGTACTCGTGTCCTGTCATTGTCCACAGATCTGGGAAATGGAGAAACTGGAATTGGTCAGTGAAGGTTTTTCCCTCTCATCATTCAGATCTGGAAAAAGGTGAGCAGATTGAGCTCTTGAAATACAAAGTGGGCCAGATTCTCAGCATGCCTACACACTTCCCCCTTTATATCCATTCAGGCTTTGATTCATTGAAATCGATGAGAATCTTGTCTTTCTACTGACTTCAGTAGGCTTTTATTCAGATACATAAAGAAGTAAAGAAATTAGTTAACACAATTGTATCTTGCTTCTGCTATGTCAGAGCAGGGCTGCCCGGGAGAAGGAGGGGAGGCAAGTGGGGCAATTTGCCCTGGTATAGTATTCTATAGTATTGCAAATTCTTTTATGGGAGGGGCCCCTGAAATTGCTTTGCCCCAGGCCCCCTAAATCCTCTGGGCAGCCCTGTGTCAGAGGCCAATATAGCAATGTAATACAGCCAAACTTTGGCCTTTTAACTAAGAGACCAGTCTCTCTGGAATCAATGAAACCCCCAACTGCTAATTCCACAGAGTTATACCTACCTGCTTATGCAAAAAGTTAATTTGGCCCTCTGTCTAGTAGGAGAGAAACAACCCTGCTGCTCAGAGCCACCAGCCACAGAAATAGAAGGGAAAAAGAAAAATGAGGATGGTTTAGAAATGTAGCTAACACAAGAAATAAAAAAAAGAGAGAGTGTGACCTGTCTCGTATATTAAAACCTGTCAACATTTAAAACACGGCTTCTGTTGTCAAGGGCTAAGTTTTCATAAAGGCAATCCTCACAGCAGCAGTAAGCGGTTCTCCTTTCTATCTGATGTGTAAATAGAATTCTTCAGAGCACTCTATTTGGCTGACCATCATGATATTCAGCAAATATACAATGAGGGAAGCTGGGTTAAAAGTCCAAAAGTGGGTGAAGGTGTCATTAAAAGAGAGAAACAGCCTTGAACAACAGAGTTAAATGGATCAGACTCAGACATACATTTGGTTTTTCAAAAGGAGACGTACAATTGAAGGTAGGTGCAATTGCTTTAGTTTGCACACCATGGCAAATGGCTCGAGCTGCAGGAGACCTGGAACAGCATTGCAAGAGGAGTAATCTGTCTGTAGAGAATAACTGTTCTCAATGAATTTCAGTGTATTTGGTCTCAGTAGGCTCTTCTTCAATCAAAGTGATTTGAGTGTATCTGTTCTGACACCTTCCTTCCCTCTCTCTCACACCTTAAACTAATATTTAATGTGGACAGTGTGAGGAAAATCCAATTCACATTTTAAGTTTTGAGCTCCCTCACATCTTTTATGTGGAGAGACCTACATGATCTTGATGTATTCGCTGTAATGAGATTACCTTTCAAGACTCCAAGGACATAAAGAAATTAGTTGTGTTTAGTGACCTTATGCAGCAATAGCATCATCTTTTGGGCACTGACATTTATTCTTCTTTTCTGACACATGTACAGCTAGATTCTGACCTCTGTCCATACTGTCTGCCTCTGTCCTCGCTTCCTCTCCATGTCCTCTAAAGAGTTCGGTCATATTAAGACTTTCAAAGTTCCTTGCACAGTCAAATGGAGAAATTCCAAATTTAAAACCTGTTTACTACAAACCAAACCCAAGCCACCACCCAGTTGCATATATTCTGCCATTGTCCCTTGGGCCAGGTGTGGCCAATTGCAATGTTGGACTCACTGAATTCTTGGATGGAGGACTGCTGAGGAAAACATGGATGATGCAGTGATGGTGGTGATGTCAGTAGTGGTCCTCTTTCCCTGAGTGCATGCACCAATACAGTATTAGCGAGCACTGTGCACTCACAAATCTGTCTTCTGACTGTGTTGAAACTGAAGTCCAGACCATAAACATCCCACAGCACTTTACAAGGAAAAGAAGTGTTAATCTAAACTGCAGAAATTCCAACTTGGGTGATTAATGTTGCTTACTCTAACCCCATCCTAATCTGCAGTATCCCACCCTGATGGTGGCTGCATTTCAATAGTCAGTGATATGAACCCTACATAAATAATCTGTAGAGTATTGGAATGAAAGATATTAAATAAATGAACAAAATATTATTATGCTGTTGTGATAATGTGAGGGAGCTGTATATGTACAACTTATGAATTCTGGTTGTCCTTATGATCTGTATGTATAACTTCACTCTCCATGTGTAATAACTAGCCATGGTCTGATAACCCCCTGCACCAGCCCTGAGCCCCCTCCCCGCACCCCTTTCCTCACCCCAGTCCTGCCCTAGCCCGAGTTCCCCCCTGCATCCCAACCTCCTGCTCCAGCCCTAAGCCCCATCCCGCACCCAAACTCCCTCTCAGAGCCAGCACCCCTCCTTCACCTAACCACCCTCATCCTGGCCCCACCCACGAGCCCATACTCCCAGCCAGAGCCTGCACCTCCTCCTGCACTCCAACCGCTTGCCCCCAGCCCACTGAAAAGTAAGTGAGGGTGGGGGAGAGCGAGCGACAGAGGAATGGGGGATGGAGTGAGTGGGGGCAGGGCCTAGAGAAGGGGTGGGCAGGGGTGGGGCCTCAGGGCACAAGTGTCGGTTTTGTGCGATTAGAAGTTGCAACCCTAGAGAAGTGTGACACAGCAAAGTGGACCTGGATCCTTAAAGGACACTGTCCAAATCATGCTCCAGAAGGTAAGGAAACTTGGCCAGGTATTTGTAAGCAGGTATGTAGGAAGGTGTTCTCAAGGGATTAACTGGTTACTCCTAGGGCTGGTCTACACTAGGGGGGGATCGATCTAAGATACGCAACTTCAGCTACATGAATAGCGTAGCTGAAGTCGAAGTATCTTAGATCGAGTTACCCTACCATCCTCACGACGCGGGATCGACGTCCACGGCTCCTCCTGTTGACTCCGCTACCACTGTTCGTGTGTTGGTGGAGTTCCGGAGTTGACAGGGAGCATGTTCAGGGATTGATATATCGCGTCTAGAGAGAAGCGATATAATCGATCCTGAGAAATCGATTGCTACCTGCTGATACGGCCGGTAGTGAAGACGTACCCCATATTACTCCCTTACTTCCTGTTTAAGTAGTGGGTGCCCCTGTCATAAAAGATAGCTAAGGGTTAATGTTTCTTTTACCTTAAAGGGTTGAACACCTGACCAGAGGACCAATCAGGAAACAAGATTTTTCAAATCTCAGGGAGGGAATTTTTTGGGTGTGTGTCCTTTTCTGTGTCTCTGTTGCTCTCTTGCTCTGAGAGTGATCTCTCTATCTCCAGACTTTTTACCTCTGTTCTCCAGTTGTAAGTACAGGTATAGAGCAATATAGGTTTTTATATTGTTTTTGTATTTACATGTGTGTAGTTTTGCTGGAATGTTTTAAATTGTATTTCTTTTTGGATAAGGCTGTTTACTTTTTTTCTTTTAAGCCATTAATCTTGTATATTGACACCTTGATACAGAGCCATTTTTATGTCTTTCTTTCTTTTTATATAAAGCTTTCTTTTTAAGACCTGTTGGATTTTTTCCTAGTGGGGACTCAAGGGGATTGAGCCTGCAGCTCACCAGGAAATTGGTGGGAGGGAAAAGAAGGAGGGGGAGAGGTAAATTGTCCTCCCTGTTTTGTAATTCAAGGAGTTTAAGTACAAGTAATCTTCCAGGGTAACCCAGGGAGGGGAAGCCTGGGAGGAGGTAAAGAGGGAGAAGGGAAGTGGGTTATTTCCCTTTGTTATGAGACTCAGGGCATCTGAGTCTTGGGGTCCCCAGGGAAGGTTTTGGGGAGACCAGAGTGAGTCAGACACTGGAATTTCTGGCTGGTGGCAGCACTATCAGATCCAAGCTGGTAATTAAGCTTGGAGGGTTCATGCAGGCACCCACATTTTGGATGCTAAGGTTCAGAATTGGGACTTATGCTTTATGATAGCCCCCACACTTTGTTTGTTATGTAGTTGAATAAAGCAGCACATTCCCATTATGCAGTAGTGTGTTTCTTATGTACTGAGCAGTCCCTTTACAAAAGGTGTTTCTTGTTTTGCTTAGATCAGTATAGATCTTGTGCTATCTAATGAGTAATTGTTTTAAAAACCCTATGCAAATCTTGGGACTGTTCACCTTAACTATCATATGAACCTGAAGAGCTAAACTGTATGAAGTACCTTACTGAGGAGTTGACTGGTTTCAAGATAGTTCCTGAAGAGTTTATGTACAGAAATGAGGTAATAACTTTCTACTACTTCGTGTGGCTGCAGCCTGCTACTGCTCTGTGCTGGGCTTCTTTGTTTCTGCCCCAGGAGGAGCATGTCTCAGGAAATCAAAGTCTGCAGAGTGAACAGGAACTGTGGCATCTCTCTGCTTCCTGGAGGACTTACTCTACAGTACGTTTTTCTTTTTTTAGATACCTTTTTTAAATTTCCTGACAACTAAAACACCATTAAACTATCAAACTTTTGCAAATACAACAGCTGACTTAAACACAACCCAAACATGTCTTGATCAGTCTCTTAAGGCATTTCAGCAACCTTCCCATTCTGCTGTATTGCAAACCTTTTTTTGTCTGAAACACACTATTCAGTCTCATAGTCAATAACAGGGTCAGTTTGTAGATTGCTTTCAGCTTGTATGTCTGCTCTCATTTCACTTGTCTTGGCTAAGTTGTCAGGTATCTTGAGCAGATGCTTACAATTCCTTCATAAGATTTTGCCTTCATCTGCAATCACTAAATGTGAGCAAGGCGCTTCTTCTTTGATCACTGTAGCTTTCACTGGCCAGTGCCAAATGCTCACTGAATCTTTGCTTTTAACTGTGGAAGATGTCCTGCTCCTTTACTGTAGTATGTGATGTGAGTATACTTTCCAAGTCTTTTCCTTACTACCACACTCCCATCAGTTATCCTTTGGTTTTTGTCCCATACCTGGTAATTGAGCATTTATATGTAGGCTTTGGAGGTTTATATCAGTAAACATTGGTAAATGGCTATTTCACTGGACACACACAAACTGATGAAAAAATATTTCCATTAATAATTATCCAAATAAACAACCTGAGAAAAATGCTGCTTGAGAACTTATTAAAGTTTGCTTTAGAAATATTTATTTGTATATTTTGACATGTGATGTTGACAAATTGTGCTTTAATGGTTATAAAGCTTTAACTTTTTGAATCGCAACATCTAGTGCCATTAACTGTTGTCTGATTCCCCCATAATTTCCTGTGAAAAATTAAATAAACATGTTAAAAGCATAAAACCCATAATTTTGTACAACTCTGGAAGAATTAAAATTGATAAAAATAGAAAAAATACTTAAAAATAAACACTGATATTATGTGTTAAAATTATATTTAAAAAACTGAATTCCGCCAAGCCTATCTGTACATCTGGCATAGAGGCTGAATTCTCAGAGCTGATGGCAGGGTGACGTGCATTGCTGTACAACCATTTCAGTGGCCCTGTACAGCCTTTTCAGTGTTGGCTCTCTCATTGGGCTTTCCACTACATTGTCTGATGAGAAATCTGGTGTCAAGCTAAGCCCTTTATTATGAACAGGAACAATGTATAGCACTGAGGTTACAAAACTTTCTGCTGGTCTGTGTTCCTGCAGCCTGTGACTGTCCTGAGCTGGGCTTCTTCTTCGGTTCAAATGCTGCCCCAGCAGCAAGTGTGTCCCAGGAAATAGAAGACAGCATCTAGAGCAGGGGTAGGCAACCTATGGCACATGTGCTGAACGTGGCACACAAGCTGATTTTCAATGGCACTCACACTGCCCGAGTCCTGGCCACCAGTCCAGGGGGGCTCTGCATTTTAAATGAAGCTTCTTAAACATTTAAAAAACCTTATTTACTTTACATATGACAATAGTTTCATTATATATTATAGACTTACTGAAAGAGACCTTCTAAAAATGTTAAAATGTATTAGTGACATGCAAAACCTTAAATGAGAGTGAATAAATGAAGACTCAGCGCACCACTTCTGAAAGGTTGCCGACCCCTGATCTAGAGTGTACAGGAAGTGTGATATCTCTGCACATCCTGGAGGTCTTTCTTACTCAATAGCACTGTCAAGGTATGATTCCCCACTCTGAACCTTAGCGTCCAAAAGTTGGGGTACCTGCATGAACCCCCTCTGAGCTTAATTACTAGCTTAGAAATGACAGAGCTGCCACCACCCAAAAATATAGTGTTTTCGGGCACTTTCTGGCCCCCAAACCCTTCCCTGGGGACCCCCAGACCCAAACCCCTTGGATCTCAAAACAAAGGGAAATAAACCATTCCCCTCCTTTCTTCCTCCCAGTTTCTCCCCTCCCTGGGTAGCACTGGGAGATCCCTGTGATTCAACTCCTTGAATCTTAAAACAGAGAGGAAATTCACCTTCCCCCCCCTTCTCTCCCCCTCCCAGACTCTCCCTGAGAGAGAGACAGTGATCCTAACACAGAGAGAAATAAGGCTTTTCCTCCTTCCTTCTCTCCTTTCTCCCACCAATTCCCTGGTGAGTGCAGACTCCCTCCCCTTGGGTCTCACACAAGAATAAAAAAACAATCAGGTTCTTAAAAAGAAAAACTTTCAATAAAAGAAAGAAAAAAGTAAAAATTGTCTCTGTAAAATCAAGATGGAAAATGTTACAGGGTCTTTCAGCTTATAGACACTAGAGACAATCCTTCCCCCAGCACAAATACACGTTGCAGCAACAGAGATACAATCCTTCCAGCAAAATACACATTTACAAAATAAGAAAACAATTAAAAGACTAACCCGCCTTTCTAACTGGTACTTGCTAAATTGAACAGAAGAGGCTGTTTCAGAAACTTGGAGATATCTGCTTACATGTCTGGTCCCTCTCAGAACCCAGAGAGAACAAAGAAAACCCCAAAAAGCACAGACAAAGGCTTTCCTCCACCGAGATTTGAAAGTATCTTGTCTCCTGATTGGTCCTCTGGTCAGGTGTTCCAGGTTTACTGACCTAGTTAACCCTTTACAGGTAAAATAGACATTAACTCTTAACCATCTGTTTATGACAAGCACACTGTAAACCAGAGTACCCACACAGTTGGCACTCTGGGAAAGCATGTGCATAAGCAGCTGGGGAGCTTGGGGGAGGTGTCATGAGTCTCAGGGCCTAGGCAATTGGACTGTAGGGGTCTCAGCTCTCAGAAGGGGTTGAGAGTAATAGGATCTGCACCCTGAGAGTGTGCCCTGAAAGCCAGAGGCAATGTCTGGACTCTGCTAAGACTCAGGAAAGCTTAAAAGCAAATGGGTTCAGTATGAGGGACCCACACAGCGGTGTGGTGACTGTCCAGAAGGGGGAACTTGAGCAGGGCTGTGACAGCTGTGGAAGGTTGATTTTTGTTTGTTTTTAACTTATGAATCCATCCTGCCCCATTAAAGATTAACAGGAAAATAGTTACAGTCTGTGAGAGTGAGTGCCTAAAGTCAGAATACAGCCTGAAACCTTCATTAGTCTAAGGAACAGTGAGTGGAGTCTATTGCTTTCACCCTTTGATCTCGCTCCATCCAGAAAGACCCAGGATCCAGGATTCATACTATACAGGCTCGGATGGGCATCTATTATATATCAGATTTCTGCTATCTGTGTAGCACATTTCTGGGGAGACCAGATACTTTGTCATCCCTGGATGAGATTGTTCAGGAGGGTTTTATTAGGTGGGCAGAGGAGCAGGTGCTATTTGAAGCTTTAGACAATTTCAGTAGCTAGTGGAAAGATAGTTAAGGTCTGTCAGCAGGGTAGGACATGCTGGGTCCCTAAATTAATCTTTCAGGTTGGTCGTGGCAGAGGAAATAAGGCAGTGATAGAAGGCCAGCTAACTAGAGAAGTTATAGGTACATGCTCAGAGAGGATATTTACATATAAGGAGCCCCAATATAGTGGTTCAATCTCTACCTATGTGTGGACTCATCCATTGAAAGTCTCTTTTGTTACAGGGTGGTACTTTTGAGCAGGGATTTGGAGCAATCAAATATTTGAATTGCTCCTCTCCAGCTCCGCTCCGGCACCAAAAATGACCTCTCCAGGTCCGCTTCGACTCCGCTCCGCGCTCTGACTCAAATTAATTTTTAACTAAATAAAAAAGTGCATACTGTAATTTTGAAAAAACATTATTTTTATTCAGACTTTTAAAACAATTTAAATGTCATCAACAATGATACAAACTAGAATCATTCATCATTCATTCTGTAAAAAATTATTGCAGCAATCAAGTCATCTTTCATAGCCTGCTGCAAATAATTTAAAATTAACTTTAAAGCCAAAAACAGTCGCTCTACACTAACTTGAGTTGTTGGCATACTCAAAGCAATTCTACAGGCAGCCTGAATGTGGTGTGAGTAGCTGTGAATGGCCTCAAAAACAGACTTAACATTTAGCCTACCAATAGACTCCATCGCCTCACAATCTTCCCAAAAGTTTCTCTCGAATAATGCTTTCCTTACAGTTATGAATCGCAGAAACTGGCTGGCATCTTTCTTGTTTATCCAATTCATTTTCGAAGGTATCATCTTCTGAAGAATTGATGCTTGAATTATCTCCATTTCCCTTTGATGGATGAAGATATCTCAGGGATGGACACTCAAACAAGTTCAGAGTGGAGACAGAAGTTTGAGAACAGCCTGCTATTTCTGAAGGATGTGAACTTTCCAAAACCGCAAATTCAATTGTTGATGACTCCTTTTGTTGTGTTTTGTTTTCTTCAACCTCTTTTGCCGAGTCCAAATTTAGCAATAGATTTTGTTTTTCGAGTTGTCAAGCAACATCAACATCCTTTGCCTTTGGTGTTTCCCTTGAGGTAAGAAGAATCGGATACCGTGGGTCAACATAAACTCCAGCAAGGAAAAGAATATTGTCAAAAAGCTTCTCTTTGCATTTTTGCATGGAGGATAGAATTCCTTCTGCAATTTGTCCACCATTTTCTTGCAAGAATTATGACAGTTTTCACCATTCCTTCATTAAAACTCTTGGGGTTACATCGACAGCTTGAAGATTCATGGTTGTTTGATTTGGCTTTGCCAAGAGGTCTCAAGGGTTCTTCACTTCATCCCATTCAGCTTTTGTTAACTTGAGTTCTCTTGTTCCAGCAGCAGCCACTTGTTCACAGTAAGATTGAAAAATGAGAAGATGATCAATCATTGCAAGTGTTGAACCCCAGTGAGTCACAGTATCCAATGATTGAGTTACCCCGTGTAGATCAAGCAGAACACTTTGAATACTTGGGGTTCATAGTTTGATGACTTATCGAATTTTTGCCAGAAATTTCTTTTCATGTTCTTTGTTCAGTCCATCCCAGATTGCCAATTGAAGAGTGTGAATACCACACCTCATCAGTTGGACTTTTGAGTCATCCTCATGAAGCCATGTTGGAAGTATGAGGCTAGGGTCATTAACCCATTGCGCAGCAGCATCCATGTTGAGTTCGATTTTATTCCTTTAGTTCCATCATCAGGCAAAATAGCTTCAGTTCTGTCCACATCCCTGTTCTCAGAGGTAGAAATGGTTTCATTTTCCTTGCTGAAATTTTTGACAGCACACGTCATGTTTGCTGCATTGTCAATGCAGATGCTCAGCACTTGCATTTCACTGATCCCAAATGTTTCTAAAATAGCTCCTAGCTGACTTTTCACGTATGAAGAATTGTGACGCTCTTCAGTGTCAATTATGTCCAAAGTTTTTACCACAGCTTTATCTTTTCCTTCTTCATAGTACTGAGCATTGATTGCAAGGAAATTTCTGTTTCCATGGGTTGCTGCATCCATTTTCAGGTAGCACCATTTTTGCTTCAAAGCTTTCTTGAGCTCTTCGCGACCAGACTCAGCTGTGCTGACAACTAAATGACGAACCGCATGATGCCCCATCGAAACGCCAAGCTGCCGACCCATTTTACCTGCAATTTTTTTGAATCCTTTGTTCTTTAGCCTGAAGGGTAGTGAGCAGTGTTGAACTCAAGCAAACCATTTGCATCAGCCCTTCACGGAAAGTATTGGCATCCATGGTGACTGTAACCTTTGAGGACTTCAAATATGAGTCAAGTTTTGTTTGCTCAATTTTGGGTTTCTTTTCAGATGAAGCGCCGCAAAAAATCTTTTCTCCAGGAATTTTCAAAGAGCCAGATGAATGTCATTTAGCTGCATCAGCTTTCTGTTTTGCCTCATCTTCCTGGTCCTTTTTTGTAACCAAAGCCACATAGTTTTCAGGATAGTTATATTTTACACTCCGCCAAAGGTTGAAACTATTCATGGCACTTGCTTCACTTGTCTTGAAGCTACATGGTTTGAGCTCGCCATTCACTTTCTTTTCCAACTTGCACATTGCCGATTTCTTCCTTCCTTTTCCCAAAAGCCCAAATTTGGGCTTTTCAAATTCAAAAGTAAAGACGTCGTTGAGATCCTTTTCCGTAAATCAGCTATCAGTCATGGAGGCCAGAGTTGATTTTTTTGTTGAAGCCATGGCCAAATCTTCTTGTGCTGCTACCGCATCCAAATGTTTCTTGTTATGATCTTTGAAAAGCAATGAACAAAAGTATTACATTTTTTTAATAATGTACCTGCTTGTGATATCTTAACCACTTCAGGTACTTCGAATTTATTTTGGATTTTCTGGACAAAAATGATCACATTTTCTTTTCACACAAAATTATTATTAAAGTATATGTTAATATTTTAATATGTTTCTTGCAGTTTAATGAAGTAAGAAGTATTTTAATATACATAATTAATATAAATTTGTATTTATAAATTGCAAGTTAGTTTTTCTTATGAAATTTTGTGGTAAAAATATTCAAAACATTTTCCAAGTTTTTAATTAATATCTCAAAAACGCTTTAATATAGATATATCAATGAAATTTGGTATGTGCCATAGCTTTAGTACATGCTATCGCTGTTCTACAACATTAATTGTTGGGAAGTAACGAGGCTACACATTACTAGGTTGAAAATACATAATAAACTTTAACGGGAAAGCAGATTCAAATTGCATGCACAGTCCTTTTAGTAAAGAGAGCAAATTTTCAGAAATGTGTTTTTCCTTCATCAGTCCGAATAGATTATACAAGAGAGAGCAAATAACAGGTTTTATCTTGTATAATGTTTCCAGTCTGAAGAAGGAAAAACTTATTTCCAAAAATTTGCTCTCTTTACTAAAAGGAATGTGCTTGCAATTTGAATCTGCTTTCCCATTAAAGTTTATTTCCAATGTTCTATCATACAACATCATTCAAATAAAATTATTTAAACTACAGTTGTCGTGAACCATACATTTTAAACATAATAATAAATAATAACCAAAAATTATTAACTTATTATGGAACATAATATTAGGCAGTCGACGACAAACCTTTCTTGAAATATGAAATAAAAATGACCAACTGTGAGTTTGGGATGCCTATGGTTTAAATAATTTTGGATCATGTAATGTGGTAGCACATACTAATACTAAGACAGAGACATAATTTCATTACTTTATATTAAAGTGTTTTTGAGATATTAATCAGAAATTAACTTTTCATCACCTCCTTGAAGGGACTGTAGCTCACTTAGGGAGAATTTTAGGACAAGTGTTCACAGAAATATTTTTTCTTAAAATGACTTAAGGATTCACCCCCAAAGTTGTGTTGGACATTTTCCAATCGCTCTGGATATATCACAAAAATCACTCCTAATTTATGCAAAAATGTTTACTGTATATTTATATGTCTGCTGCACGTGACTTTTTGAGTAAATTTAAAATTACAAACAATGCTACCAAAAGACCATTGAACAAATGACATACATATAAAATAAGTCAAGTCCCCAGAGTGATATGGGAACATGTACAAATGAACAAATGTAACCCTTCTGCCCCTCTGAGTTGGCAGCAACACGGGCCGGGTTCAATATCCAGGGGTTCCGTTTCAATAACACAATGCAAAACCGGCTCAAGCCCCCACCCAGTGACCTGGGACAATTACATACATACCACCCCCCCGGGCTCCTCTAGGAGGCAATACTTCCCCACTCACAAGCATGGAGTCTGAGTGTAGCAAAATCCTTTTAATAAAGGAGGGAAACAATGCGGCATCACACTGGAGAAACACCACAAACAGGATTATAAGACAAACCATAAGCAAAAACCCACCTCCAAGTACATTTGGCAATGTCCTTTCCCCCTTAGGGTCTTAATCCAAATCACCCCAAATTCCAACAACCCAAAAGTCTCTGGTCAGTGCCACCCAGAGTCAAAGTTTATCTGCAGAGTTTTACCCCCCAGCCTGGTGGAAATGGGAGGGGGGGAACCTTATGTGGGCCAGGGCCAACTGTTCTGCCTCTCTGTGGATTCTGCTGCAGCCTTCACCACGACCAGCTCCACTACACCCACTGTGCCGCTCCTCCAGCCGACCCGTGAGCCACTCCGTGAGCCACTCCAGCCTTCGCCGCAAACTACTCCACTCGCTTACTGTTCCATGGGCTGCTCCAACATGCTGCAACTGCTCCACTCTGCCAGCCGCTTAGCAATAGATCTTCAGGCTCCCCACTAGTAAACACAGCACTCAGTGATCTCTGCTCTGTAAGCTTAGCTCTTTAGTGATTTCAGCTTGTAGTAGGGGAGCCCTGGTGCTGGTGCACCATTGACCCAACGTGAATCAGCTCAGCAGCCTCTAGATGGACTCCTAATGGAATCAAAATAGCTCTACTCTTCAACAGTGGAGAGAGAAGGATGTGCAATTGGTGTGCTAGGCCTCAAAAAGGAGGGCCCATATCATCAACTACACACACAAGCCCCCAACCTCTCATTCAATGGTTTTGGCACCCATGTCCCTTGTCTAGCAAGTGCTATTTAATTGATATTGAGACATCTCTGTGATAAAGCAGTCTCATAGTTCCTCATTCACATTATCAGGGTGACAACACTTTATTCCTCCTGCCCCAATAACAAAGAAATTGGGGATCCCAGAGCTGTCAAAATAACCATCCCAGACTGCCAGGGGCTATGCTAGATGGGGTGGGTATGCCAATGCAAATACCTAAAATTCCTTTCCACACTCCCCATAATTCACCACTAGATGTCAGGGTAGAGCTCATCCTGCTTACACAAATGTACCCGTAATGGGCCCCGTGTGAGAAATAAGCTTAAGTGGTTAATATCTCTTGCAATATCTTAATATATTAATAAACAAAAACATTATTTTTTTTGCAATATACCTGTTTGTGATATCTTAAATGTTGCGTTTTGCATCACATTTTTCTGTAATTGCAGCACTCAGCACGTCTCGTTGATCAACCCTTACAAAAGAAGTATCAAGCCATACTAATCTAACTAGCTAACTAATCTATTTGAGTATGAACTCACCTAACCTTGGCACAAGGGTGGGAGCAGTCTGCGGTGTTGCCGGATGTCTGATAATTATCTGATGCTTTAATAAAACATATCTCCAAAAAACTTTGTAATTTTGTATCTGTACATTAAATCTTGATTTCAGCTGAAGTGAGAATAACTGTGACATATAACATAAAGTGGTAATGTAGATGTTAATATCAATTGTTATACAATCTGAAACTTTTTGGCACCTTTAGGACTTTTTTGCTAAATATCATTCATTTTGGATTGAAAATGAAAAAAAAAATGGAGCAGTGGAGCAGTCAAGATTTTCTGTGCTCCGGCTCTGCTCCAGCTCTGGGCAAAAACCTGCAGCTCCACTGCTCCGGGCTCCAGCTCCGGGCTCCGCTCCAAAACCCTGCTTTTGAGAACACTTTTTTCAAAATCTTTAAGGGTGACAAAGAATAATGGTTGATTTCCGCTTCTGGCTGACTGTGGGAGGGGAAAGAAAAGACACTGGTTGCAAGATGAATTTCTGAATGCCCTTCCTTCCCGGAGCTAGACTGTAGCTTGTACTATTCACCTACATAAGGGGGTGAGTAAGAGTGATAACACCCATTCTATCACTCTAGAACTACCTTATGTCCAGGCACACAGGAGAAGTTACTTGCCTTCTGGAGGAGGTGAGCAGAGAGGAACACAGGGGGTCTTGGGTCCACCCCCACTTGCTGGCCAGAGTAGGGAAGGGAATAGTGATTTACTGCTGGTTTAGCAGGGTAGCAAGGAATTGCTTCAAAGGCAAGTCTTTGATGGCTCTCATGGTTACCCCTGCAGTGAAGCAGGCTAAGCACTATCCCTTGTTCAGGGCCATGCCTAAAGTCACAATGGAGCCTTAAATACTGTTGGTGAACACGTGCAGATATCCAGGGGATTTCATGTTTGGCAATCCTCTGTGAATGCTCTTAAACTTTAGTTTCTCTTTAGGATAAATTTAGGACTCCAAATAATTCCCAAGATTTGTGTGTTTAAAAGCTGAGCAGTAGGGAGTCGGTGTCTTTACAAGACATGTACACGATATATAATGAAGCATGTTCATTTCTCTTGTTTGCGTTTGCCCAGCTGCAAAGATGTAAAATTCCAAAGAATAAAATTCTTCAGATATTATCCATTTTAATGCAGGGAGTTACTGCTCAGGCAAAGTTTGCCCACTGAATTACAAAAGTTTATGATAAAGTATGAGGGACATTTTGCTGCCTATCTAGATGGAAAACTATGTTTTAAAACTTTCAGAGCTATAGATGAGTATTTCTTTACCAAACTATGGATTCTTAAAACTGATCATGAAACCAGACAGCCTTTAAAAAAAAAAATTGCTCCACCACAAGAGTTACTGCGTGAAATTCTATGGCCTGTGTAATGCAGGAAGTTGAACTAGATGATCATAATGATCTCTTCGGTTCTTAAAATCTATTAATCTGATCCTTGCATTATAGTTGGTCCCAGGGCAATCATTTCAATTTTAAAGCACATATTCTTTAAAGATGACTGGAAGAGGCGGGAAAAAATTTTGGGCCCTCTTTTGCTTCTTTACAATCTCCAAAGACTTGATGGGTGGTCTTTAAAAGATCTATTTTGTTTTTTTACATTAGAATTTTCAGGAGGATTTGGTCTTATTGTCTTTCTTTTAGCTGGAGCACTCATTGGAGGCCTTAGTAATGGTGGTCAGCCTTAAAAAGTTTCTTCCAGTTTGAAAGATTCTAACAGTGTGAAGACATTTACTGTACTTAAAATGAAGACTATCACGGGAACTAGGAACGTTCCTTGAAATTGAACAAACTTTTCAAGTGTGACTGCTGCATGCGGTGTATGAGCTTCTCAGACCTCTTGAAAGGGCAGGGTGTTGAATCCTTAATGGTATTTTTTCTTCTGATTGTTTCTCAGATAGTTAAGGTAGGATAACAAAAGACAAACAAAAAACAAAGTGTTGAGCAATCTGAATAAAAATAACTTCCCTTCTGAATTAATTAGGTTATACTTACATGATATCTTTGATATCATCATCCTGTCAGAGTAATCCAGGAAAAATAGGGTAAACAAAACCTGAATTTCTAATGCAGAAAAGAAACTAACTAACTAAACTTGCGTGGGTTCTTTTCTTGTATCATGAAGAACCCTATGTGGATAGATGAGCTAGAAACATGTCAGAACTGCAAAGCTCAGAACCAGATTTTAACCTGCCCATAGCTTTGGGGGTGTTCAGATCTGAGGTTTCATGTTTTGGCTTGGGCTGATCTGTAATGCAAATAATCACAACAAAGTGGAGTGGTTTGCAGCTGCTGCATATTTGCTCAACCTGTAATAAATCAGTTTACTATCTCTGTTAAAGTGGGAGATCAGCCCCCCAAGCTGGTGCGGGGTTCAATGAAGGAAGAAGGTTTCCCTGCAGTGGTGGGAGTGGACCTGAGGTGGGAGTTGGTCACCCCTTGGGACAGGAGCAGATCCCTCTCCTGGCAAAGTGGCTTCTGGAATTTGGCACTAGTTGGCATGGTTGTATGGCTGTGATGGTGTTTGCAGACTCATCTAGGCTCCTTTCCCAAACTCAGGGTAGACTGTGGGTGAGGCCAGAGAATATAGCACTGTGGATATCCTGTTGCTTGTTACCACATGATGGGGTGGGGGCTGCAGAATTCTGCTTCAGCCCTTGTTGCCTCCGTGGAGTGACTGACTCTGCAGCTATTCTGTGACTTCAGGTGGAAGATTCCTCCCCTGTTCAGTCATCTCAGATTGGCCCTTAGTGCAGAAGCTCTGAATTCCTCCTTAGTGGTGGAATGCTCTGTATGCGGGCAATAGCATTATTTTAACTGGACATTGGGACGGATGAAAGGTGGTCACTTGGCTAAAGCTCCAGCTATGGGGTGTATTATGTGAACTCCGGGTTCCAATCCTGCGCTGTCCCTGAAGCCGCATGCTAGATAAAATACAGAAATGTAACCAAAAAAACCTCTTGTGTAAATTCTGCTCTCAGTTACCTCAGGGTAAATGTAATGTTACTCGAGATTTACACCAGAGCCTCTGAGAGTAGAACCAGATACTTTAAAAGCATTAAACACTGCAGAAAGAACAATTTAATCTCCTTCCCACTCTTACTGGATGGTCACAGGCACTTGGCCTTCAGCTGTGTAGTTCACAGAACATCTGAGACAGGCTAGCATCTGCCAGAACCACACACCTTGCTGTGTGTTAGTGCTCTTAAGTGCAAGAGGAGCTCACTGCATGAAAGCCAGTTCAATCGCCCCCTCGAGAGGAACAGCCTATTATGTCTGTAATGCATAAAAACATTTTCTGCTCTTGTGTGTTCTCTCTGTTGACTTAAGGAGAGAGAGCTGAGAGGAAGGGTTTGCTAAGTCTAGCTGACTCTGGCCTCCCAGCCCTGCAAACTTTGGGGAGATGGGAGAGAACGTGGAATTTAAAGTTGAAAACAATGCTTTGTGATCTTTAGTTTTGCTTTACTCACAGTTGAGAGAAAGGAGGATGAAGAGGAAAGGAGGCCATGTGAATTACGCTCCCAGAGAAAGATTTTGCCATCCTATCTGTAGTTAATTGCTCCACAAAGCCCAAGCATGGTTTGTTCATGATGCCTACAAAGAGACTGTGGTTGCTAGGACAGCCATGGCATGGGAAGTTGTAGTGGCTGCAGCTTGGCTGCTCTCCTTCACACCTAGATGTATGTCCCAGTGGGTCTGTGCAGTGTATTCAGTGGGTGTGGTGCCACCATGCCCCATTTCCACATTCCAGTACAAAGCTGCCACAGTGCTTTGTTCTACAGCTGACAGTATTATTCAACATCCCCTGTGTAGACTCTCTGCAACCTGCTGTCCCCTACCCCTGTGCAGTGTAAACATGCAGTATCTAATGCATTTGGGACCTTACACTGTCATTTAGGTGGCCACAAGATTTTCCTTTTCTAGTCCATCTATACTACAAGTCTAAACGTGCTAGCACACAAGTTGTTGGCATGGTTACAGTCATCCACATTCTAACACTGTTTTCAGTTGGTAGTGTGGAGAGATCAGAGTGATTAGATAATTTCATTTGGAAATCATGTTACAAGGGGCAGCTTTAGTGTGGGATCATGGGTTCAGCTGCACCAACACAAATCCTGAAAACAAGGGTGCCAAACCTGACTGGTGCCGCTCTCCGATGTGCCAGGTTGCAACACCACTCACTTAAATTTGGCCCAGAGGTGTGGCTGGGTCAAACATAAGTGGCACTGCAACGCCATGCTACAGGTTGCAATTCCTACAGCAGGGAGCCAGGCCCAGCCCTGTGGGATAGAGGCTGCCTCCACGGGGTGAGTATGGGGTGGCCTCAGTCTTCAGCCCCACCCTCTGGTGCTCCTCAGCAATACTGGGTTTACAGTGGCGCTGGGCCCATGCTCAGAAAAGTCCCTGGCCCAGCCTGCTTGCACTGTGCCCCAAGGCCCAACTAGCCCACTGGCTCTTCTCCACCCGCTGGCCCTTTCTAGGATGACCAGATGTCCCAATTTTATAGGGACAGTCCTGATTTTTGGGTCTTTTTCTTATATTGGCTCCTATTATAGCCCACCCCTGTCCTGATTTTTTCCACTTGCTGTCTGGGCGCCCTAGCCTTTTCCCACCACTCGCTCCTCTCAGCCTGCCAGCCCAGGGCTCCTCTCTGCCCCCTGGCCAGACTCCAGTGCAGCTCTGCCTCTGGACAGTCTTGGCCAGTGTCGGGGGAGGGGGCAGTGTGGGGGGCTTGGCTGGGCCCCTCCAGGCAAGAGGGTCCTGAGGGAACCTGACCAGGGTTGGGGCAGGCACTGGCCTGGCTGATGACGCTGCTCCCAAGGGGCCAGAGCGATTCCCCACCCAGGCCTGGGACCAGCCCTGGCTGCGCTGTCGACTCAGCCTGGCAGATCCAGTCACCTCCCAACAAGGCTGGTGAGTGTGTCCAGGAGGCAGGGGATGGGGGAGTGGGTCTCTGGGAGGTTAGTGGGGGGATACTGGGCTGTGAGGGGATGGGGGTGCTGGGTAGTGGGCAGGTCAGTGTGTGTTGGGGTGCTGGGCAGTGGGGGTTCTGTGGAGTGCTGGGCAGTTGTGGTGGGGCTGTGGGCAGGGGGGCACTGGGCAGGGGTGGTGGGGTGCAGAGCGCTGTGAATTTGTGGTGGGAAGTCTGGGGGGGCATGGGGCACAGTAGGTCCGGGAGAGGGGGCTGTGTGGAGTGGCATGGTTCTGGCCCCAAGGGGAAGGGACACGCTGGCAGAACAGGGCCGGACAAGCCAGTGTGTGTCTGGCAACTGACAGTTTATAAACACTGCCCTCACACTGGGCTGGGCAGAGCAAAGCCTCCCCCACCATGCCATGCCCCATTGCCCCTGGTTGGCCCCTCGCTCCGGAGACTGACTTCCTCGTGTCATGCTCTATTGCCCCCATGGGGACCCACAAATATGTTTGGTGCCAGGCCCACAAAAGGTTAATCCAGTCCTGCTCTTTAGGACCTCCCATCCATACCAAACTGGGATTAGGGTTGCGCTCCTTGACTACAACTCAAAATGGTATCCAAGATTTTAGTATAGTGCACCTATTGACCCAGGAGGCTGTATCCTCCCCTGCATGTTACAATATAGGTCATGACTGGGATGCTGCTGCAAATTGTTCCAGTGTGCCTGTCATGATCTAGGCCAGGGGTAGGCAACCTATGGCATGGGTGCCAAAGGCGGCACGTGAGCTGATTTTCAGTGCCATACATGTTGCCCAGGTCCTGGCCACTGGTCTAGGGGGACTCTGCATTTTAATTTAATTTTAAATGAAGCTTCTTAAACATTTTTAAAACCTTATTTACTTTACATAAAACAATAGTTTAGTTATATATTATAGACTTGTAGAAAGAGACCTTTAAAAACATTCAAATGTATTACTGGCACGTGAAACCTTAAATTAGAGTGAATAAATGAAGACTCGGCACACCACTTCTGAAAGGTTGCCAACCCCTGATCTAGGCAGCAACATGATCCCTAAAACGGGTCTACCACCCTGTTACTCCATCACTGCAAACAAAAAGATTCTATGAGAAACAGCCATCCCTAACTGCCACACCAATAGATGCTGATACAGACTGACCTGTAGTGCAGATGAGATCTCTGAGACTAAGAAAAGGGAGAAGGAAGCAGATGATACATGTTAAAACTTCAGAAATCAAACGGACACGTTTGATTCACAAAACTGAATGTTCTGTGTGCTTTTGTCCTGTGGTCCTTTGTGATGTCCAAGTAATTTAAAATACTTATTTTTTTTTATGTTTGTTAACTTTAAACATTCCGTTTGTTAATCTGTATCACTTTTGAAACATTTAAACAAACAAACACAAAAATGTGAGCTTGCCTGGCAAATAAATGTGCCCAGGCCAGCTTTGCTGAAAAAGTCACTGTGGCTTTGCAGACATAAGCAGTATAGGATAGTGCTTATAGTGCAGACAGAGAATTGCTGCAGAGATATCTGAAATTCAAGTGCCTGTTTATAGGTTCTAACTCGAAGGAAAAAAGAAAATTCATATTTTAGGACAAAAGAATTCCTGTAAAGTAGAATTGTCATTTTCTCATCAAATTCCCTTTGATTGTCTTCTTCCTTTCTGTTCTTGTTTTCTGGCTGCAGTTTTGTTCTCTGAAACGCTTGTGTGCTGTATTAAGTTTTATTAGACTGCATGTTTCCACCCTAAAAATAGAACAAACAAATAAGCAGTGCACAATAAAGAGAAATGGCTAGTTGATATTTACATTTTTAATCAACAGCTGCTTTGTGTAACTCTTGTTGAAACTGACATGTAGACACAACAAACAACTGAGCTTCTTTGTTTCAAAACATACAGTGGATGGAAGTAGCTTAACCATCTAGATCAGCGGTTCTCAAACTGGGGGTCGGGACCCCTCGGGGGTCACGATATTATTACATGGGGGGGGTCACAAGCTGTCAGCCTCTACCCCAAACCCCACTTTGCCTCCAGCATTTATAATAGTGTTAAATATATAAAAACGTGTTTTTAATTTATAAGGGCGGGGAATAGTCGCACTCAGAGGCTTGGTATGTGAAAGGGATCACCAGTACAAAAGGCTGAGAACCTTTGATCTAGATTGTTATATTTTCCCATACACCAGGAACAAAGCATGTATTTCTCTGTGTAGATTGCTTTAATTTCAGAGTAAGGAAAACAGCAAACAAATAAGGAATAAATATGAAGGACCAAATCTTCAGTCATCATTCCAGGCTTTTTAATCCTCTTCTTAAAAAGACAGCTATGGATTTCCCTTGCTTATGGGAATCTTCAACAAACTTGGGTGCCTAAAATTAGGCACCTAAATCAGTATTTAAGCACTTAAATAAGTGGCTTGACTTTCAAAGGTGCTGAATTTTATTTCAGTGATTATACTTATAACTGAATGGGTAGCTCCCTATCCCTTTGAGAACGTTCAAGCAAGCGTATGTGTGCATTTATTTGATTCTGAGCTCAGGCATCAAACTAATCTCTCTCTCTTGTTTTTTTTAAAGGGTATGCTGAAAATGGTGTTAATATAACATTATGGCAGAAGGCCACAGAGCACAACATTAAAATGAACACCACATGCAGTAATACACAATACAACATGTACACCAGAGGGATGAATTACAGTTGCTGTGGGAATCCCATAGCTTTGAGTTTCCTGATTTTTGTGATTATGGTCATATAGGTTTTGCCATATTGGTCCATCAAGTGATGACCATTGATCCATCATGCCTGGTACCCTGCCTTCAGTGATGTATCAGAATGAGATGAACTCCCATTATACTCTAGCCAACTGAGCAATGCCATATTGGACCCAGTTCTACAAGTTGCTGAGCACCTAACAGGAAGTTTCAACAACTCATGAGATTGGACCCATTGTTCCTGTGGATAAATGCCTAGGAATTTTCTAAATCCTGTTCACAAAATTGTTCTGTTGTGGTGAGGTGTTTTTTGAAAATTCTCCTGGCACTACTACAGTTTCTAACTAGTGACGGGCCCAAACCACTAAATTTGGGGCTATTCGTATCCATAATGGATACTGGATACATTACAAGAGTGCTCTAGCAATTTGATATCTGTGCATATGTAAATAGGTGCCACTAGATGGTACTCAGGAATATACAGCATAGCTCCTGGGTTGTGTAGATTTTAATTTGATACCATTTCTACTTCATAAATTCAGATGTTGCTTGGTCAGGTGTTGTCCCATAATGCTGGATTATTGGCAGAGACAGGAAAGTAATTTACCTGAAATGTGGCAAGCAGCCATGAAATAGGGCACCTGGCTTTTCATTTGAATTCTAGCACATTATGGAAAACTACACTTCCTGTCGGAGCAGGGAATCTCAGGGGCCATGCGTTTCGTTGAATTGTAATGAGTCCTAATTATGAAAGAAAACATGCATGCAGTCAGTGAGAGAGAGCTCAAACACAACACTCTGAGACCACTTACATAATGTGATACTTTCTCCAGTGTTATATGTAGGCTTCAGAGGCAACCCAAGGAAAAACATTCAGTTGGCTCCACCGGAGGAGCCATTTTATGTCTGGCATAGATTTCTCAGTGTACAGAACCATGTACACATACAGTGTTACAATCTTCTGCATTTATCTACCTATTATGTGTGTAATTATGTCTATATAACTTTCTTATGTGTAACAGATACATATACAATTACAGGAAGTTCATATAGCGCATCCAACTGTGTTTCCCTCATGTTAAAAGACAAACTAGAGCTCTGAGGCTACCCTCATGAGTTACCTGGAGCTGTAGATTTCAGTCTTAAAAACAAAAAACTCTGTGATACAGGAGGGACACATTTCAGAATCTCAGACTGTTACTGAGATACTCATCCAAAGTAGCCAGGCCTCCATTCTGAAGTTTGCTTTTCTGAAACTAAAGCAAAAAGGAATTTGTTGCATTGCTCACAATGGTAGTTTTGAAGCTTGGGTTACTGTAATAATTTCCAATGTATTCATTGGTCATTTCCTCTATTCCTGAAGTCTGGTGTTCTGGGTTTTTTTGAACTGCTCTAACTAAAGCTTTGTAAACAATGAAAGGATTTTAAGTGGCTAACAAGCCAAACTTTTAGATGACTTTTCAGAACGATATAATGGGCCTAGTTAGGGTTGCCAATTTTGGCTGGATGTATTCTTGGAGGTTTCATCGCATGACATAATCTTTAATTAAAGATTAATCTTTAATTCCTAGAGATTCCAGAACAATCCTGGAGAGCTGGCAAACCTAGGCCTGGTGTAACTTCTTTGACTTCATTAGGTCAAGTATAGCTGAAGCAAGCATTAGCCTACAGTCTTATGCTCTTTAACATACCCCCCCCGAGTCACTCTACACCCTCATTAGCAGTTCTGCACTTTTCCAGAGATGGGACAATGCCTCTATTGTTGCATCTTGCAGCCATGGCTCCTTTTGTTGAGTTCATGTCAAATCTCATAGTTAACGACCCATCAATATCTCTGAGAACTAGAGTATTCCCTCTCCGCCAAATTGGGCTTTTTTTAACATCAGAGGTGACTGTATTTCAGTGTAGGGTGAATTGATTGTACATATACCTTCATTGAGGTGATATTAAAAGACTAAGGGATTGCACACTTTGTAGCTTTTGTAGACTGAATTTATTGCACACACCAGGGGCTCCTGGCATCCCTCCATTCACCCCGCTTCCACACTCCCTATGTGCCACCCTCGCATCCCCCTCTATTTCAGGGCTCCCTGCAATTCCCCCATCTGGGGTTCTATGTGTCTCATATTCCCCCTTTTCCCACAGTTGGGTCCACAGTTCTCTGACACATGCCAGCAGCTTCAATACCAGAGGCTCCCAGTCTCTCCTCACCCCCACAGCCAGGGATTCTGTGTTCATGTTCTCTTTACCATCCTTCCTACCATTATTCTTCTTTCTATCTGGAAAATAAGTCACTGATGGGTGTCATCAACCAGTTGTTTGATCTAAAGACAATTGTAGAAGCTTTTGAAACTGTGTCTGTACTAAAGAGCTGGCAGTGGCTTCCTGTGTCCTCTGTTTTCCCTCTTTTGATTTTCTAATTTCCCCCAGATCAAGAGCGTTCTTCTGTCTGTTGATGCCTACAACATTTTCTGAAGTTTCAGAATTGATCAGATGCAGTGTTCAAAAGTTATCACACTAAATATATACAAACACAGAAATGCCGTCAAATTGACTTTAAGGTCTTTACACAGATGGCCAATAAATAAATGGTTACAAAGTGCTTTGAGATCCAGAGAATATAAAAGTGGATGTACCAGTGTAAGCATCAAGTGTTAATATATCTCTGAATCTGTGGAGAACCCAAGCTGTTAGAAGTGGGGAAAGTCAGGTTCTTCTTCTGTTCTGGTCACTGGGAGTGTCTAAGGGGATTGGGCAGGATGTTTCATCCCCCTTCAATCTGTTTAGGAATGGTAGAAATTTGCATGAAATGGGAGTCCCCAAAAGAGTGGAATCCTGAGGGTTCACTGATTTTGCCAATATTTAAAGCTGGTGCTGTTTTGAAGTTTATGTTCAATATTCTCATCTCGTGCCAATGGCTGTGGCCCCTCCTGATAGAAGGTATTTGATCAATCCTCAGAAGCCAAATTGATTTTGTAAATGTAAAGAGTTCAGGAATACAAGAGCATTTTGCAACTGTTCCTGCTGTGAGGTCCCTATGTCTGGTTGAGATGGGGGTGGGGAGGTTAATGAAAGAGCAAATTGTCTATGTACAATTCCCACAATGTCCACAAAATTCACAAAATGCTTTTGACAATGCAGGAAATCTTATAGATGTATATGCCTAATGCTGATATAACCCAGGGCTGACCGAAGATTTTAAATTGATCATTTTTCTACAATGTATGTAACTCAACAACAAGTAAAGATTGCAGAGCTCTTTCCTGAAGGGGATAATACTCTGTAATGGAGACTCCCTCCAGGACTCTACAAATCCCTCCGTCCTGGGAAGCTGTGCTTTTCAGCCACTGCATATGGTTATTTCTGGCTATATCTATAGAGGTTTTTAGTTTCCTAGTGCAGCTATTTTCACAACATATGGCTACAAATCTTATCACATCGGGAGTGGTTTAATCTCTCCCATCTAAGTGTTTCTGAGTGGTATGTATGTATGCAAGTAGTGCTCCTTAAAAACGCCTCTGCAGGGCTGTTTTGTACTGCAAGGGAGACAGGCTTAGGAGGCTTCTAGACACATCTCCATTATGTGCTTTGTTAAGCCGCAATATATATTAATGAGTGTAACCCTTCTGCCAACCAACAGCAACAAGGGCCAGGTTCAGTATCTAGGGGTTCCTTTTCAACAACACAACACAAAACCAGCTCAAGCCCCTACCCAGTGACCTGGAACAATTACACACCACCCTTGTGCGCCTCTAAGAAGCAATACTTCCCCTTTTGCAAGCCCAGGGTCTGAGTGTAGCAAAAACTTTTAATAAAAGGAGGGAATTAACTCTGCATTAATTTGGGAAAACACCACAACTAGGGCTCATAAACACAAACCATGAGCAAAAGACCCATCCTCAAGTAAGTTGGGCAATGTCCTTTTTCCTTCAGGGTCTTAAGTCCAGCAACCCAAAAGTCTCTTTAACGTGCCCGTCCCTTCTCTGTACCCCACTCACAATTGCTGTCCTTGACCATTGCAGCCCCAGAGTTCAGAGGTTCATCTGCAAAGTTCACCTCCCATCCTGTGTAGAAGGTGGGGTGTGAGGGGAAGAAGGAGGCACCATACACGCTGCACTTTTCTGGCACTTGCTCATTACCCGACAGGGTAGCGATTGCCACGCCTCTGCAGGGCTCTGCTCTGGCCCTCTCCACCAGCTTCTCTGCTGGCCGCTAGCCACACCTCTCCACCAGCCACCCTGCTAGCCGCTTGCCACACCACTCCACCAGCCGCCCTGCTAGCTGCCTGCCACACCTCTCCACCAGCTGCCCTGGGTAGATATTAAAAGGAAAGTTTAAAGATAATTCAACCAGAATGTCCTATAATTTGCTTTGACCTTCTCTTTAGGAGCTGGAGGGACTAATTTATGAGGAAAGATTAAAAGAATTAAATATGTATAGCTTGGTTAAAATAATGCTAAGGGGAATAGGATAATAATCTGCAAGTATTTTAAAGGGGAGGAATTATTTAGGACTGTCAGAGGGCTATAAATAACCAGACGAAATTACATGTGGAAAATGTAAGATACGTTTCAAGAAAAAGTCCCTTACATTGAGATCTATTAGACTGCAGAATAGATTAATCAAGGGATCATATGGAAACCACATCACTTGAGCGTGTTTAAAGCTAGACAGAGCATTGGGGGATAAACTGCAGGGAACAATCTTGTTTTAACAGGGTGCAGACTCCGTAAAATGGGTATTTTCTGTGTAACTTATTTAACTTGTTGATCACATTTGAGGGGCTGAAAATCTGGATAAACATGATTTTTCTTGTGATCATTTCTCCTAGGGGAGCTGAGATTACTGCAACTCATCTGGTTATTTGTCTCAATTAACCAAATAAAACAATAAACCCTATGATGGGATACACTTGCCCTGCACTCGAGCGGTTACTGCGAGGGTTAATGCTACTCTCTGGGCTGAGGAGGCCATGTCCACTCGGCCCTGCTGGGCATGCTCTGGCTGGAGACTAAATATAAAGGGGAGCAGCTTGGTGACCACTGAAGAGGGAGGACGTATGCTGCAAGATCCAGCCCGGGAATCGTGGAAGTCCCAGATGGCAGAAGCCAGGGAAGCTGAGACTCTGGAGGATGCCCAAGGAGTGATGGAGCTGCTGGGAGCCGCACAGACTGAGGAGCCCAGAGGCCTTGGAGATGCCAGGACCACTGCATCGGGGACAGGATAGGCAGTAGCTCAGGAGGATTAGATATTGTGCTGAGTCAGCATGTTTTGAGCGGATTGCCCACTGACCGGTGGTGGGCATACTTGCCACTGACAGGGTCCTGAGCAGGGATCTGGTGGAGCAGGGAGGGCCTGGGTTCCCCTACCTGGCTGCTATGCACCATGGGGTTGTGGTTCACTTCCTTAATAGGCCACACATCCCTATGGAAGGGAAGTTATACTGACTCTAGCCATTGGGCCACGCAGCCCTGAGAGAGGGTGGCCCTACTGACAGGCCACTAGGCCACACAGTCCTATGGAAGGGGCAGTAATACTGACTCTAGCCGTTGGGCAACACAGCCCTGAGAGAGGGTGGCCCTACTGACTCTGGCCGTAGGTCACACCGCCTTGCTGAGCCAAGTGGCCACACTGACTCTGACCACTAGGGTATACACTCCGGCTGAACTGGGTAGCCATAGTGACTCGGGCCCTTTGGTCCAACAGCCCTGTGGGAAGGGACCATCACCCTGACTCTGACCATCAGACCACACAAACTTGAGAGAGTGGCCATATTGACTTTTACCACTAGACCATGCTACCCCAGGACAAGGAGTGGTTGTAAAGACGCAGCCACAGGGAAGTAATTATTCTTACCCCGCCCCAAGAGGGGAAGGGGCACATGTGCCTCATAGCAAACCCCCAAACATGTATACATACAATTGTATACACTTTTACTCTATGAAAAAGTACTCTGTACTATTTCCTCTCTCCTTTTGTTTGTCACCCAACTACTGGATTTTATCTTAAGCTAAGGCCCTGAGCCTGCAAACACTTAACCACAAAAGTAACTCCACTGAAATCATTGGCCCTACTCATATGCTTAAACTTAACTAAAGCTTAACTTTAAACACACAAGTGTTTGCAGGATTGGGATCTAACATTGTAAACTCTTTGGGGAGGGACTGTTTTATTGTATGTCTGCAAAGTGCCTAGGACAATGTGGCCCTGACATGATTGGCTCTAAGTGGTGCTGTAATGTTGTAATACAAATAATTAGTAGTCTAAATCAATCATAATGTTTGGCAGTTTCACAAAAGTTGTCATATCAATACATTTCTTCACCTCACTGTTACCTGCATAATCAGAGTAAGGATTTTTTATTCAGAGTAATAGATTCTGAATTCCCTATCGATAAATGCAAAGGTTACTCCTTCCTCATGTAGTTAACAACCCACTGGTTTTAGTTAATGTGGCTGTAAACCATCAACCACACATCTTTCATTTTAACTTCTTAGCTTTTTAAAGATTTGATCAAAGCCCCAGAGCTGCTATTCATCAGTTCTGCAGAAGCAGGAAAGAGTCTGTGCTTCAGGTTAACAGCGTCTGCTTTTCTAGTGCTGTATCTTTTCCTTTGATGTGTCAAAACATCATGATGTTGATCTAAAACCTGGAAAACATTACAAACTTTTCACAGGTTAAAAAAAAAATCCTATGAAATCTATTGCAGACACTGGAACTGGCATCCAACATGCTCTTCTCTAAGATATATGGCAGCAAATTAAGTGCCTGATCTACAAAGGTGCTGGAGTGCCATCTCTCTCTTTGACTACAGTGGGAGTGCTAGGGACTCAGCATCCAAGATCATAGGGTGATAGCTCATGTGCAAGGGTCCAGAATAAGGCCTATACACCACTTAAGTGGTACACAACCCTTTCAATGTCATACTGCTCACACTTTCAACAGACTGCAATAACCTCTTCTGTTATATTCTGAAGGGGTGGGGCATGCATTGCATCATCCCTAAAAACAGCTTTTCATTATCCCTTTTCCAGGCAGAGGCAGGGACAGGTTTGTTTTAGCCAAAAACAATGGCTTTAACTCCTCCTGAGGTATTCCCTTGTGTAAATGGAGTGTCATGGAGTACTGTATCCATACTAAACACAAGCCCAGCCCGAGCAAAGGGACATTCCTTGGAAGTGTATTTCAAACTGTTACTGATTCAAGGTGCAAACACATGCAGAACTCTGCGCTGTCTCAATAATTACTCCACTGTCCTGCCACCGCGGACTTGTTTCTCCACTGCCTTCCAGTTTCCATACAAGGGGATTTCTCAGTTGGCTGCTTACATTGGCAGCACAAAGTAGACTTAGTGGGACCCAGATTACTGAACAACCAAGAAATGGTACTGCTTTGTCACCACACACCCGGGCTGAATTTGATTTTACTTGTTGCTTTAAATGAAGGGACCTACATGGGATTAAATGTGTGTGTATTTTAACTGCTATGAATTTAGTGCCAGATTTTTCAATGTGAACTTGATGCCTAAATCCCATTGAATGTCAATGGGAGTTAGGCACTTTCTGCGTAGGAGTTTTTGTAAATCCTACCAGGTGTTTGTCTGCATCTTTAGGCACCTAAATACCTTTGTAAATCTGGCCCTTGGTTCTTTAGCTTAAAGGGATATATGTGTGCAGTGGTTCTCAGGCTCATGCAGAAATTCAAACTTTACTCTCTTACTATAGTTATGTGTAAAGCAAATTTGTACAACAGTTCTGTTATCACTCCTACACTATATAGTGCTAGAACCATAATTCAAGGATACAAACTCCATTCAGGGATACTGAACTATAATAACAATTTACTCATATAACAAATTACATAAATCCAGAAATATTACAGAAAGCTTTTCAAACTTAAATTGGTGTACCAACTCTATACAGTATCATAATCATTTTAAGGTAATGCAAATAATAATTACTAATACTTGAGACAGATATGACAATGCCCTGGATAAATCTTGTAGGATTAAGATAAACATTACTGAATTAAGTTCAATACCTTTGAGATCCACTATATTCAAAATGCAATTATGTGTTGTGAGATTGTATGTTACTTCAGGGATACTAATCTCATTCCTCTGGTTATTGGCCCTTTTTAGCAACCCCTCCGGAGAGGTTCAAACTAAGTCCTCCAGAGATCAAGAGACAAAGAAAGGATTTTTGGATAAATAGGCTGATTTTAAACAGGCGCAGGGCCTTCTTCCTGATCCCCCAAGCGGACGGGAGCTATGGTCTATGGTGGGCCCCAACCTTCAAGAAGGGTTGGAAGGACTTGGTCTACTGATATCCCATAAGACTGGGTGCTTGTTATGAGCTGAAGCTATGAACTTGAACCCACAAGGAAACTCCTTGTTCATCTTTGAGTGCCTGTTCATGCCAACTCCACTTAGGTGTGTGCGCACACACATGCATAGCAGCCGGAAGATTTTTTCCCATAGCAGCATCCGTTGGGTCAGCCTGGGCACCCCCAGGAGTCGCGCCTTCATGGTGCTCAATATAGAACCCTGCTGACCTGCCACCTCCTCAGTTCCTTTTTACTGCCAGTGGCAGTTAGCTGGAGCGTCCCATAGCTCTTGCTTTAGCAAGCGCCTCTATCCGTTTTGTTTGTTTATAGTTCTTCTGCGGTTAGTAGGAGTAGTAGTTTTATAGTCAGTTTCGAGTGTGTACCCGGATCCGTTGCATGCCGTGGTCCCTGGGTTCAAAAAGGGTGAGGTATGTGCCAAGAGCGTGCCAAAAAGTGACCCACACACCACATGTTTAAGATGCCTAGATGAGGGTCACTAAAAAGACCATTGCAGAATCTGCTGTGAGTTTTGCCCCAGAAGTTTGAAAGAGAGGGAGCAGAGGCTCAAAGTTCTACTTATGGAGACAGATGTTTGCCCCCATTCAGATCCCACACCCAGCACCTCCTCCTTGGTGCGGAGCACCCCGGCACCGTCATTCCAGGCACCAGTGCCAAGAAAGGACTCTGTGCAAGACAGTCAACACCGTTATGGCTCCTCCTGCAACCATTCGGTGGATAGGCACCGGTTGCAATTGCTGGTGCCTCAGAAGAAAAAGAAGTTGGAGAGTGCCCCTCCTCTCACAGCATGCTTCACCTGGGCGCAGGTTCACAGAGCGCCGTGATCCTTCATACATGCTTTCATTGCGCATTACACAATTACCCAGCAGACCAGAGACAACGCAGCCTTAGGTAGAGCTGTGCTCCAATCAGTGCATAACTCCAACCCAGCCTCCAGAACTTAGGCTTGGGAGTCACCTGATTGGAATGGACATGAACAAGCACTCTAAGAAGAAAGAACAGTTACTCACCTTCTGATAACTGTTGTTCTTCAAGATGTGTTGCTCATGTCCATTCCAATACCCACCCTCCTACCCCTCTGTCGGAGTAGCTGGCAAGAAGGAACTGAGGAGGTGGCGTGTCGGCATGGCTCTATATTGAGCCCCATGAAGGCGTGACTCCAGGGGGCACCCAGGCCGACATGATGGATGCTGCTATGGCAAAAATGTTCCGGCTGCCGTGTGCGTTCACGTACCTGACTGGATATGAACAACACATCTTGAAGAACAACAGTTACGAGAAGGTGAGTAACTGTTTTTTAGGGTTGGGTTGATCTTGAGTAAGCTTATTAGCATAAGAATACGTTCTTTTATTGTTTTTAATATGGCTTCTCTGTAGTGCTTTTAACTTAAGAATAAAAGAGGATTGCAAAGAAAGTGCTGTATGGCAACATATAACTAAGGCTGCGATGACCTCCATGACTTCAGCCAGTGCCGGCCGGGAGCTGCAGGGTCCCCTGCCACCCGCAGAGGCCAGGAGCGGCTGGGTACCCCCGCTCCTCACCCCCCGAGTTCCTGGCTGCCGCAGGAGGCATGGGAAACCCCTGCAGCTCTTGGTCACAGCAGGAGGCGGAGGGAAGCCCACAGCTTGGAGCTGACAATGGAGGTGGGACCCTGGAGCTCCAAGCCCCTACATATGGAAGGGGGCGCCTGGAGCTCCCAGCCCATCCACAGCTGCCCAGGCTCCCCATTTTGTCACAGATATTGTTAGTAAAACTCAGGGACAGGTTACAGGCTTCCATGACTTTTTCATTATTGCTTGTGATCTGTCCATGACTTTTACTAACAATATCCGTGACAAAATCTTAGCTTTATGTATAACTATTGGCAATTACTCTGTTTATTAGGCTCTGAAGAGACAGCAAGTAGTCCTGGTTAGGCACATTGTCCCTGCAGGGAATAACACAGTGAAGTTAGGAGAGATGTTGGTCAGAAGGAAAAGAGATGCATTTCTCCATACACAAGAGGTGGGGGCCTGCGGAGCTTAAAGCTTGAGACTGGGTGCCCTTGCTGTACTGGGGGGAGTACAAGTGCTGTTGCCCTGAACCGAGACAGTATTATCCCTAAAATGCTGTCCCCTCTTAGGTGAAACATGGTAGCTCTTTAACAGCAAAGAGCAACATTAAACAGACTGATGCAGGAAGTGAAAAATAATATATGCAAATAACATTACAAGGGGAACACCAGGGAGGTAAATTGTAATTATTAAAATTGGAATTTGACCAAGATACTGTCACTAATGCAGCAAGTCTTTTGAAACATGCCATGGATCTTTAAAAAGCATAGTACCCCAGTACAATACTGGAGCATTGTTTCATAACTGACAAAGGGAGGAAGGCCATCTACTGAATCACCATTTGAGTTTTTCTTTCAACCTTTCCATTTAAGTACTAAGTAGGACCACAGATAAATTCTGATGAGATCACAAGGCTTACAACTGTGCACTGCTCAAACCTGTTATGAAACCAATTTCATCTGATTATACTTTATTGACTATTTTAGAAAGTTCTTTCTAAAGGAATTTTCCAACTAAGCCACACATGTAGTAGCAACAGACATCTGCATCTGTGTTCAATAGGCTTTTAACTTGATGTGCATAGCTGTTGCACCAACCCCAAAAAATTGTGAGCATCAAAGGAGGCTTCTTAGCTTTCATTGGATAAAAAAATAAATCTTGAGAAAAATGTTGACATTTGGGACAATATTAAATTATGCACCATCATGGTATATGGATTTAATGTATGTGTTTCATATTTAGTAAGAAATATTTACTATAGCAATATCTCCTTCATATGGTGTATCCTATCTCTCTCAGTATAAATCCTGTCTATGAAAAAGAGCTGTGAAAAATAGAAGACCTTATATGGAATAAATAAAGAGCAATTTACAGACAAATGATGAATCTATGAGATACGGAAGACATCTTAAGAGAAAAAAAAATCCTCATAATTCATATAAAATGAAGCCACAACTGAAATATGGAGGCCTTTCATCATAAATAGAATGATTCTGTGTTCCACAGATGTTCACTTTGTCATGTCTATTTGCGAGATTTAAAATAATGTGTCATTCTTTTGTATTAAAATGTGACAGAATTCTATCATTTCAGGTTGAGCAGAGAGCTGTTTGTGTGAGTAGAGAACATCTCATGCCGAAGTCATAGGGGACCTTCTGCAATCTGCTTTGCCTCATTCCCAGAGAGTAAAAAAATATATTCCAAAACTCCTTATTAGTTTGATATTCAGTCAAAGATTTTTCTTTAACAATGGAAAGATATGATTAGCCTAGGAAGAAAAGTTTTGCTGTACATAGAAAGGATTCTTTTAAAAACTCCAGCTAAAATTAAAACAAGGCGGGTTGAAACAGCCTGCTGAGTCTGCAGCTATAATGTACATTTTATGTACTGGCTTCAAACCCTCATCAGAAGTATATGAGGTGTTGTCTACACTTAAAAAGGTTTGCTGGTATAGATATACTGGTGGAGCTATATTAAGCAAAACCTCCCTAGTGCAGACATAGCTCATAGTGGCAGAACTAGTTCCCCAAACAAAAAAAAGCTATACTGTCAAAAGGATTTTCTATCTGTATAACTGTCTACAGTAGGGCTTTTGTCAGCCCAGCTATGTTGGTTAGGGGTGTGATTTTTTTTTCTCACACTCCTAACTGACAAAGCTATGCCAGTAAAACTTTCTAGTGTAGACCAGTCCTCAGTAAGGACAGTAGTGACTGCACTGATTCCAGATAAGCAAAATGGCTGCAATGCTGTTATTTTAATATGTTTAGTAAATTGGGTTGAGTCCTGACACATTTCATCCCCAACACATATACCTGTGCTCGTGTGCCAGTCATACCGGGCAGGGACAATGCATGGGTTAGTAAAGGATGATGAGCAAATCCCATGCAGCCATTACTCTACTCATCATCCTGCTTGCATGGAAAAGTAGTATACAAGTGGCCTGTGACAGGGGATGTGCCTGGAGTTATAGCAAAATAAGATGGACATGCTTTGTAGTTTCAGGAGACTGTTTCTTTAATTTTGTAATTAAAATTCATTATATTCCCTTAAACTGGTATACTGACCTTTTAAACTCAATGTACTCCTACACTGAAAAGTGTAAATGCACTATTTATACTTGGTTTAAAAAGTTTCAAAATCCAGAAAGGAATTATAATGATCTCTTAAATTTAGTTATTAATTCAAACAAGCCTAAATTAAATTGAAGCAGCAAACTATGGGGGAGTGGGGGGAATTAAGTCTGCCTGGTTGCACAGAAACTCCATCCAAAGCTCCTTACCAGGCTGTTGTTACAAAGTTTACAACAATCAGAACCTGCTCCTTTCATGTTTATTCACAGTGTTAGCTGCTTATTGGAAATACTAGTTTTATAAGTTAACTCTTTAATATATGTCACAAACCCCAGAGTGGGTGTATACTGTAATTAGACCAAAAGGCATTTCTTATTTTAATAGCAAAAGACATTTTAATGTAACAATATTTCAGATAAAATATTAATGTTTTTATAACAAAAACCAATGCAAATATTCATTAAAATTGCAATACTTGGAAGACATACAGCACTTTTCACTTTCAAAGTGCTTTACAAACATTTAATGAATAGTTCCTCACAACAGCCTTGTGAGGAAGGTATTATATACCATTTTACATGTTAGGAAATTGAGTGTGTGACTTACTCAAGACACAAGAGGGGGAATCTGTAAACCATAAGACTAGAACTCAGGAATTCTTGGCTTCCAATCCTGTGCTCAGACCATACATCTCAATACAGTTGTTACTTTAAATTTTGTATAAGAACACCAAAAAAGTTGTAGGATGTGCAGAGGTTTGCCTTATTTTTAAGTTTGGTGCAACAGAAAGAACCAGTGTAACTAACACTACATTTCCCCATTCAAGAACTAACCAAACATAGGTTTAATTAATTTATGAGATCATCATCATTAACTATTTATATTGCAATAGCACTTGGGACACCATTCATGGACCAGAGACTCACTGTGCTAGGAACTGTGAACAAATCCCAAAAAAGTGAACCCTTTAAACTTTTTCTTTCTTCTTGCTAATATAATCCATCCTGTTCAGATCAAGAAAAAAGCCTTTAGATCTAGCACTTGTGTATTTCAACTACTCAGGTAAAAGAAATGAAATATAATTTAAAATGTTGGCACTTAGCGTCCAAAGAATGTATATTTCAAAGTACTTTTGGGAATTGTTCCTTGACACAAAACATTATTTGAACCTGATATTTGATGTAAGTTTTCTTTTTATTGTTTTGTCTGTTTTAAATTTGATATTATACCTCCAGAAATACATAAAATAAAAAACATGAAAAAAATTGAGCCTGGATTAAGATAATTCAAAACTGGCTATTTAGCAACTTCTTTTCAATAATATAAACTGAATGAAAGCAAACATTTCTAACTACAGGACCATGAATTCTCTACTCTTGACTTTTTTTAACAATCCAATTTCACTTGTTTCAGCTTTCCTGTAAAGGTCACATGCAAAGGGAAAAAATGAGGTTGTGCCCTTTTTTGCTTTTTATGATAAAGACTTGAATTTTTTTTCTGCTGTTTTTTTTTTCTTAAGCCTTAAAAGGATGTAAATTCTTATTTCCTTTTTGGTGGTGAACTTCTTGGATGACTCAGATTTGTATAGGAAGCTTCCTCAGACAATAACTGAATGGGTAGGGGTATTAAATCTTTCTAAAAGTCTCCCAAGTATTTGAAATAGGTGTAAACATTAAAAAAAACAAACCCACAATTTTAAGCAGTCTGGATAGCTGCATGTCCTGTCTACTAATAAGGTTTCATTTCCTTTGGCCATGTCTACACAGCAAGTTAACCTGCAGGAAGCCAAAGAGTGAATCTACAGTGCATCACCTTGCTGTGTAATGTCCTATGTGGACACTTGTATAGTTTAGTGAAGGTCCTGGACTGTGGTTTAGCAACTATGCTTTCAAACAGTAGTATGCTAACCCACACTCCAGGACTTTCACCTTGCTACTCTGTTTGTAAGGATGTCCACATGGGACTTTACTGTGCTGCAAGCTGATGTGCTGTAGATTCCCACCTTGGCTTGCCCTGCAATAACTCGCCACATATATAAGTCTTTTTTACCATTGTCATAATCATATTAGTTCCTCCACTATCCATGGAGTCTGTCACAAAGTCTAGATTTCTAAAGTAAAAAGAAGGAAAATATTTTAAAGAAGAATCTCCACAAAACTTTCAGACCTGCTGCTCTAGAAATCAGAAAGAAAAAAAAAGGGCACAAACCTATTTTTCCCCTTGGCACATCACCTTTAAAGTAAAACTATAAGAAACAACTAAAATTTGACTTTTGTTTAAAAAAAAAATCAGGTAAAGCAGAAGCAAGGGTATGAAATGTTCGGGGGGGGGGGGGGAGAGATGAGGGCTGTGGCCTACTTTGCATGTGCTGATTTGAACTACACATGGTGGGTACCACCTAGTGGAGACAGGGAGGACTCTTCATCTTGCATTCTTTGTTACCTGTATCCCTACTGCTGTTCAACAGGGTGCTTCCCGCCCAAAGGCAATGCTCCGCCTCCCAGGCCTGAGTCAGCTTGACTGGAGAGGGCGAGCACCCACCTAAGCCGTTTCTGTCCCTTTGCAACTAGGAATGTAACTATCGGTTACAAAAGTTAACGGGTTAAATGATTAAAGTTATATCGTTTAATTGGTTAGCTGTTAACCAAGGTCTCTCGGGCTGGGCCGGCGCAGCCGGGACCCCTCTGGCCAATGGTGAAGGGCCGGTTAACCGATACACCTAAACTTTTACATCGCTCTCCGCAGCCCCCGTATTCACGGCTGGAGTTTTCCCCGGAGTCTCTCGTGTATTGTTTGCCGACGGCCCAGCCCGGGGAGGCGAGTGGCCACGTGGGACTCTCAGCTTGCAGGTGCCCAGGCTCAATCAGTTTCTCGCAGCTGGCTGCAGGGAAAAGCTTGAGCGCGGGGCGGAGCAGGCGGCGCACCCGCCATGGGCTCCCCAACGAGCTCCTCGTGCTGGCTGAGCCGGGGCAGGGTCTCGGGGGTGGCAGCCGCACCGGCCGCGGCGCCCAGTCCAGATTCACTCAGAGATGCTGCGCAGTTCGTGCCACTTCGTTCCAAAGCTCGCCAGGCCGCATCGCCCACGGCTGAGCTCGGTGCTCAGGCTGTTACCGCTCCCTGGGCTATGGGGACCACGGGGGCAGCCGACTGAGCATGCGCCCCATCCACCACCCGAGGCTCTGCCCTACGCCTCCCCTGTTCTCACGCCTCGCTCCACTCCGAGAGCCGTTAAGTTACCCGGGTCTATTTGAATACCGTCAGAGGCATAATCAGCTCGCACAAGACGCTGATTGGTTGATCTTCTCGCGCTGTTATTGGCGGAGGCGGCAAAGGATGGGTGGGGTTGAATCGGTGTGTCAGGACGCACTAACTTTCCTTGGAAAGGGAGGGGGGCAGGCATCCATGTACGATGGTTTAACCCGTCCCAGCCCCTTCCCAGGCTCGAGCCCTCTGGCCAGGCCTCTACCGCCGCACGCGCGCGCCCCGCCAGGACCCCGCAGGCTGGCCAAGATATTGCCTGAGTCTAGGAGACAGACAGTTGTGCTGGGGTTACTAGCGCGCCCCATAATGCGGCCTAGCGCACCTACCAGATATTTGTGAGGAGACGAAGCTCTGTTGGCCGCTGCTACCCTTTCAGTCCCGAGGGGCCTGGAGGGATTTCTCTTCTGGCGTTTAATCAGGAAGGCCGCACACGCCCTGGCGCGAGGGGGCAGGTGTCGGGCCCTGGGGCTAGGAAAAACCCGCCAACTTTCCCGTTGTGGGGAGCGCGGGATTGGGGCGCCTTGTAGTCTCCATAGCAACCAGGGAGGGTGATTCTAGGAGAGCGTGCCCCCTCCCGGCGGCACCGGGGCCAAGCGAAGATGTAGCGGGTGAGGAGACGCGGCGCCGGCAGGGACCCTCCCCTCCAGGAGTCAGGGGGCTCAGCCCGTCCCCTGCGGGTCAGGAGCGGGGGGGGGGAGGGCGCGGGCGCCTCCACTCACTCTGGGGCCGGTGGAGTTTGGGGGTTTCCCCTCCTGCCTTAAGCTGTGTCTGGGGAGACTGTGATTCCTTCGCGGGGACACGCTCCAGCTGCTCTTGCGGTCGCGGTCACCCTCCCCCCCGGGGGGGGATAGCTGGAATAAAGGGCATAGTGTTCTCTAGTCTCACTAACTGCTGTGCCAGGGGCCCGGTGGGTACCAAGTAGCGCGGGGGAGCGGCTGTCGTCCCGCGTCGGGGTAAACCCCGCTGCCGGCTCGGGTTGTTGGTGCTCGCAGAAGGCGCTATCGCTGGGCGGGCTTCTCCGCCACTCTGTCCCCACAGCTCTGCTTTCCAAGGCGGGTCAGGCAGGCTCCAGCCCATCCATTCCTTGGCCTCCCTGCTGGAAACGCCACACGGGCACCAGGTGGTGTAGCCAGTGTGTGCTGTGAGGTGGACCCGATCTTCTACACTAGCCTGAAACGTCAGCGCAGCCCCTTTCAGGCAGGCCCCTGGACACAGCCAGGAGAGACGATCTAGTTTTGGTCATTGCCCACCCCCGCCTAGATTCAGAGTGCTGAAGGTGAAACGGCTCTTGCCCAGTTCTCTGAGCCACGCGGGCCACTAGAAAGTGCTGTCATGAACGTCTATTGCATGCATGTCCGCTTCCCATAATAAAAGTACATGTAACATGTATTTGACAGGTGTTACTGCCGATTGCAGCTTTTTGTCTAGGGTGATCTTATTCCCCGTCCCCATTATTTGTGAGTGAGGAAAAAATGCCAGGTGTATTACCGACTGACCCTACTGGGCTTTTGAGAGGTAGCCCGTCAAAGAAAAATAGACTTTCCCTGAAGCTTTTCCAAAAAAAGGAAACGAAAAGAGCACTGGATTTTACAGATTCACAAGAAAATGAACAAAAGAGTTCAGAATACAGAGAGTCACAAATGTATGTAAGAGTTTAAGATTTTCTGATTATAACCTGGTCAATGCTAAACATTCTAAGTAGTATTTTTTTATATGAGAAATACTTTGTCTAATAATGGACAAGTGGGAGTAAAAAACGTCTTAATAAATGGATGTCTTATTAAGCTGGCTCTTGAAAACTAAACTGTTCTGCTTGCTGCACTGCTCCAATAGAGAATAAATTTCACGAAGCAAGTTATAATGGAATGCTTGAGTCAGTTTCAGCTAACTGAACTGATTTTGCTATTTGAAACCTAGTTTAAGAAAATGAGAGGTGACTGAGTTTACACTTATTATGGATGTTAACCTTGCCTGTAGAATGTCTAACTTGTGGAGAATGTGATCAATACACTAAGCTAATAGAGGCTACTTATGAAGATTTACGTACCAAATTATTTTAAAAACAAGGATATTCTGGGTTTAAAGAATTTGCAAACCACAAACCTGTTTTTCAAAATGAGATTTAAGTGAGTCTTAGTGCCTGGGAAAGGTTCTGGATTTTAAAGTCTCATTTCTAGTACTTGTAGAAGCATCGGCAGTTCCAATACTAGCTTTCTTCCATTACATTTCTCCGGTATCCCTCAATTCCAGAATGAGGCTTCCAGCTCACTTTATACCAGAAAACAAAGAGGGTTAGATGGGAAAAGAATTACTCAAGCACATTAAATTAGAAATGCACTGATGATCACTGAAGCCTTTGTTTTATTACACCAGTACAATGTATTAGCAGTCTGATGCTTCTACACAAGCTTCTCTACATAGTGGACTGAGTCTTGCCCTTGGGTTTGTGCACAGGAATTTCTGTGATGATAATCTTTTGGCGATGGAAGGGGGAAGGTTAGAATGGAAAGTATACATGGTGGCATTTTTTGTTTAGTGCTGCAGTAGCGAAGTCTGAATAACTCATATATTATGGAAAAACTTGTAGGGTTTTTTCCATATTGGTTTGAAAGACTTCAGAAGAAACTGTCTGGTCAGGTGTAGGTGCCCTACCAAATTCACAGTCCATTTTGTTCAATTTCAAGTCATAGGATTTTAAAAATAATAAATTTAATGATTTCAGTTATTTAAATCTAAAATGTCATGATGTTGTAACTGTAGGGGTCCTGATCTAAACAGGGGCTGTGATGGCGGGGTTTGCAAAGCTATTATAGGGGGTCATGGTACTGTCACCCTTACTCCTGCACTGCTGCTGATGGCAGCGCTGCCTTCAGAGCTGGGCAGGCGGAGAGCAGCAGCTGCTAGCTGGGAGCCCAGCTCTGAAGGCAGTGCTGCCAGCAGCAGTGTGGAAATAAGAATGACATGGTATGGTATTGCCATCCTTACTTCTGCGCTGCTGCTGGTTGGGTGCTGCCTTCAGAGCTGGGTGCGTAGTCACCGCTCTCCAGCCACCCAGCTCTGAAAGCAGCACAGAAACAACAGTGGCCACTCTGTGACCCCCTTACAATAATCTTGCAACCCCGCCCCCCATCCCCACAATGCCCTTTGGGTTGGGAACTCCAATTTGAGAAATGCTGGTGAAATCTGTATAGTATAGGGTACAAGTATACAAAACACCAGCTTTCATGGGGGAGACCAGACTTCACAGTCCATGATGCGTTTTTCACAGCTGTGAATTTGGTAGAGCCCTACACATGGGTGTTGTACTATTACTGGAATATCTGTGTGCTTATTGCAAACCTTTTTGCATAAATTCCTAGAAAATACTGTTTCTGTTGAGTGGTTCCATCTTTGAGCACACAGCATAGCATGAGCTTCAAAAACTGATAGTTTTGGTACCATCTGTGATCTGTTGACAGTATAAAAAGATTAATTTTATATAGTAGTGTAAGGGCCAGATTTTTAAAGGTATTTAGCTACCCAACTCCCTTTAAAAATCCAGCCTCAAGTGTTAAAAGATGTTTTGTAAGAAGTTAATGATGTGAAAGACAAACACTTCAAAAGGTCAAGATGCATATGCATGTGTTCTAAGATTAAAAAAAAAAAAAAAAAAGCCATGCTTTTACTCTCTTCTCTGTTTAATAGTGATCAGGTTGTTCCTGCAGCACAGCCTCCTTCACCCATTAGCTGCGAGAAAAAAGACAACATGCTGCCTTTTGTGGGCTTGAACAATCTTGGCAATACTTGTTACCTTAACAGCATACTTCAGGTAAATTCATATTTTGGGGATTGGAACAGATATTTGCGTTGTCGTTAAACCTTTTATACAAACACTTTAGACTCCTAGTTTGACAAAGTATTGGGTATAAATGGGATTGAAGGGAGATGCCACACACTCAAGGCAGCCAATGGTGCACATATATCTATATCTACTCCTGCTCACTTGCAGGAGTAATTGTTTTACAAAGAAATTATTGCGTTGCCCTAAGGTTTGCTCCCAGGATTGGGCATGAGTTGGCTAGGCTTGTTCTCTGACCACACCACCTTCCTCATTTTGCATCATTGTGCCAAGTTAGGTGCACGAGTGGAGGCAGAACTTGGTAGTGTAAATCCCTTTGTATTCTGCAGAGGGATGCAGATTACCCTTTAATTTAATAAAAAGCAGAGTTCCATCCAACACTAATAGTAGGAATATTCTAGGAGATGCTATCAAGAAGTTGAACCTCACAGTTTTATATTTTGGTTTCCCAGTTTTTCCCAATTTATGAAATAAAAAATAACTAATTTGAATCTCTTTTAAAACTGAAGCATTCCCCTGCAATACTGGAAACTCAGTATCTTTGTACTAGTGCAGAAAACCAGAAAGAAAAACTGCTGACTAGTCATTTCTCTACACAAGTGTAAAAAGTGTAGTAAAGTGAAAAAATAAACAGATTAGTTTACTTTTCAGTCATTCATGTTAACTGACTTATCCTCTATCCCTTTAATCACTTGGATGGAATTTTCAAGTGCCTAAGGGAGTCAGTCGCCCAATTCTTATTAAATTTTGAAGATTTAAAATCACAGGAAGTTGGACATCTCACTCATAATACTTAAAATGCAAAAGGGAGTCAGATTTTTCAAATTTCCATCCTACTTTTAGTTAGTGGAGATAACTATAAATAGTCAGGGAATTCAAAAGGAAGCTTTCCACTACAGCTATACATTCCTGAATATCAGCAGTATTTACTTTCATTGTACTGTAAAATGAGTGTTGAGTGGCAGGGGGAAGTTTAACTTTTGAAGGATGGTCTCATGGTTAAATTATTGGACTGAAATTTGGTAGACAAGGTTCCCTGATCTGCAACAGACTTCCAGTGGATGTTGGATTGAACACCTAATCTTTCTTCCTCAATTCCTGACCTGTAAAGGGAGATAGGAAAGAATTATCTCACAAGGACTTTGGGAGGATAAATTCATTAATGTTTGAGGTAGTACGGTATTTATGACCTCAAATGACACAGTGATGAGAGCCACATGAGAACCTTTACTTTTGTGCTTAAGTTTTTAACATCAATATTGTTTTAAAATTGTACTCTACCTATATTTGCACAGCGTGGGCCATCGAGGTTTCTGCATCCTTGCGTGCTGTACAACAACCTAGAGATGCAGAAGCAGAACTTGGCCTATGTGCATGGACTTTTAATGTTAGTTTTAACTTTAGTTTCATGTACAACTTTTTTGCTCACTTAACCGTTTTTTTTCTTGTTTTATACTGCTGCTGCTAGGTGTTATATTTTTGTCCTGGCTTTAAAACTGGAGTGAAACACTTATTTAACATTATTTCAAAGAAGAGAGAAATGTTAAAGGATGAAGGAGAACAAAAGTCAGACAAGGTAAATTTTATATGTATCATTTGATCTTTCTTTAGCTGTAATTATGCAAGTAAGTGCAGCATAAATTAAACTGTCATATCTTGGAATATATAGGGGCACACAGTAAAGAGCTTTTTTGAACTTCCTGTTGAAGAAAATTTAACTTTATTATAGTGGTATCATTTTTGACTCATTTACAACTTATAACACTGCCCTTCAAAGTTATTTTTGGAAGGTTTATAAGTAAGACTGGAAGTCTTTCACGAACATCACAGATTCCGTGACTTTCTGGGACCTCTGTGACTTCTGCAGCTGAAGCGGGTGACCCTGGGCCGTCCCTCGCCCTGGTGGGGCCCTGGCCAGCCCCTGCCCCAGAATTATTTTGGGGATAGAATATCCGGTGGAATCTGTGAGTCTTTCTTGTTCACTTCCTGCAGGCAAAGAAGCAATATATTGAATGTTTCAAGAAGCACCTGCTTCCATCCCTTTAACTAATAGAAATGCTGGCAATGACTGACAGAAAAGGGATAAGGGAGGCAGGGGAAAAAACCTTCAACTGTTGTATTCGGAGGCAAAAGCTCAACTATTGTCTTTTCTTTTATGATTACAGGGAAGTTGTAAAGAAGATCCTTTGGCAAGTTATGAACTAATCTGCAGTTTGCATTCCTTGATTCTTTCAGTGGAACAACTTCAGGCCAGTTTTCTATTAAATCCAGAAAAATATACAGATGAACTTGCTACTCAGCCAAGAAGGCTATTAAATACACTTAGGTATAAATAATCTTAAATGAAATATCAGAATTTTCACTGAAATTTGAGCTAATTATAATTTGTGTATTACAAGCTTAAGAAAATATTGGGGGTTGATGTTTTTAAATTTGATACACTAGCATAGGGAATGTGTTTTTTGTTTTTTTTCCACATTCCATGCAGGGGATTGCATCAGTTCTGCTGCTCACAATTCTCTAGCAGCCACATAGGAAAACGGATATAATCCCAGTCAATTTTACTGTGGGAAGGTGGCCCAAGATAAAATTTGTGCATCTATGTTTCAGCTATCTCTTGTGGTATCAAGGTTTAGAGCTAAGATTACAGGCCTTGATCCTGTAAGGTTCTGAGTACTTTGACCCAGATCCAGCAAAGCATTTAAATACGTTTATGTCACTGGGACTACACAGATGCTTTAAGTATGTGCTTAAGTGCTTTGCTGGATCAGGGCTAGAGTTTTCAGTACCTTGCAGGTTTCAGCCTGTGAAATGGCCATTTGCCCCCAGCCTCCTTTCCATGGCTACCTGTGGTACATGAACCTTCTCTTCAGGCCTGGACTTTTTATCCAAACATCTCTAATTTTGAGTCTCAAATCATATTATAGTTACCTACTTAGTAAACAGTCTGCAGGGTTGCACATCTAACTTTTTATTCTTAATCCAGTGCAGAAGTAGTTCTTAAAACTGTTCTCTGCTTTTTGTCAATTGTAGCAGTTAATGGGGATGGGCATTATTAAATAATTGAGGTAAACTGGTGGTATTTATTGATAATACACCTGGACATTAGTCTTGTGGTATTGTTCTATCACAGAAAGGCAGTGTCTAGCAAATGGAGAAGGGGACACAAGGAGTTAGGACGTGGGTTCTATGTCAGACTGCCTCCGAAGTATGACTTTTGGTCAAGTCAATTCACTTTGGCCTCAGCTTTCCCATGTGTAAAATGTCCAGAAACATCTATTGCACATGGATATTATTAGGTTGTATCTGTATTTATATATAGTCTTTCAGTTGAGAACATGAAAGTGTTTTACAAAGTAATACATCTGTATCAATCCTTTAGTATTAGTTTCTTAACGTCTATTGTAAAATTTAGTCTTCTGTTCCAAAATTTTCATCCTTTTGTGATTAATACAGAAGTGCTACACAATTTTGGATTAGCTCCTGAAATTATCAAATCCTTCCTCTTTGACTCTTCTTGTGCTTCCATCCTAGTCTGTGGGCTCTCTGACTGCCAGACATAAACTAAAAATATAAAATCTGCATAAGAGTTCCATTGTAACACAATAACTGATCACATGTGGTAGTCTCCAGATGTATCATTTCAAAACTATATAACACTTCCCTTTTTCCTCTGTAGAGAACTTAACCCTATGTATGAAGGATATCTGCAGCATGATGCCCAGGAAGTATTACAGTGTATCTTAGGTAACATCCAGGAAAGGTGTCAGATATTGAAGAAGGAAGAATTGAAAAATATGTCAGTGGAAGAGCCTATAGCTCACTTGGAGGAGAAGTCTAATCAAAATACTGAAAGCAATGGCACTAACAGCCCCGGTGAGGAAAATGACTATGCAACAAGCAGTCACACTGCAGAGGAGTCTGAAGACAAACTATCCAAAGGAAATGGGAAAAGGAAAAGTGATACTGAGGGTGGGAATGCAAAGAAAAAATCTAAAGTATCCAAGGAGCATAATGCAGTAGAGGAAAATCAGAGACAGACCAGGTCAAAGAGGAAAGCAACAGCAGAGAAACTAGAAAATCATACAGATGTCATTGCTAAGTATTCTATTGAAAATGAGATTGCAAAGCCAACACAGAAGAAATCACGACTTAGATTAAACTGGTTTAAGTCTTCAGGCAAACAGCCCAGCATTCTGTCTAAATTTTGTAGTGTGGGAAAGCTAGCAAACAACTTGGGATCCAAAGAGCAGATGAAAGAAACTGATGGCTGTGAGATTGAAGAAGCATCTGTAAAGTGTGAAAATGGTAATAATATAAAAGAGTATTTTGAACCTGCATCCCCTGTTGAAAGTGCTGGTGAAAAAGGAATTGAAAAACCACTACAAGAAGGTTAGTAAAAAATGTGTGGGCTTAATGTAAGCACAGTAGGACTGAGAAACAAATACACCTGGGAAGTTAGTGCTCAAATACCATAGTGAGGATTTGAAATCTATTTTTCCTTAAGTGGAAAATTTCTACACCCAATATAATCCTAGATATATATAGAAATACCTGACATACAGATATGTCTAAGATATATAATAATAATTAGAAATTAGAGTGTGAGCAGAAAATAAGGTGATTCTAGTAATGCAGTGTAAATAGGTTAGAAGAATGCCAAATTTATAATCGTATTACCTCTTGCTAATTTATAATGTAGATTGTGGGTTATGGACTTTGAAAAGTCCCCAAGTGTTTATGTTCCTCACAAGAGAATTATTTATCATTTTAAGGTTAATGCCAACATATACATAATCCATTAATGATACAAAACAGATTACCCAAGATGAGACATTTTCAATAAAGGATATATCTGGAATCTAATCTTAAAATAAAATTTGAAAAATTTGAGTATTCCAAGATCAAGATTTTTTTCAGATGCTTTATTCAATACCCCAAAATTGTGTGCTTGTTTTTATGGTCTGTTAAATTTTATAAAACAAATTACGGAATTTGAAGATCTAAAACTGACACCATGTCTGTTGTGCACCGTGCCAGTTCAGAAACAATAGTACCAATAATTGTCCTTAATGTACTACTGTGGATAAGAACTTTTTGTTAATAGATTGTTTATATTATTATGTAACTTTTTCTAGGTTCAGAGTTAGCTGTTTTTGAATTAGTGGAGAGACTATTCCAGGGTCAGCTGGTATTGAGAACCCGATGTTTGGAGTGTGAATGTTTTACTGAAAGAAGAGAAGACTTTCAGGACATCAGTGTGCCAGTACAAGAAGATGAACTTTCTAAAGCAGAAGAGAGTTCTGAAAGTAAGTAACAGTGAAGGATCATGATGTACATATCTGATTAATATATTTATAGTTTTGGGATTGGAGGGAGGGAGATGTGCCCTTGGTGTTTATAAAGGAATGTTACTAGAAATTGCTTTTGGTCCTGGTCAGGTCAATATCGTGTTATGATTTTCTTTAGAATTGGAAACATAACTTTGATAACATGGATGGATCCTAAAAAGCATTTAAAAAAAGTTACTTTAAATTCACTCTCCTGATATGATACAAGTGCTTGCAATCCTTTTATTCATTTGAATGGACATTATCAACTTGAAAGGGAATTTCTATCTGAATTTTTTTGCCTAATGTAGTTATAACTGACACCTCAGAGTAAAATGTTAGATGCACAAAACAAGCATGCATATATATATTATATTTTTCTCTAACTGACTTTGGTGTGTGTAGTCAGTTTTAGTTCCTTTTTCACAATTGAACAGTTTGATGATGATGATCTTGAGTCTACCCTTTCTCCTTTGTTGAGAAAATCCTTATAAGCAGCAGGGAAGTAGAAAACCCCGTATCTAACCCTTTGAGGGAAAAACAGGATATATACTGCTTGAAGCGTGCTCAGAAATTTTTTTTAAGTTTCAGTTTGAAAATGTAAGTTGTCATTGTTCCTTTAGAGTGTCACCATTCAGGGTAGTAAAGAAAAGATTGTTTAAACTCCTAATGATATAATTTGGAGGAGATTTTACTATTCCTGACTTCCTATTACATTATGTGGGGAAAGATGAAAATATTCATCTTGAATTAAAATAGACTACACCTAATTCCAATTAAGTTTTCTTTTTTAAAGATTTAAAACACTACTGCAGATGTTGCCATTGAAGTTATTTTTTAAATCTGGTTTAAAGCGATCAGTGCAAACCAGACATAACAGGGGAAGAAGAACTTGCTGGTTATTTTGGAAACCTACCTACCTTTTTAAAAGGGGCCAAATTCTGTTCTTAGATACACATACACAATTCCTAGGGAAGTCAGTGGGAGATGTGCGCTTGTCTTATCTCAGCCTTTGAAGATTTTGTTTAAATCTGAAACAAAGCAGCACACCAGCTGTTTTTCAATCTGAGTTAATCTATATCTTGGCTGGTATCTCTCATTTTAGCACTTCCTGAAATTCAATGAGCAGAGATTATTTACTTATCTTGGTTTACAGTCTATTTGGTGCATTTTTAATATTCTTAACTTTAATATTAGTTCTTGCAAGTGTCTTAACTTTTATAGCCCTGTTTTAAAATTCTTGTGGTATATGTTGGAAATGTAAAAATTCTCTTTTGTAGTTTCTCCAGAGCCAAAAACAGAAATGAAGACCCTAAAATGGGCAATTTCACAGTTTGCATCAGTAGAGAGGATTGTGGGAGAGGATAAATATTTCTGTGAAAACTGTCATCATTACACAGAAGCAGAACGCAGTCTTTTATTTGATAAAATGCCTGAAGTTATAACAGTTCACTTGAAGTGCTTTGCGGCTAATGGCTTAGAGTGAGTATTGCAGATAAACTATATTAAGAAACACTGCTGCTGGAAGAGAAACCTTGCCAAAACAGATGCAAATGTTTAAATAACAAAATTGTTTGTAGACTGAATTTAACTTTGAAAAATCCCTTGTGAAAACAGGGCAATGCAAGTAGTTTATTTAGCTGTTTAGCATAAGCTCTTCCTATTTTAGCAAGCCACTAAAGAATTTTCTCAGTGTTTAGATTTTTACCATGTTTTGTAATATCCTTGTGAAAGCTGGGGAAAATATTCTCAACATCTCATGCCAACATTGTTGTTTTCTTATATTCCTAATGGAACTTGAAATTAAGATTTTATGTATTTATTTTTTTAAAAAGAACTTGTTAACCTATCCCCATAGTTCATATTAACTACTTCAGCATAACTAGTTAAATGAGCTACAGAGCATAAAACTGGATTTGGTAACTGGTAGATGGTAGAGATTTTGTCACTGAGTAGAGGACATTTTAGAAAGAAAATACTGGAGATTAGCCTCCCACGTTCACATTTTTAAAGTATACCACATTTGGACCATAGTAATTTGACTATGCCTTTGACTTAAAAACACTGTACTACATTAATTTAGTTACTATAAGTGCCATTTATGTCAGTGCCTGTAGCTGAGCATTGGCAATATGCACCTATGATACGTAAATCTTTATTTTGCTGAAAAGGTTACTGTGTCTAATTTCAGTATCTACTTTTTCTTCCAAATTAATGAATGTGAATAAAAATATTCTAGCAAATAGAAATGAATATGAATAGTACAATAGCAGTACACATCTGAGAATTAGCTACAGCAACATACTTAATACAATTGTTTTAGGAGCAAGTTGGAAAAGCACACGAGCAAGTCACAATAGCACTATTCAGATCTCTGTAGAGAAGTAACCTTAAGGTGACAGAAGGCCACATCTAAATACATTTTCATTATATTGTAAAATGTATTAAGATGGTTATTTGTTGTAATCATCATTCAACCAATACATTAGAAATTAATGATCTAACATTACTTTTTGAGCTCACTTACAGTTTTTCATATGTTGAAACAACATATGCAGATTTGATCTGGCTTTCCAGCCCTCCCAGTATTATATATTACAAGTGATTACTTTCCTGCCACCTGTGTCATTTCCTCAGGCAGTAGTACACGGACAAACTGTGCTTATTAACTCAATATTCCACCACTTTACTTCAGTCCCAGAACATGTTCCATTTTCCTGCCATTCAATACTGTACAGAATCAGAATTCAAGATATTAAATGAAATTACCTAGAGTTAGAATTTCACTTACTGATTTAGGATGTTTTAGAGGTTGAAGCATGAGGCCTGGGAATCAGGAGATATATTCTGTTCCAAAATCTGTTAGAAGCTTCATGTGTGACCTTGAGCAAATCATTTCATTTCTCAGGGCTTTAGTCCCTATCTGTACAATGGGGATAATACTTTAATTCAAGATGTATTTTGGAACTTTATAAATATTAATTAAGTGCTTGCAGAATCCAGGTGGCAGGTGCTAGGAGTAGCACAAAACATGAATTGCCAAATGAGTGGCGCTAGGATACACTGTAAACAGTTACTGATAGCAACTTTATGTACATATATTTATAGCCAATATAAATGTGTCTGTAAAATAACCACATTTTCAAAGGGTTATGTTACAATATTTTGTTTTGTAATCTTCTAAGCTCCTAAATAATGAATTTCTCCCAAGTGCCCATGAGTGCTGTAGTAATCTTTACCTTTCTGGAGCTGTAGAAATGAAAATCCGATCACAAAATAAAAAAAAACAACTAATTGATGGTATCAGAGCAGAATTCTAATGAAGGTACCTCAGTCGTCTTCTTTATAGTCTCCTCTTCAGTAGACCATTTGAGTTATAAAATGTTTACCTTGCATTCTTGTACATATTCCTTAATATGCAAACTAATTTTAGGCATGTCTTTGTTTTGTTTTAATTAATATTCTGAGTCAGATGGAAGAGCCTATATATTTCCGATCCTTCTGCAAACAATTCAAAAATAGAACTACAGGGACCCTCAATATTTTTGATCCTCACTTTGTTTATAAGCTTAAACAACACTTTGTCTTCCTTGAGGATTTCTTTAACTATTTCCAGGTTACACAGCTGTTCTCCAAATGTCCTATGTTTTTTCTTCTGTCCTGGTGATCTTCAGATCCTCACTCAAAAATATTCACACTTCCATCCTGGCCAGTGATGCTATTTTGAACTGAATCCAGTCTCCCCATTTTTCCTTTGAACTGTCTTGAATGCTTTCTGCAAACGTATCATCAGCCAAAGTACAAGGAAGTAAGAACAGAGAGATCAAATTTAATACTGGAGTCAGGGATGCAGCTGAAACTGTCTGGAAAGTTTATTCTAAGGTTCCACTTTTTGGTTTCAGCATTTTAACTTGGAATAGCAGTACTATATCTAAATCACTAGGCTTGGAGGAACAAAAGACACCAGCAAAACAAACAAGAACTGCCAAAGACAGTGAGCCAAAACACTGCCTCAGGTCACACCTACTGAGAGCCTGACTGGTTTATACATGAGGAAGTCAGCTCCTTTCTAATCTGACTGGAAGAAGAAAATAGGACCAGAGGAGTGAAATCTGAGCAATTGAGAGAAAGGATTTTTAATCACTGTTTAAAATTTTGGATTTTTGGTTAACATCTAGTTAGTGCCAATAATTGAGTAACGTTTTGGAGAAAGGAAATCTTTCTTAAAGATTCAGTTTCACCCTTCCAGTTAAGTTGTGTGTTAATACACATCCTTTGAGTCCCCCAATAATTTTTCTGGTGATACTGGGGAAGACCAGAATTGACATTCCTATTATTTATAAAACAAGCAGAAAAGTTTTTTGTTGTTGTTTTTTAAGTCCAAGCTTTTGAAGTGTCTATACATTGGAGTAGCAGAAAAAGGCTAGAAACTTTTTTTTTAAAAAAACCCATCATTTGTAGGTAGGTCACAAAGAAAAATGTGAAATGATCCAATAATCTAACTTTACCATTTTTCTTTCAAAGGTTTGATTGTTATGGTGGATTGTCAAAGATAAATACTCCCTTATTGACACCTCTTAAATTGTCACTAGAAGAATGGAGCACAAAGTCTACTAATGATACTTATGGATTATTTGCAGTAGTAATGCACAGTGGCATTACAATTAGCAGTGGACACTACACGGCTTCTGTCAAAATTACAGATCTTAATAGTCTAGAATTAGACAAGGGCAATTTCATCACTGACCAGATGTATGAAGTGATTAAGCCAGAACCACTGAATGAGGAGGAAGCAAGAGCTGTTGCTGAAGATTATGATGATGGTGAAGTCTCTTTTAGAGTCAATGGAAATGCACAGTCAAGTAAAACTTTGAGCAAAAAGAATATGGAAGCTGTTGGACTTCTCGGAGGACAAAAAAGTAAGTCTGACTGTGACTTGTACAACAACAAAGCAACTAACCCTGAAAAGGTTGTTAATACACTAACTGAAAATAAAAATTTTGAATCTACCAGTACCAGTGGGATCTTGGAGTTTGATAAAAGTACTGAAAATGGTGATCAAAATGGTATAGCTTTCAGTGGACTAGAAAACAAAGCTTTGTATGTGTTACAAAGCTTGAAGGAATATGAGGGAAAGTGGTTGCTTTTCGATGATTCTGAAGTGAAGGTTACAGAGGAAAAGGACTTTCTGAATTCTCTCTCCCCTACATCATCATCTACATCAACTCCTTACCTTTTGTTTTATAAGAAAATTGTAGAGTGATACCATACTTTGTAAATATTACAGATTTGCATACACCTGTTGATAGATGTGCTTTTTGCATCAAGATTACCTTGATGTAACAGCTGTTTGTCTTTTGAAGCTACTGGATGAGATTATTATAGATCTTACAATTCTGTATAAACAGCACAATTTGAATTAACAAACCATGTCATAGAACTTAAACTCCTACTATAACTTCTGTGCTGCAGACTAGTGATGTCACCTCGGAATACAAATTTGTATAGATTTGTAAAAGATGTCCAAAAATACAGTAGCGGCTTTTAAATAACTAGTTCTGTTACACCTGACTTGCGTATTATTAGCTTTTTAAAAAAAAATAAAGTTATTTGTATTCACATTCTGGAGTAAATTTATATTAACTAGTAAAACTCATCAGAGGTTGTGTATTTTTGTAACACTGGAAGCAATATTTCATATCTAGTCTTTGGGGCATCAGTACAGGGCACATAAAGTACGGCTATAGCTTAGTGATGACGTTCTTCCCCTGAAAATATCTTTGCTGTGTTGTTCAGAGTCCAAAAACAAATGAGGTCTTGTTAACTCATTTGGTATACTGGAAGGAGCGGTACAGAATCTTAAACTTTAAGTTAATAGTGGATGTGATGCATACTAAGATTCTTTATATTGCAAATATTAACTGATTCCTGTTCATACAGATTTGAATGAGCGAACCTGCATCTGTTTTGCATAGGCGTTAAGCGGACAAAGTGTAAATATGTGTGATATTGTAGGTATATCAGATGTATTTGTCGGAGAAAGAAAGCAATTCAAATTGCTCATCTGTATGCAGTGTAATAAAATATTTTGTACTTTAAAAGCCCTTTGAATATCTGTTTGGGTCGATTAACAAATCAGATGTGATCTTTTTACCTTAACAGGTTAATTTGTACTGAGACCTCATTGAAAAATGGGAAAACTAAAGCATTGGCTTGATTGTATGTGTGTATGTGTACACACAGATGTATGAAATTAATGCCTATCATTTTATGTTTTTATTTTGTCTGAGATGAACAGATCAGATTGTGTTTGAAAGCTTCTATTGCTCTGGCATTACTTTCTCTCCAATCGGTGGGGGATAGTATGCACAAACACATCCTGCTTCTTTGATCTTTCCTCCAGGAATAAATGTTAACTAAAATTACTTAGTTCTGGCTTTTACAATAACAAGATAATTACACTGGACAAAATTTAAACCCTTATGTGAACAGCATTTCTGATCCATCTCTTCATTAAGTTTAAGGCCTACAGTAATTAGTATGTTAAACTGTCAGTCGTCAAAGTAGTTTACCAATAGAGCTTGGGACAAATTATTATTATTTTTTTTTTTTTTGCCTAATTTGGTCTATTCAAAGGCAAAGATTATTTTGAATAGGTGCTAGAAAAGGGGCGGGCAAACTTTTTGACCTGAGGGTCGCATCAGGTTTTGGAAATTTGTATGGAGGACTCGTTAGGGGAGGGGGCGTGGCCTGCCCCCCCATCCACCCCCGATGGCTCACCCTGGGACCCCTGCTCCATCCAGCCCCCTCTCCCTGTCCCCTGACTGCCCCCTGCTGCCCTATCCAACCCCTCCCTCCTGACTGCCCCCCCTGGAACCCTGTGTTCCACCCCTTTTTGCTGCCCCATCATGGCCCCTCCTGGACCTCTGCCCCTATTCAACCCCTTCTGCCTCTACTGCCCTGCCTTATCACCGCTTCTTCTACCCACCCCCACTCCTCTGCGCCTCTACCAGGCCCCCCCCCCCCGCCCCTTATTGCATGCCTGACACTGGTCAGGCAGCGCTACAGCAATTGCACTGCCTTGCAGCACAGAGCCCGGGCCAGCGGCTGTGCGCTGCGCTGCCCAGGAGCACGCGACCCTGCTTCCAGCGCATTGTGCCAGCGGCAGGGCAAGCTGAGGCTGTGGGGGAGGGGGAACAGCACAGGAGGGGCCGGGGGGTAGCCTCTTGGGGCAGGAGCTCAGGGACTGGGCAGGAAGGTCCTGCGGGCTGTAGTTTGCCCACCTCTGCTAGAAGAAGTCACTTAAGGTAAGATCCTGCTGTTGTTACACTGAATAGCACCTTACTGCCTGGATCCACAACTGTTTTCAAGTTAAGCAAAAGAAACGCTAATTGATGTAATATAGTATGCCTGCTCCCCCTTATCTCTTCAAAACATGCCTGGCACAGTCAAGGGGGAGGTGACTGATAGACTTCTACGTTAGTAAGCTTAATATAAGACGTTTAAGCAATGCCCTTTAATCCGATGAATGCAGTGAGCACACATCACTTAATGTGAGTTACATCCTTCAGGAACTCATGGTTTACCTAAGTTAATACTGTACTTTTCAGTGTACATGTAAATGCACAGGGCCGCCCAGAGGATTCAGGGGGCCTGGGGCAGGGCTGGGTTGTCGGCAGCAATTCAGAGTCCAGTCCCTCTCGGAAGGAAAGACCCACTGCCGAAGAATGAAGCGGCAGCGGTAGAGCAACCTAAGTGCTGCAGATCATGTTTTTTCTTTTCCCCTGCCGCTTGCGGCACTTGATCTCATCGGGCGGCACTCCGAGGCTTCAGCAGCACGTCCTTCACTCGCTCTGAGTCTTCCGCTGCAACGAAGAACCTGCCGCTGAAGACCTGGAGCAAGTGACGGGCCCGCCACGGAGTACCGCCAAAAACCCGGAGCGGCTCGTGGGGCCCCTGCGGGGCTCAGAGCAAATTGCCCCACTTGCCCCCTAGTAGTAAAGATTAGCTTTAAGTGAAAGCACTCATGTTGTCCTGTTTGTGCCAGCCATCTATCGGTTGGATGGCCGTGTCTCCCCTGATTTATTTCCTGATACTTCCTTGGCACAGAGTAAAAGTTACCAAGAGCTTTTGGTTGAAAGAACCCCAGGTAACACCCCTGTAGGCGGCCCTGTAAATGCACACCTAAAGGAGAGGCAAGGCTACATTTTGGCTCTTCTCTTGCTGACAAATTACTGATTAGTTTCCACCACTGAAACACCCTGCATGTAAAAGCCTAATAAAAAATGGTTACCTATGTCTCGTAACTGTTGTTCTTCGAGATATGTTGCTCATGTCCATTCCAATAGATGTGTGCACACACCGCATGCATGATCATCAGAAGGTTTTTTCCCCCCAGTGGTACCTGTCAGGTTAGCTGTGGAGACCCCTAGAGTGGCGCCTTCATGGCGGTGTGTATAGGTCCCTGCTGACCCACCACCTTCTCAGTTCCTGCTTGCCAGAATACTCCGACAGAGGGGAGGCGGGTGAAATTTGGAATGGACATAAGCAACACATCTCAAAGAACAACAGTTACGAGAGGTAGGTAACCATTTTTTCTTCTTTGAGTGATTGCTCATGTGCATGCCAATAGGTGACTGCCAAGCAGTTTCCCTGTGGGAGGGGTCAGAGTTCACTTGGTTGCTGAGTTCAGGACTGCCCTGCCAAAGACTGCATCGGCCCTTGCCTGTTGGGTAATGGTGCAGTGTGACGTGAAGGTGTGGATGGAAAACCACGTTACTGCCTTGTATATGTCCTGGAATGCTGCCATCAACGCCTGCACTCCTGTGGAGTGTGCTGTAAGCGGAGGAGCTGGAATTTTAGCCAGGTCATAGCACGTCCTGATACAATATGTGATCCATGATGAAATGCACTGAGACAAGAAAGGGAGCTCCTTCATCATTTCTTTTGACTGCAATAAAGAGTTGTGATGACTTCTAGGGCACGCCTAACATCCAGAAAATGGAACATGCATTCTCTGTTACTACCATGAGGCTTAGGGAAGAACACAGGTAAAAATATGTCCTGGTTCACATGAAACTGGAAGACCACTTCTAGCAGAAATGCAGGGTGAGGGTGTATCTGCACCTTGTCTTTATAAAAGACCATAGGGGGGCTCAGAACTCAGTGCTCTGAGCTCAGATACCCTTCTGGCTGAGGTTATGGCCACCAGAAAGCCCACTTTCTAGGAACGGTAGGACAGAGGGCAAGTTACCATGGGCTCAAAACAGGGCCCCATGGACAGGACCAGGTTGAGGTCCCACTAGGGCACAGGCTGTCATACCTGGGGATAAAGTCAGTCCAAGCCCTTGAGAAACCAGCCCACCATGGAATTGCCAAAGACCTACCTGTGGCCCCTGGGTGGAAGGCTGAAATGGCAGCCAAGTGTACCCTGATACTGCCAATCCCTGCTGCCTGAGGTATAACAGGTAGTCCAAAACCAGGGGAATTGGCGCTAGCTGCAGTTTTGTGCCCCCCTGCAGAGACCAAACGGAAAAGCGCTTCCACTTTGCCAGGTATGTGGCATGAGTGGAGGGTTTCCTACTTCCCAGCAGGACCTCCCTAACTGGGTCCGAAAACTGAAGCTCAAGAGGGTTCGGCCATGGAGTTTCCACACCATGAGGTGGAGGGACTCCAGGTTAGGGTGTTGTAGACACACAACTATGATCCTACACGATGAAAGTTGGGCACACAGGAAGGGCTACTTGTCTGTCCACTGAGAGGTTCAACAGGATGGTGAACCAATGCTGGTGCTCTGAGGATCAAGGAAGCTCTGTCACGGTGAGGCTTGAGGACTTTGTATATGAGAGGGAAGTGTGTGTGTGGGGGGGGGTATGTGTACATGAAAGGTGAAAGGCGTCCACGATGGAGCCTGGGCTGTGGTTCAGAAAAGAGCAGAACCGCTGGCCCTTCCTGTTGTTCCGCATCGCAAACAGGTGAATAAAGCGAGCGATGCAAAAGTCCCACAGCTCGAGGACATCCTGGCACAGGAGAGAGAAGCAAACACCACTACAAAACACTGCTGCAGTGTTGTCCAACAACACCGATACACAGGCACCCTGCAGGTGGACCTGGAATGCTTGACATGCCAGAACTGCCCTCAGCTCCCTTATGTTGATATGCAGCAATAGTTCTGTGTGGGACCATTGGCCTTGGGTTCTGATACTGCCCAGGTGCGCTCCCCAACTGCAGCCACCAGGGGAGAGACTCAAGGATGCAAGGGAGGAGGGTAACTATCGTGTCCAGTGGGTCCCTACCCAGCCTGTGCACCCACGCCAACCACACGTGGAGGGGGCCAAAGGCATAACCTGGCATGCTGGCCCTTGTAGTTTCATGCAATTTCTGGCCGTGGTTGTTGGGAATCGGCGAAGGTTTTCAATAATGTCCATGAGTGGTTGGAAGCACAGCTTGGGCAGGAACGCCCTGGCCTGGGTTGAGGCCAAGAGAGCTCCTATTAATTCTGTTCTCTGTGTCAGGGCTAGTGTGGAGTTGGGCACATTCAATATGAGGCCCAGCCTGTGGAACGTGGCCCGGACCAGAGACACATGCTCTGCAGCCTGTGCTTGCAACTCGGCCTTGATGAGCCAATGTACAGGAATAGTTGCACCTGACGTTTGTGGAGGAAGGCCGCCACAACCGTCATATGCTTGGTGAATACCCGGGGGGGGTGGGGGGATTCTGAGACCCCAAACGGGAGCACGCTGAACTGGTAGTGCTCGCTGCTGACCAAGAAGTGAAGAAAACATCTGTAGGCCGGGATAACGGATATATGGAAGTGCGCATATTTCAAGTCGAGGGTGGTGTACCAGTCCCCTGGATCCAGGAAAGGAATGGTGGCTGCCAGAGAGGTCATGCAAAATTTCACTTTCCTTATGAATATGTTTAGGTCTTGAAGATCCAGGATAGGCTGGAGCCCATCCTTGGCCTTGGGGAAGAGGACATGGCGGGAGTAGAACCCCTTGCCCCTGAACTCCTGAGGAACCTCCTTTATTGCCCCTATAGCGAGGAGCAATTGTAGCTCCAGCAAAGAAGTTGTTTGTGAGAAGGGTCCCTGAAGGGGGAAGAGAAAAGGGGGTGGGAGGGCGGGAGGGAGGGAACAGAACTGGATAGAATATCCCACCCCTACCAACTCAGGAGTCAAGACCCAGCGATCTCACGTGATCTGGGACCAAGCACGGCAGAAGCGGGAGAGTCGATTCACAAACTCGGGGGGGAGGCGTAAGGATCCGAGTTTGATACTGATGCTCGGTCCTTGGGCTCATTTTCAAAAGTCTGGCTTTGGGCAGCACGGGGACTGTGTGGCTAAACCCTGGCCTTGGCCTGAGGAGGACTGTGGCAGGCACCTCCTATTACTTCTGCCCCTGGATGAGTCTTGCCTGGGAGGCTCAGAGTAGAAACGGGACAGGGGGTGAGGCTAAAAAGCCTTTCTTTAGGGTGCAGGGGGGTGAATCCCCAAAGACTTCAAAGTCGCCCATGAGTCCTTAAGGCTGTGCAGGCAAGAGTCCTTATTTTGGGAGAACAGGCCTGCACAGTCAAAGGGGAGGTCCTGGATTGTGTTCTGGACCTCAGGTGGTATCCCCGACACCTGCAGCGACGCACTGCACCTCATTGTTATGGTGGTGGCCATAGTCTGAGCTGCCGAGTCTGCTGCATCTAACGTGGCCTGAAGAAAAGTTCTCAAGACCACCACTGGCCTCTCAAAGCTGGAGACCCCTGGTCGAGTAGACCTTTTGGACGAAAAGGTCCAGCTTCTTAATGTCCTGTGCCTTATGCGCAGGACCTGACTGCCCTTGTCACTCCTTATGATTCACCCCATTGACCACCAGAGTCCCTGGTTGGGGGTGGGTGAAAAGGTGTTCATACCCTTTTTGCGGCACAAAATAGCATCTCTCCACCCCTTTAGTGGTGGGTGATATTGAGGCACAGTCTGCTAGAGCACCTTACTAGTGTTCTGGATCGTTCTTATCAGGGGCAAGGCCACCCTAGATGGATCCTCCAGGGCAAGGATCTCAACCATCGGGTCGGACTCCTCTGTGACTTCCTCTGCCTGGAGATTCAGGTTTAGGGCCACCTTCCTAAGAAGATCCTGAAGCCCATCGCCGGAAGGATGATGGTGGTGCTTGCCACTGCCTTGTCCGGTGAGGAGGAGGCCCGTAGGACAGGGTCTTTCTGCCCTTCTGGCTCTCTGGAGGCTGGGTCAGGTACCTCAGAGCCCCCTGTGACTAGAGGTGGCTCCAGTATAACTGATGCCACTGGTTTGGATGCTGTGCCTGAGTGTGACAGCCCAGAGTTTCTGTCTCGTGCAGGGTTCTCAGGAGCCCTGGAGTTGTGGTAAGCCAGTGATGTTGCTGAGTAGTCTGTGCCCGACGACTGGGGGGTGGTACTGGGATGATGGTGAGTGGTGCCATAATATCATGGGCTTGCTGCAATGATGAACCAGTGGCGGTGCCGCTGACAGGTCCTGAGCTTGCAGTGCCGGAGCTCACACCCACGGGGCCATCATGGCAATGAGGTCCCACACGGCCTCATAGGCATGGAGGGGAGGTTGAGCTATTCCTCCAAATCCTCCCGAGTTGGGGAGTCCACAAACACTGGACTTGATGGGCCTCCTGTTGGGGCCACAGTCAATGGTGTTGGGTCTTGAGGTCCAGACCGTGGGTGTCCTGCTGGAGGATGTCTCCCACTGGAATCACCTCACGGCTTCTTGATGGGTGAACGACCCCTGTCCGCCTTCTTTTTCTTATGCGGTACTGGGTACTGTAAGCAGGGCCGCCTGGTAACACTGGCCTTATGAGGCGGGGAGCAGCGCAGGTGCTCCTTGGAGGAGTCCTTGCTTAGCGCTGGGACATCCTGCACTGAGGCTGGGGGCCTGCGCACCAATGATGCCGGTGCTGTTCCGGTACCGGCTAGGGTCGGAGGGCCAACTCCATCAGGAGGAGCTTTAAACAGTAGTCCTGCTCTCTTTCAGTCCTGGGTCTAAAGCTCCTGCAAATTGGGCACTTATCTGTTTGATGGCCCTCTCCTAAGCACTTGAGACAAGCAGCGTGCGGATCGTGTCTGGGCATAGGTTTCCCGCACCTCTCACACGCCTCAAACCCCTGCGAGTGAAGATGCCATTCCAGGGCTCTCCACAGCCGACCCGACTGGTAACGCTAGAGGAAGAACTTCCGACAATCGTGCACGCAGTGAGCTCACCAGGGGCAGCTCTAGGGATTTTGCTGCCCCAAGCACAGCAGGCAGGCTGCCTCCAGCGGTTTGCCAGCGGACCCTCTGCAGGCACACCTGCGGGAGGTCCACTGAAGCCGCGGGACCAGTGGACCCTCCGCAGGCAAGCTGCAGGAGGCAGCCTGCCTCCCGCCCTCGTGGCACCAGCAGAGCGCCCTCCGCGGCTTGCCGCCCCAAGCACGCGCTTGGTGTGCTGGGGCCTGGAGCCGCCCCTGGTGCTCACACACTGACTGGAATGCACATGAGCAATCACTCCAAGAAGAATAAATGCTACTCTGCTCTTACTGGTGTTAGCTAAATATCAACAATGAGTTCATGAGAATTGTACCTATCTATCTGAGGGCAGCATTGGGCTTAATGAAACACACACATCCCGTTACGGCAAACTAACCTTTAAGTGAATGTTTGTTCTCTATGTAGAAACATCATTGCAGGTACCAGCCAGAACTCAATCCAGTAGCTCTGGGCAGAAAAGGGGTATTTGTTCACAGATTAAAGGCTTTACAGGCAATTGGAGTGGGAGGATTAAAACAAAGAATCTATACTATTTTCTATCCTGTAACCCCCTATGACCTGGCATTTTACAAAGCTAAGGAAAAAGCACAGTATATACTTTACATCACACACAATCCTATAGATTAAAACTTCACAAGGTACTGTCACTGACAACAGTTGAGGGGAGGAGGGAGTCCATTAATCCATTAGGAAAGACAAGGACTAGAACTCAGCCCTCACAGTTCAAACATATGAAATATCCTGCATTCTTTAAAGTACAATGAAGTCCTTTCCTGAATAAATCTAGGCTGAAAACCATCTTCCTATCGAACTCTTCATTATGACTCTAGTGGAAGATGTCATAGGGCATATTTTCCAGTCTGCTCTTAAAGGTATGACGCATACATAATAGGATCAGTAAATTATATCTGTTGTCATGACAGTCATGAAAACTTTATAGAAAAAAAATCATGTCTGGAGCATTCTCCATAGAGAATTATAGCATGCCCTCATTTCCAGCACATATTTAAAATTATCCTTGTGTAAAGAATTAAAACTATAAGTTAGCCTATGTGTCACAAAAGAAAGGGTGATAAAGCTTTACTGAAACTTCTGCAAAACTAAAATATTCTTCAAGGTGGGGATGGCTGCTGCAAAACCAGGCCCCTAGTATGATTTAAACATAGCTCAGTTGTGCAGGGCAAATAGGGTAAAAGTATATTAATAAACATGCTTCAGCCTTGGAGTGATGTAGGTCTGTAGTGTTACTGAGGAACACATTTAAAGGTTGTTTGGTAAATATACTTATGCTAATATAAGCTCTTTATTATTTGAATCAGGCTATAATGATTCTTTTTCCAAAAGAGAGAGCAATCTGGCTCTGCATACCTCTTGATGCCTTCTTTCTCCACAGTAGGTATCAACAGAAACTGACTGAATTATTTGGTCTAAAACAAGAATTGTACAATCTGAGTATAGTCCTACCCTGCAAAACTGGCACAATGAAAAAGCCCTAAATATAAAACATCCTACCACACAATCCTACCACACCTAGTGTAGGGTTTGCTCAATTCCAGCCTGCAAATGAAAATGCATTTTTAAAAATTTTGGCCCATAAAGGGATTAGAGCCCTGAAAGATTGTTTCCTTAACATAAGTCCTTCAATCAATCGCAGCCTCAACAGGATATTGAAACAATAATTTTGCATGGAACAAAGACGACAGTATAACCAATGCTAGATCCAGCTCTCTTCCATAGCTACATGCAACAGCTGTAGCGAAACATTTTCATTTATAAACAATCAAGCATTTTACATGATCCTACTGAATACTGACTGTGAATGAAAAATATCTTCTGGCACAAATTCGGAACTAAGAATGGGAACAGATCTATCAGATGGTAACTTGCCTAAAGCCATTTCTACCATTCCTGAAATGTTAATTTGCAAAAGTTGAACAAATTCAGTCTTAAATTACTCAGACTATTGTTTCTCTGCAACTGAAAACAAATAGGTCAGAATTACTATTTAACTTTACAAAATGATACATAAGGTAACTCTCCATCACAATTTTTAGATTAATCATCTAAATATAAAATCATCTAATCATCTAAATATAAAAACTATTTGAATCTGGGATAAGCTCTCCAGATTTACATTGACTTGGGGTCCTGGTCTTACACCCGTTGTAATCAATGGGAGTCTTTCCACTGATTACAGTGGGTTTAAGGTTTAAGAATGGACATCATCCCTTCAGATGTGAAAGTATAACAGAACATTGTACATAATGAGTTAATTATTTTGGGGCTATTAACCTTTCCTTCTTGATTCTTAAATATCCCTTCAATGTGGGGGAGCTACAGTGACCTTTCAATTTAAGTGGCCTAATATCTTCCATTATAAAAGGTTCTTGCAACCTTTCTGCTACAAAAGTTCTCGAACTTCCATTTTTTGCTGCAGGCCTCTGAAATTGGCTTGGAGAAAACCCCCTAGGCTACAGAAATGCATTTTCTTTGGCCACAAAATTCCATTCAGATCTAGCTGAGATATAAACTGTTAAAAAGTCATTACTTCTGTATAACTTGTGTTCTTCAGAAAAATTTTGGCTACCAAAGTAATCTTTTAAAGAGAAGAGAAATGCTGTTCAATTTTTACCTTAAGGAAAAAAAAAAAGTATTGCAAAGTACATACAATAAAACTATGTTAAAAGAAAGGTGTTTAGATTTCAAAATCCAGCAGTCAAAAATTAGGAGACAGGATTTATAGTTGCACAAGCAACCTTAATGTGCCCCCTTGAGCATATGCAGTGATTTAGTTACACTATCACATACCATTATTTTTAGAGGACCCCTCTTTCTCAGTGCATAGGTTGGAAATGTAAAGAGTCAGAATTAAGGTTGCAAGGCAACCATAAATCTGGGGTTTCCTAACTTTCGGGTGCTTGACTTAGCAACTTAAAGAACTTTCTTTAAAATGTAGTTTTCTTGTATGTAATAAAACGTAAACTGTAATTTCTACTAAGCACCAGTGGCAATTATGTATGTATATTTTATTTTAACTTATTTAAATGTTGATGTCATTTTCTTCCAAGATGTGTTTTTATAGAAAATTATAATAAAAAGATGACAATAAAAAGCAGTTTTACTGCAAACCTGCAAGACTCAACTATATACACGAGGGGACTACTGTGCTGTAACTGGGTTTCCTGGTTTAGTAGAAATTACAGTGTAAACAAGACTGTAGCGATACATCTACTTTATCAATTCAGAAGAAAAGGTTAGCGTAAGTGGTAGCACATTCCTATGTACAACAAAAGTTATTATCTTAGGAGGATATGTAAAGTCATTTTTCCTTGCCGCAGTCCCCATCAAAGATACAAAACCAAGTTAGAAATGATATGGTCACTGCACTCATTTTAGAAGTGTCGTCTTAAGACTTACCTTTCTTTCTAGCTTTGTCCTCAAGGGTGATGAGCTCTGAAGTCCAACACATAGTGATTTAAAATGTAAACATTCACATATTTAATAGTACCATTGAAATAACCAGCACTACATTAAAAACTGTTCAAAAATGCATCTGCAATGCTCCTAATATAAATTAAATATATGAACTAAAAAGGAAATAAATTTAACATTAGGTAATGCTATAAATAATGGTAAATGCATTTAGTGTACCTTTGAGTCATAAAAATGCCTTAAAAACACGTAAGTTTACAGTATATCGCCAGTACTTTGCATACCACTGCCATGATTTTTTTTAAAACATCAATAAGTCTACATTTGACAATTCAGAAAATTTTTTGGCCACTTAACACTTAAATGTAAGTAAGTCAAACGTGTATATGTATGGTGTCCAGGATGAAGTCCAAGTTTTATTTCTCAATAAAACTTCTTTGATTCCCAACGTTGATAACATGGCTTGCTCTTTTCAATACCTTAATATTAAGTGCATTTTTAAAAACTTGTTTAGATGTCCATTTTGCGAAGGCTCATTCTGCTGAAGGAGTCTCTGGGGGGGGGGGGGGGAGAGAAAAACAAGACAATAAGCTTATATTTTCCATTGTGAATTAAGAAGTCCATGTTCTCCATTAAGATGAACAGTGCTTTTCTGTACATGATTTCTATGTTTGCTCACTGCAAAAATTGACTTGAATTTTTACAATTCGTTTGCTAATTTGGGTTTGCATTTTGAGAACATTGGAGTGATTGTGTTTTATTGACATGAATATTCACAGATGATGAAATTCAGAGGGACAGCACAAGGCCTGGGCACCTCTTAAGTCCTATGGGAAATTTCACTCACAAAACATTTCTAAACTTCATGTGAGAAACCAAATCTGAAATTCATATGCATGAGTAGTTGTGGCAGAAGGTCTCATGAGATCATCCAGCCAGGGAACAGAACAGAAACCAAAATATGCAACTTACCTAATCAACCAACAACAAACTAAAAATAGCTCAGATAAAAAATACTCAGGGAATAGTTCATGAGCCATCCGCAGAGTTGAGAACAAAAAAAAATTTGAAAATTGATGAAACTGGAGGAAATTGCCATCAATTAGTAGAAAAATACACTAAATCTGTCAGTTATTCACTGTGGATTTTTTGCTGAATTCTAGTTGGACAGAGTTCTTCTCTGTTTGTTTTTCCTGTTGCTCTCCATTGCTGAAGAACGGCTACCCAAACAGGAAACTTTAGGATGAGGGCTATATTCATCTGAAGCAGTTGCATGTAGCAAGAGTTGTTTTGAAGACCACACACAAATAAAACAGTAATAATGTTCATACAATGAAAGGAACTATAGCTTGCTTGCTACTTGCATTTAATAGGTTAGGCTTCTTCTCCTATGCTTCAGTGATATATATTTAAAAAACAGACCAGTTGGACATTAGGACATATTAAGTATCAGTTCTTAGCACAGGTTTGTGCTATTTCACCCTAACTTGTTACAGGATCATTGCATGAATGACAATGTCACTAGTAAAAGATATACGAATGGAAATTAGGGATAAAGAGAAGGCTAATTTCAGGAATTGCCAAGCCTGCCACTTCTTCAGTAAGCAAGCAATGTGTAACAGGAGACACTTAACCACTATCCTGTTTTCAGGATTGTAGATTAAGGCCCATCATTTGTAAGGGGTTGTAGTAGGTTTGGGTGGGTGCTTTTAACCCTAAATCCACTGCAGAAACAGCATGCAAATTCCACTGGCTCAATCATGATACGTGCACTTGTTAAAATCAGCTCTTATAACACTGGTATCATAACACTAACAGCATAAACGGCTCCTGACCTCGTTGATAAAATAATTAATGATTTTATGTTAAAACCCATTGCAGGGGAATGGAAATGGTTAGTCTGCTTCAGAAAGGTCTCCCAACATGGACAACATTCACTGGCTTTTTAACGTGAAGCTCTGCAATCCATACTGTGCATCCGCTAGAATACTCACCCCAGGGGTTCTTTAGCTACCCCTCAAGAGATCATTGGGCTTCACTCCCCGCAATTTTAGGTACAGAACTGACTGGACTTGGAGGAGAAGTGTTCTTGAACCTGTTATGAGGAAGGCGCATCCTAATGGAATGAGGAAAAGGGGGCCATACCAGAAAAATCTGCAAAGGCAAACTGGCCAAACAATGCATCCTGCAGTGCAAGAGACATGGGGAAGGGGATGGATCCACTTGCATTTCCTCTTAAAAGATCTAGGGTAAGGAAAGTGGGTTTAAACACTCCCGGAAGAGTCTCCTGTTCCCACTCCTATGTTCTCTTTATGCCATATCATTCCAACTGAGTTTTTGTTTTTCAACATTACCCGAGTTAGGCTGAAATAGAGTAAAATTAACATTCACCTGTGGCAAGCGACAGGCAAAACTGCCTTGTATAACTGCGGGATCTTTCTATTTATCAAGGGCTGGAGTGCTTCCTTGAGCCGGTGATAGTTCCTTTCAAGCTCCCGCTGATATTCCTTTTGGTCTGGACCTATCAGGCTTTTGTTTTTGCGTAATGCATCTTCACACCTAGAAAATAAAATTTTGTAAAACTCTGGCAGACAACAGGGGATGCCTGTTAACTTATTAGTATGAGAGCATTTAATACAGTTCTCCTGGCTTGACACTTAATATCCTCCATCTTGTCTTCTGGGTAATAATAAGGACTCAGCTTATTTGGATGGTTTCCTTGGGGAGAGGATAGTGAGTCATATTTCCAATTTCCATTTTATTCATAGAGTTGTGATCCATTTTTTAGTTTAATTTGTTCTCCTATAACATTTCTCCTCTGTGAGGAGGAATGGAAAGCTTAACTCCACAGCCATTTTCAGCCCAAGGGGGTTTAAAGATGGATGTTTTCACTGCCAGCCCTAGGAAAAGATTATCAAGCAGCAGACTATTAAACGTTCACTGTGAACTCTAGTATTTTGAACGATGTAAATTAAACAACGTGTCTAAAAATGAATTGATAATATCAATGCCACTTTATTTCATAATAATAACCAGGCTGCTTCTGGACCTACTAGCTCAGAAGAGGAAGGCAATATAGTAGTTTCAGTTATTTTCACCAATTGTTTAAATGCTCATGAGATATAGTACCGGACTGAGACTGCAATTCTCTTTACCAACAAGGAAGGAAAAATAGAGCAGCAGCACACATGTCCTCACAGAACATGCTTCAAACCCACCTGGAGAGGTTAATTCAGTCTCCCTGCCAAATTAAGTTTGCCTTTTCTGTTGACACTATCAATAAAGATATTCATTAGTGCCAATTATGATAACGAGGTTTTTGAGATGAGGACACCTGTCCATAAGGAACTCTGCTGAGACCAGCAATTCATTTCACATCACACCCATACCTAATGACTTGGGCCACTTGACAGTAGTTCTCAGAGACAGATGGCACCAAGGAAACAGAAAACATATTTTTTAAACAGACTTGTTCCTCGAAGAGAGCAAATGGTGATTACTGTATCTTTTCCTACATTACAGGTGTATTCTTTTACCAGGCACTGGACACCCCCTTATACTGCTATCTGAATTTCTGTTTAATGCACTGAAAATAAATGTTCTTGGAAGGAGTTTGAAGCCAATACTCTACCTTTTTGTGAAGTCTTTGAAACAGAGCCGTAGTTTGTTATGATGTCTGAAGAGCTTTGGATCATTGGGTATTTCAGACAAGAAAACCTGTGCAACTTCTAATGGTCCCTTTAGGAGTAGAAGAGAAAATAGTAAGTGTCTCTGCACTCCTGTCATATCCATTGGAGAAATTTCTTACATATAGAAACTTTCATAAAATGCAACATTCCCTTAAGAGGGTATTTCTTGGTGAATTGTGTCTTCTAAGTCCAGAGTAAATCACCAACTATTGTGACAAGTGAAAATGTCTGTTATTCTCAAGATAATCTTTAAAGCGTGGGTCTGCTTTTGGAAAGTGACTGTAAAATACATGAGATTCCACATTTATTCTTTTTCAATGGCTTCTAAATCAAATGTGCTCAGTTGTCAAGTAAACAGATATTTAACACTGAAAACTGAACCAGTATAGTAGTTGTCTGCCAGCCCTGCAAAATGAACGTAGGGTCTGAAATTCAAGTTATAATTTTTCTGGCTTGGTTGCAGTAGTAAAGATTCTGCAGGCAAAAATCGTCCCTCATCTTTTACCTGTGCACTTGTATTACTTTCAATTCCATTGATATTGCAGAAACCAAAATACAATCCAGCTCACTCACGCTTAGCTTTGGTAGCTCTGCAGGGCTAACCAGAGTGAGAAGTAGAAATACTTATTTTTATCAAAAAAGCAAGCAGATATGATTCTGGATACCAACAAGCAGCAGGTCAGCTGACTAAGATGGGCCAGTTTCACTTAGTCACGGTATTGATCAGAACCACACTTTCAACGATTGGCACTCAAATCATAAAATTGCTGATAGTAACTAGTCAAGAATCAACAGAAAATCAATCTTGCATCTGTGGTCTGGGCTGTAATCTTACTGCAGAAGAAAGGACATTCATCAAATCCATCATTTAGAGTGAGGTACTGTAAACTATTATTTACCACCTCACAGAAACATACAAAAAGCTGGGGTTCCAGCAGCATCATTCAATTATATTTGCTATCACCTAGAGCAGTGTTTCCCAAACTTGGGTCGCTGCTTGTGTAGGGAAAGCCCCTGGCAGACCTGGCCGGTTTGTTTACCTGCCGCACCCACAGGTCTGGCTGATCATGGCTCCCACTGGCCGCGGTTCGCTGCTCCAGGCCAATGGGGGCTGTGGGAAGCAGTGGCCAGAATGTCCCTCGGCCTGCGCCACTTCCAGCACCTCCCATTGGCCTGGAGCAGCAAACCGCGACCAGTGGAAGCCACGATGAGCCAGATCTGCAGGCGCAGCAGGTAAACAAACCGGCCCGGTCCACCAGGGGCCTTCCCTACACAAGCGGCATCCCACGTTTGGGAAACATTGACCTAGAGCATTTGGACAGGAGAAAAATTTCTCTGGCAGCAATTATATTAGAAATTCCCCCATTCTATGGTATACTTGGTTTTAATTCAGGGCGCTGCAACTATTTTCCACTCATAGTTGACTTTCTGTTGCTGAGGTACTTTACCGCTGTGTTCCCTCAACAATAGAGAGAGTAAAACCTCTTGATAACCTCTCTGGATTTTCACTTCTCCCTTGTTAGACTATCCCTACTGCCAAAGCTGTCCAGTCTTTGCAACACAAAGGGTTACAATGGCAATTTGCCGGGATCACAATGCTGATTCTCTTTTGTTGGTACTTTAATTGTGCTATTAGCTGTGAAGTATGTTTCTAAAGTGACTTTGCACATTCTTAAAATTAAATGAAAAAAATCCAGACAAAAGCAGTTTTCACTGACACAACTTTAAGCCTCCACCAAGCTTGAACATCCAACTGAGTGATATGCAATATCTGAGCGTGTTTAAAGCACAATAAAATGATTCTCACCTGATTTACTGTTGTACCTACTGAACCTTGCAGCACCATTTGGAGCATCTTTGGGTCTGCTGGATCTTGATGAGTTGCAAAAGCTAATTCTTGTGTTTTTTTCTGCATATCCTCTATGGCAACTTCAATGGGTGTCAAAATTATCTATAGAGGCAAACATTAGCCAGAAATATGTGGACTGTATTTTTTTTTTTTTAATTATGGCCAAGATTTTCAAAAAAAGGCACCTAAAACTAGGCTCCCAGGGTGGGATTCTCAAAAAGTACCTATGTGACTTGGGAGCCTAAATCCCATTAGAAGTTAATAAAACTGGTGTTCTGAAGTCACGTTGGCGCTATTGCAGATCCCACCTCTGAGCCTTTATTTAGAGTCCTAAATAAGTGACCGGATATTCAGAAGTGCTTCTGCAGTTGGGTGCATAGAGCTTTTAAAAATTAGGTCCCTTGTGCCCATTGCACTCCATTGTGTTCAATCAACCCACACGCAAGAAGTTGCAGGATTACAGCCTGATTCAGGTACCTAAATATGCATTTAGGACCCTGGCTGTGGGTTCCTATAGTGGAAAATCTTGGCTTAAATTATGTTGGGGACAATTCTTTTTGTTAGTGGCAGGCTTCTGAAGTAAGTGAGGGAGGGACCCAGTGTAATTGCAGAGGAAGAGCACATGTTCCTCGAGCAAAATGGCAGAGATATAACTCATGCTACTACATGGCAGACTCAGAGCTTGTCTACATACACAGATGTGTACAAATTCAACTTCAGGGTGATTTTAAACCTGTTCAAAAGGCTATGTGGACACACATATTTTGGTTTAGTTTAAATTGATTAGAAACAGGTTTAAGTTAAAGCAAAATAAACTAAAATAAAGAATCTTTCACCTAGGAGTTTCCACTGGTTTAAGTTTGTGTATAGACATGGCCTCAGATAGACTAAGGTCCGGTACTGAAATACTCACAAGGAACAGACACAGCTGAGTCTGGCCTCCTCAGCAGAATGATGTAACCACAACTGTTAAACTTGTAGGAACTGGCTTTGTTGTCTGGGATGGCACCACAAAGCCTCTGGTTTTGAAGGACAGTCTCTTCTTCTTTATTTGATTCAATACATGCAGCAGTGCTTTCTAGAGCACGCAAATGCCCATAACAGATAAACCGCTAGTTGGAATGAGTGAATTTGACATCCAATGGGCTAAAGTTTCATTCTTTATCCCCTGCAAATTGTTCCAGTAAGAACCTCTTTGTAATGTTTTAATAAAGCAAATAACTAACATTGCCCATCCCAGCTTATTAGACTTTTTGTTGTGGCACTACAAGGCACCCGCCCTCCCCCGCCATGCGATACTGTTCGGGATTCATAATATACCCAATGCACAGGTCTCACCTCTTCTTTGTGACTGACATTTATTCTGGTTTTAATGTAAGGAAAAGCATGGGAGGTCGTCAAGATTGTCTTCCGCTTGAACTGTTCATGCAGTTCCCCATGAGCACGTCCGTCCAGGGTGAAGGGCGTGCAGTACATGAAACGCCGCAGGTTGTAGTTTTTGTCAAAATAGGTTATCCTGTCCTTCATCTCGTATGTGTCAAAGTAGGGCTCCACATAGGTTATTTGAATGTAGGCCTGGAATACGGAAAACAAGTTTTCAGATAACAAAACACAATGCAGAGGGAAGCCACAGTGCAAGGAGATAAATTCTGCTTCCTTCCATTTAGCTACACAATAACCAGCCTCAACTTTAAGAAACAGGACTATTTTTCACTCTCTTCCTTTTGGTGTACCTCCAGTAGCCCTAACTCACTTTTTACTCTGTCCTTACTCAAACAAAGCTCCCCTTGGCTTCTGTGAGAACTGGGCATGCTCAGCAGCTTGTGGGGAGGGGGAAAAGCAGCTCCCCCCTAAAATGTGTGGGTCTCCTTCTTGTCTGTGCTCATCTGCAGCACTATTCCCCACTTCCCTATGGCACCTCTCTGCTGGTCCAGGACCCTGGAGGAAGGAGAGGGCAAGGCAGATGCTCGAAGATGGGGCAATGAAAATTACACCATTCCCTGCATACAGCAGAGATGATGAGGAACAGATAATGCAGCATGAAGCTGTATTATCTTTTTCACTGAGTTCTCTTTGCAGTGGGGATTTCAGAAGGCTCTGGCTTCCCACTGATCTCCCCAGGATCCACAGGGCCAAGGAGCATGTCCTGCAGTCTATTCTGCATTCTTCTGTGGGAACAGTGGTGTGGGTGGAATCTCCACATAGGGATCCTCATGGGTTTGCCACCTGTCAGCCCTCTCCAAGGAATTTCATTGCAGAAGAGGCAGTATCCAGCCCAGGATTTTTCCCTTTGTGCTTTAAGTACTTAGAAATGGCTTAGACTTGACAGTTGTACTTTGCATTCTTACCTTGTTAGGATCTAGTTTGCATTTGTCTACAGGATTAGAGTCCTTAATCACTTCAACCACATCTTCACCAAATCGCTCGCCGTAAAATCCCTGAAATGGAGAACACTGCATTGAAAGACAACACCTATTTCTGTAACCATCGCAAGAGGATTGGAGAGATCAGGCCAAATTCAGCACAGGCGCAACTCCAATTGCCTTCAATTCAAGCTATGCCCGGGCTGAATTTAATCTGCTGAACTTGGAGAATTAATCAGTTCAGTTCTAGGGATTACAGCACAAAAATTAGAAGCCAGGATGGCTCTAAATCCTTCCAATCTCATATGCTGACAAGTCATCTGGCCTCCTTGTGAATCTGTCACAAGGCTGAACATTGGGCATAACACAGGATCTTTTTGAAAAGCAGATGTTGCAATAGGATTGGAATTTGCTGGTTTGAATGAATTAGATATGGGGTTGGGGAATTTGAATATCCAGATTCTAACCTCAGTTACACAATTTTAAATTTGGAGCAGCTCCATTAATTTCAATTGAGTTACATCAGCAGGGTAACTGAGATCAGAATCTGGCCCTATACTTGCCTCCATTTGATCACAGAAGGTATACCAATAAGTGAAACAAACTTTACAGGCTATATTTTCCAGTGATTTTAGGTGCCTCATTTTTTTGGGCACCCAACCTGAAACACCTAAAAGGGGCCTGATTTTTTAGGGGCCTGACTTTTGGGAGGGAGGTAGGGAAGGGAAAAGGGAGGCTCATCTCTTTACATTTGTCTACAAACTGCTCTGATTCAATCTCCAAAAGCATTGTCTGAGGATACAGAAGAAATCCTAACAAGCCAAAGTAATATCTCCTTCATGCAGTCTCACTAAGGGGAAAAAGATAAACACCACCTGGTTTTGGTGGAGCAATGAAACAGAAGGGCTGCGCAGTGAGATCCCGGAATGAAATATTAAGAGAAAGGGGGAAATGTTAATGCAGAAAAAGAACAAATTTGAGAAGGATCGAGAGGAGTGACTGTAATAACTGTATTAGCGAGAGCCAGCTGCACTGACAAGGATGAATACACAGCATAAAACACCAAGAACACGGAAGTGATGTATCAAGTCTTGGCCTCTAGCTACAGGACTGAGTAAGTCAAATTATTGTTTCTGAGGGGAAACACAGGGAGGCCATGCAGGTCCCTCTGAGTAGAGAGTGGGGTCAGTGGTGGGAGGGAGATGTGATGGGGGCACTGCATGCTAGAACCGTTCTTAGCAGCTGAGTCACTGAGCAACACTCTGGGAGAGCTGGGGTAACTTAGAGCAGCTTATGTTATGCAGGAGGCTGTTCTGGTCCCTAGAGCAGCCTAGAATCAGGCTCCAAGCAGCACAGCACAAAATCTCCCCCATAGCCTTTGCCTAGTGATTGTTGTTTCAGCTACTACCTACGTTTCATGATAACAATCCAGCTTTTAAGGCTTGAACAGCTCAACTGCAATTTACAGAGGGAATTTCAGGTCTGTCACAACAATCTCACCTCTAGTCTATGGGAAATTTCGGCTAGCTTTGTTATCGCAGGCTCCTTGTACACAAATTCTTGTTCATCCAAGTCTCCAAATTTAGTCCCGTAAAAACCAACCCGGAAGTATGTACCAAACATCCGCTTTCCATCCTACGTTTGGAGAGACAAAAGGCACTTCAGTATAAAGACTTGTTCACATATGTTGTAAACCTGAGTGTTTGCAAAAAATTTGCTCCTGACTTTGAACTGCCATTTGCTTTGGGAGGTGGGTGGGTTGAGGGGATAGAGGTACCTGGGCTAATCAACACTGAAATTCAAGTTACAGCAAACATAACACTGAAGATAAACTCAAAACTAGTATCAAATCAAAGTTATTGGAGATAATTAATAGCCTGATCCTGCAATGAGTTCCCTCCTGGGAGGATCCCTATTGATTTAGGAGTGCAGCCATCCCTGAGGCAGAACTCACTGCAAGATCCTGAGCTCCACTGAACTCACTGAAACTGTGTAGACATACATCAGCTGATTAGCTGGCCCTAGGTTTAAGGGAAATCAAGCTACAGCCCTTATCCTGCAATCTGTAGTGAACAAGCAAACAGACTGCTACATGTCTATCCAGCCCCATTAAAGTCTAAGCGGCCCCAAGTCAGAGCCATCTGTTCATGCACAAGGGCCTATGTCAAGATTCGCTTATACTGTGATTTAAAAATAATCCAAAATTTAAAAGGTGTTTTATTTATTTTTTAAACATTGCATTGACAGAAGCACTTTAATTCTCCTAGGGTAAACTACAGGGCCAAAGTTACTCCGAGTGGAAGCAGATGCAATTCCATTGGCTTCTAGGCCCTTGCTCCCATTTAAGCCAGTGATGAATCTGGCCCACAGAATGGAATACCCATGACAATTAAGTGAAACACACAGGTTTTTGTCAGAAAAGTCACATTTTAAAAAAGTGAGACTGAAAGATCGGAAGAAACATATTTAAAAAAAAAAATCACACCTCTGATTTTGTTAAGGATCGAAACAACTCATCACGTTGCATGCAGAAACTAGACATGCTTTTTAGAAGATGTTCACCTTTACTCTCATGGGAAAGTGTGTGGCAGAACAGAATGCATTCTCTCTCTTAATCTTAGTGCTTGGGTGTCAAATGGCACCTCTACATGTCTAGCCCAGAGCGTGGGATTTGTATTCACTATTTTGCGGTGGGGTAATGCCGCAAGGCATTTTTGGTGATATTTGACTACTTTTTAGGTTAGGTGCAGAACAATTTCTGCAGTAAGTTGATCTTTTGTGGTGATGATGAAAATAGTCTGGACGGCAGGAAGGATACAAAACTGATAAGATAAAAAGAATCTGATCCATGAAAAATGACCAGTCAGAGGAAAGCATTCAGATATCTTCTGAGAGTTCTCCTGACTGCTTTTAAATATTGTAATAAAATTGTAGTTTGGGTCCATTTTCTTCATTTCAATGACTATATTTCTTTGTAATGAAAATACATAATTGTTTGAGAGCCACATTATCCCCTCTGCCTTGGTGGGTGGAGAGAACAAAAAGCAGGCAAATTAGAAGGGGTGGAAATGCCATTCGCAAAGCATCACCCCCCACCAGCCTAACTGAACGCCCTTGGGAGTTGTGGTTGATGAGCCCTTCAGTGCAAGGAGCTGCAGCACCTGGAATTCTCAGGTCCCTACGCTCATAGCACGAAGTGGTTTTATTGGTTCCTTGTGCAGCAGAGGTGCCTTTCCCCTGGACAGGGCATGCCTGCCTGCCTGCCTGCATACCTAGCTCTCTGCATCTGGTGTACAGCAGAGAGCTCCCTGAGAGCAGGAGCTTTGTCTATTTCCAGGTTCCCCATGGCCACAAGAACAGGAGTTTTCCATACTCCCCTAGATTACCAGAACAGAGTAGAAATGAAGAGCTGGAAGATGGCACAGCAGATGCTTGAGGTGCCCAGGGCTGAAAAAAAAGCCTCTGGTTTGTTTTTGATGGGTCACATGCTGGCCTTGTTACAGGGAAGTTACTAGAGAAAAACATTGAGGCCCCACTTCAGCAAAGGACAGGGTGTAACTTTAAGCCATTGAGGAATCACACTGGGCCTGGCTTCACACGTGCTTAAATGCACTGCTGGGTCAGTGCTCTAATGGATTAAGGTATTTTAATCAAAGTACTGGATGCTACATTTGGGGACTATCAACCAGGACTTCCTCCGTATCTCTCAGCTACCCCTTATTTCAGACCCATACCTCCTCCTATCCCACTCAGTCTTGGTGTCCTTTACTCTAACTTATCAGACTGGTCCATGAAACCCAGGCAATGGACAATGTTATCTAAGCTAAAGAAAATGCCTCCTCATTTCCAGCTCACTGTGCTATCTGTTTTTCTCTTTCCATCATTTGAATAGCAATGCTCGCATGTACACAGCACCTTTCACCACAGGATCTCAAAGCACTTTACATAGAATTATTAGTTCCATTATGCAGCTGGGGAACTGAAACACAGAGCTATTCAGTGTCTCTCCCAATGTTACGCGGAGCCTGATCCTGTATTACATACATGTCAATGGGAATTTTGTCATTGTCTGGTGAGCACAAGATCACACCCACAGCGAGTGAGGAACACACTTCAGGTCTCCTAATTCCTAGTGCTCTTCCCTATCCACTAGACAATGCTGCCTTCCTTTTTGGGTCTTTGTCCCATGTTACAGGCCTGATCCTGCTCTCATGGAAATAAGGGAGATTTTTGCTATGGATTTGCACTGGTAGGATTGGGTCATGTATCTCTTCTATTTGGGCCTAGGCATGTTGAGAGGCAAGCCCTGCATCCTTTAGCCTTAATGGTACAAAGCAATATTCCAAATACATTTTAAAAAGTTCTTACAAGTCTCCATCGATGGCAATTCTAATGAGCACCTCCTGAAAGTCACTGGGCACCCAGTATAACAAACTGAACTCAGTGGGAGTGGCAGGCACTTCCCACCTTCCAAGAAGTGCTCAGTTCTGTGCAGGATTGGTCCCTATGGTTCTGATCGTCTGAGATGCTGAGCACTTCCGATAAGGTGCACAGTGCCCTTAGCTCCAACTGTGCTCAGTTCCCCACAAATTCATTTCTAAAACTAGCTGGGTTCAGTGTCAGAATGAAGGGGTTTGGGCCTGATAAAAAGGGATATTGGCTTCACCAGTGTGATATATTATGTAAAAAAATATATACTACAACCAAAGCAATGGTTGCTTAAAATAAAATGTGAAAGTCCTTCCAGGATGCATTTCTATGCACCCACCTCACAACAGGAAAAAATCAAAACCCACAGATTTTTCAAAATCCAAGGCTCAACCGCCTGCATGCTATTCCCTCCGAGAGGCTGTCTCAATAGGAAAGGAGACAAAAACGGCTTTGAGCCACCTCTGTGATCTCCTGATCTTGGGGCTGTAGCGTCCCTGGCACAAGTTGGAGCAGCCTTCAGGCTGCTCTATTGTGTGTAAGTCCCAACAGCCTCCTGGGTCACAGTAAGGGTTCAGAGGGATCTAGGGGTATCCTGGCCATACCCTTATTCCCTAGACCATGCCGACACCAACCAAGGATTTCCCTAAAATAGAGAGAATTCTCAGATGGCCAGCTTTTCCTGCTTTAGGGCTGCTTTGGGTTGTTGGAGTGGAGCAAATAAGCCTTAATCTTGGGGGGGAAATGGTGGCTAATGATTTCAATGGCATGAAGCACTATGCCAAGTAATAAGTGCTTGCAGGATCAGGCTCTTAGATTGTAAATTCTTGGGGCATGGACATTGTCATAGATACTTTATTAAGCACTAGGCACATTTATCTTGCTATGCAAATATCCACAAGTAGGAAAAGAAAATGTTGGCTGTTCACCATTGCAAAATATTGAGGCTTTATTGGGTAAATTTACTAAACCCACATACAACCAGCGTGATCAGGTTGTGTGTGTGCACATGTACAGGTACATACATATGTACAGGGCAGTGACGGCAAAGGCAAAATCCATCTCCCCAGTCTGAAGCCAGCACAACACATGCCAACATCCTTCACTATCATAAAGTCCATTTACAGTGGCTTTTTGTAACAATGAACAGTATTTTAAGCCAGAAACCCAGTCACTTAAGCTGAATCTCTGACTCCTGAAAATGAACCAAGCGAGGCGATATGAACAGCAGGTACGATCCCTGCCACGTCAGTATGGCTGGCAGCGTTGGTTAGCGCATTAGCCTTTCACCTCTGGAGTCCTGGGTTGCAGCTCCCTATTAGTCCAAATCAAAAAACTGCCCTGCAACATGGTGTATTCCAGCCCAAGGGGCATCCGTGTTAAAGACTCAGGACCTGAACAGCAGGGATGTTACACATCAGAACTGAGGAGCGTGGGTGGAGCTTTCACGGCACCTTGCTGCAGACTGTGAGATTTTCATTCCTGGGCTCCAGGGCCTTTGGTTTACACAAGTCACTCTGCTGCACTGAGGGATTGTGTTCCAGCAAAGACAGTCCCACAGTTCAGCAGTGTGCTTCAGAAAGGAGTGAGCCTGTGTCAGTGCCAGTCCGCTGGTGGGGCCTAAGCAGGAAAAACCCTCCCACCCTCCAACACATATTGATAATTAAGACGGGGGGCCCTTGAGCTGCTCGGGACCTAAGCAATTGCTTAGTCTGCTTATGCCTAGCGCTGGTTCTAAATTGATCCTACCTACATAGGCAAAAAATCATTTTCAGACACTAGTTTGTGCTAAAAAGATCCTCTGGTGGGGGTGGTCTGCCTATGTGGACATACTGTTTTTCTCCTTTCCATAAGCGCCCACTTCAGGCACAAGCTACATCATTAAAATGTCTTAAAAGGCAGGGGTTTCAATAACATTTAGCCCCTGGAAAGCTGGGGCAGGATTTCTTTAAGGGTTAAATAACATGGTAGGAGTGCTTATGGTACAAACTCTGGATTCATGTACGTGAACCCTGTAGCCGAGCTGCCCAACATGCTAAAGCACCAACTTCTTCCCCCTTTAGCACCATAAGAAAGCATGTTTCCCTGATAAAAAACAATGAAACATCTCCTGAAAGCCTCCTTTCATCTGCTGTTCTCTCAGCTTTAACCACTTGTGATCTCCATTTATTGTTGGGAGGTCAGCCTTGCTAAGTGGGCACAAGATCACTGACAAACAAAGGAAATATTTTAATGTATATCTGGGTTTTCAAAGGCTCATAAGAGAGTTAGGTGCCCAAATCCCACTGAATTTCAGCCTTAATGCCTGTGTCCCTGTTCTCATCAATGAAATGCACAGCTGCCAAGCTTTGTGCAGTTCAGTGTATGACATGACATGCAAATTATTTGAAAATATGCAAATCAGCTTATTAAACATGCATATTTGCAAATACCTTGTATATGATTATAAAACTTTGGCTTAAGGTCAATACACCTCTACCCCAAGCACTGCTGGGGTGCTGACATGTCTGGGGAATAGGTGGGTGCTATCTAAGTGGAGGTGGCTGGGAGAAGCTTTGGGGTAGTTAAGAGCAGCTGGTGGGAAGGCCAGGGGAAAGGGTAGCTGAATAGCCTGAGGTAGAAGCTGGGGACAGCTATGTTTGTGGGGTGACTTTTGAGGGCGGGACATTGTGGAAAGTTGAGAGCAGCTGGCTGGGGTAGAAGTGGGAATCTGCCAGAGATGGTCTGGTTGGTTGCCAGGTTTGGGGGAGAACTGGGGCCAGTATTGAACCCCCTTCCCCTCAGTGCCACTTGCTACTTCCTACCACCATCACTGCCGCCACCTGGATGCCCTTTCCCTGCTCAGATCCAGTAGGGGGTGCAGCGACAGGGAGCTGGCTTGGCTGCCAGCTGACTATGAGCACTCATGAACAACTAATTACCCCCGGTGCAGCCACAAGTGAGTATCTGCATGTGCAAACCAGACAGCTGGGTGCACACACACCCCTCTGTATGGGCAAATGCATAAGTGCTATTTTTATCCTTCACATATTTTTAGTAACTGTGAACCTCCTGGAATTAGGAAAAGTCCAGTTTCCAGCTTGGCTGGGAAATACCGAAGGGCTTTTGCTTGTATTAAGATGGCGTTTGCTCGAGTTACTATAACTAGGAGCCAAGTGAGCCAGTCAGGCAAGGGTTGATTGCGGAGTCAGAGGCAGTTACATGCAAATTTGGGATTAATCAATTCAAATCATTGTAGCCTTTGCCCAATGGTATTAAAAAACCCAAGTCAGGCACCTAGGACAAAGTAGGAAACTGGACACAAATGGGAGGTAGTGGTTCTTTGAACTCCACTGTCTAGTGTGAGAAAGGTGGCTCTCCAAAGGTGTTTGTTGACTGGGCAAGACTGAAGGACAACATCAGTCTAGGGCAGAGATCAGCAACCTCTGGCACGCGGCTTGCCTTGGCGGTTTGTTTACCTGCCATGTCCGCAGGTTTGACTGATTGCGACTCCCACTGGCCGCGGTTCGCCGCTCCAGGCCAATGGAGGTGGCGGGAAGCAGCGGACAGCACAACTTTTGGCCCGTGCTGCTTCCCACTGCCCCCATTGGCCTGGAGCAGCGAGCGACTGGCTGAATCTGCCGTCGCAGCAGGTAAACAAACTGGCCCGGCCCACCAGGGCGCTTATCCTGGCGAGTCGCGGGTCAAAGGTTGCTGATCCCTGGTCTAGGGCTACTCAAATGTACCTCGGTAGCAAAAGTGAAACAAATAATTGAATTCCACGGCTAGTCTGTTGGCAATGGGCTAGATCAACATTTCTCAAACTGGGGTCTGCGGACCCTCTACTCTAGGGAGTACACGGGCCCCACTGATCAACTCCTCTCCCTTCCTCCCTCAACTCCTCCCCTTCTCTCTCAGTGCCTCCTGCATGCCGGGGAACAGCTGTTCAGCGGCATGCAGGAGGTGCTGGCAAGGACGGGGAACGGGCTGCACTTGGGGGAAGGGGCCAAAAGAAGTGGGGAAGAGGAGGGATGGGGTGGAGTGGTGACAGGAATAGGTGGGGCGGGGAGCGGTCTGGGGCTGAGTAGGGCAACAGGGGGTCCGTGAAAAATTTGAAATCAAAATGGGGGTCCTCGGGTTGATAAAGTTTGAGAACCACTGGGCTAGATGATAATGGTCTTGTGTTATGAGCATGTAGTGACTCTAATTTTGCCAGGATTTTCCCACAGAAATTAAATCAATTCCAAAGGCCCTGTAAACATAGAACTGAAAACAAAACAAGTCATTTAAAAATATTACATTGTTTCTGAAGAGAGCTAAAAATGCAGTTATGAGGGAGAAATTATTAACAAAGCATTTTCTCGCCTATTATTTCAAGAAAAATAATAGGTCTTTGGGAGGAGACGAGAATGAAGGTGAACACTGAGTAGCCATTACAGAACTGGCAGAGCAGATAACAGCCACCATGATTTATGAAGAGTTCATGATTGTTATTATGCATGGTAAATACCTTTCAAAATCGCTGGGAATAAAGATTTAAAGTTATCTCTTGCATACACACCAAAAGCTTTGCCAACTAGATTGACCTTATTAAAGGGCTGAGAAATTAGACACAGTGGGGGGCCATCTATTGACAACAGGGTAGCTTGAGTATAAACGCAGGCAGAACTGGCCCAAAATAGGTATGAGCAAAAATAACTCCTTCATACACGTTAGAGGGGGAGTTGATAACCCCAAATCTCTCTGTTATGGTGTTTTAAATTTTCTTGCTGATTTTAATCCAATGTACAAAGTCTTTCGACAGTCTTGCCAACTCTTAAAGTCTTTCAATGTTTGGTGGTTTTCTTAAAACCACCAAAGCACCAGCTCTTGGAGTCTTGTGATTCGGTAAGAATCTCCATTGGCTTTGCTTTTAAACCCACCTGGTTGCAGTGAAAAGCATGAAAAGGTGAATCCTAACAGCTCAAAAACCAGAAGGTAAATAAAATTATTAAAAAACTCATGATTTTTAAGCAATATCTCATGAATGTTTTGAGATCTGACTCACGAACACTTGAGTTGGCAATACTGCTCTCTCTGGATCTTTTAGTTGGCATTGCTCTTTGGTAAAATGAAATTATTGAGGTCTCCACAGAATAAAAAAAAAAAAGAAAAAATCCACAAAGTAGGAACTTACCACAACAGACAATAGTAAAAGTGGGGAGTAGGGTCAGCAACCAGGGCGACAGAGGAGAAAACAGAAAGTATTTTAATTAGGGAAATTCCAAAAAACAAATAAGCAGCAATTGGCAGCAAATAAATAAATTAAAAAAAAAAAAAAAGAGGTGAGCATCAATTAAAATATTTTAAAAAATAAGGAAAAAGAAAAACATGCAACAAATGTGAAGGCTACAAAGCAAAAAGCTCAGCAAAAGGTGGCAACGAAAGTCCACACAGTAGACGAGAACATAAACCATGAGTGTGTTTTACCATGCAATAAAACAAGACTGAATGATGTTAAAATCATAACCAATGACAAGGGGATACTTCAGGGGTCGATTTAGCATCATGAAGATTGATCAAAATAGATGCTCACAGGCTTTCATTACTTATTGGCTACTGAGCACACATAACTTACATTCTATGATACAAACATTAGATTGCTTGGTCACCTCATCTGCTAGGACTTGTCACAGTAAAAAGCAAGCAATTTACAAGGCAAGTTCTTTTACATCAGAAATTACAAATAAACTATTGAATTTTAATTCTTGACAAGCCAGAATTAGACACAAAGTTTATACATCTCTGGCCAAAACTCTAAGTGTAATAGAGAATATGTAGGACTTCTTATGTAGGCTCCAACTCAGAAACGTGTGTGCTTACGTGCTTTCCTGAATTGGAGTCTTAAAAGTACTGAACAATCTTGATAGTAAGAGTGGACCAGATTGAGTTGCTTGATTTAAAGTAAAGCAGAAGCAAATATCAGTGCTTGAAAAGCTCTTTTGAAAACTGAGGAAAATAACCTAGGAGTGTATTTACAAAACGTTAAAAAAATCTTCTTAGACCCTCAAAGTCGATGTATAAGAGCAAAAATGCAAACACAAGCAACTGACCTATGAACTGATTCATCAAAATCCCAGTGAACTGGTCTGTGTGAGAGATCTAGTGGACATCGTTTATTTTTAATCCAAATGAGCGTCTCTTGTGGTAGATATTGTAGAAATGCAAGCATAGGGCCTCTGCTAAAACTAAAGCAGCAGAACAAAATCTCTGGCATTAAAAGAATTGAGCTATTTTATTCCCACCCAAAAATCTGCATTAAAAAAGGTATTCAGCATTTGTTAATTACCAAGATTAAGTGGCTCTAGTATGAACGAATGTCTGCTTAACCATTACAGGTTTCGCTTTTGACACCTTTGAGCATAAGAACTTAAATCGACCCCTGTGGGTGGGGTGAAAATATGGAATGAGGAGATGATATTCTGTGTCAATGCTGATGAGAAGAATTATAAACAGAATATAAAAACAAACTAGTGATGATATAGTGGCTCATTCACCAAAGAACCTCATTAGTGGAACACACTGGCATCCATGCACTACCTACAGCTTCTTAGAAAGAGTTTCCTACAACTACCACAATCGTTTTATTGATATTTCTTTGGTTAATGAATTCAGTTTAAACAGCAGACAGCAACAGAAATACCCACAGCTAGCACATGTGGGCAAAGCGTTGGCATGAGTCATCTGATCAATTAGTGTTCTTTACTAACTAAAATATTACCTACCTCCCAGCCAGTACTCTGTATAATAAAAAGTAAAAAGGGCATGTCACAGAAACAAAGAGAGATGTTTCAAAGGCCAAAACATGACCACTAACGTAAGGTATTATTAATCCGAAATGGTCTCTTTGATTATAAGTTACCAGGCACCTACAGTGGCCTACTGTTTCCTTTGGCTGAGAAGAACATTACACGATTGATTAGAGAGAGATCAACCACTTTTTTGTCCTTTAGTATTCTGTTTATCGTGTCTGGTTAATATCAGGAATTCTGGCACAGCCAGTTATGTGGAGAGAGCAGGGCCAGATCCTCAGCGGGTGTAAATCAGGACAGTCAGTGGAGCTATGCAGATATCCATCCACTGAAGAGCTGGGCCCAGCTTATACTTTTATAGAAGTGTAAGTAAACCAACGGTCACACATACCTAGGCTACGTGAGGGCTGCATACTAAACCATTGTACTGGTATTTGTTTTAGAATTGGCTGCTGAGTTCTTATGCTCAGGCACAGGAAAGGACAAGTGCTATGGACCAATCCTGTAAGGTAACAAGCACCTCCATCTCCCATTGAACTGAGGTCCACTGAGCTCAGTGGGAGTTGAGGCCTCTCAGCATCTTCCAAGAAGTGCTCAACAACTCACAGGATGGGTCCCACATAGCTGCTCTGACCCTGCAAGATGCTGAGTGTCTCCTATGTAGCGCCTTCAAATCTGACTGAGTATAAGCCTCAGTTCAGGAAATCTTCCCAATTCAGGACAACTTTTAAGCACGTGATTAACTTTTAGCTTAAAGTTAACCATGTGTTTACACGGGGGCCACAGTTTTTACAATAAGCCCAGTCGGAAGTGAGCTCAGTGATTAGCAGCCTATTGCCTGATCTTACATCACTGCCTTCAGTCGGAGCAGGATCAGCTATGAGGTAGCTAGTATTGCACGGAAAAGAGCAGGAGACTGCACAATGTATTTAGCCGAGACTACTGCTTTGCTAATAACACAGCCCAGCTACCTCATTCCTAAGTGTTTGCTTTTTCAATGACATGGATAATGTTGTCTGACTTTTAGATATACTGGTGGATACAATTTTAAGGATTTTTTTTTAAATAACAGGTGTTTTCAGAATGAAATCTAATTTCAGAGGCAAGGAAACAAGGATATTTTGATTTTCTTTTACATTTTTGTTTAACGAAAAAAGGATTTTGGTGAAATTCAAAATAGCTCAGGCAGCCTATGAAGAGCTAAATAAAACCCAAGCATTTCTTAATGTTATTTAGCAAGCTAAATGGAACAAACCTTTTTTTTCCTAGCATGCAACCATATTTTAAAATAACACCTGAAATTATACATTTATAACTAGTAAGCACAATGCAACTGACAGATTTCTTATTAATGCCTCATCATTTTTGTTATTTACATGAAAAGCTTGCATGTGCAGACTTGACATCCTTGTATGATTATAAAGGTCCCAAGAGTCAATGCTCATCAGCGATCCTTGCATTTACTGTGGACCATCATTTTGACGTTATTCGTATAATCTGATTGAAATAGCTATCTCCTTGATAGTTAGCTTTGGTGGAAAACAACGCTAAAACATTTCAAATATCTTCACAGTTCATACTGCAGCTGGAGATTAAAATCATTACCTGATGAACAATTTTGCTGAATGCTTCTTGGAGTTTACCATGAATTGTGGACAGTTTCTTGGCATCTCTGTTAGCTTCATGAATAGGAATAAGGACTTTGTAAACCTCATTAACTGCTTCATACATGCCAGCCTACAAAAATAATATGTATCAGATGGATCTTTCTATCAATTTAACAGGAAAAGAAAAGAAATACACCTGGTATATAATGCATGCTCACAGTACTTCAGTAACTACGATTACAAAATTGAAGTGGTTGCTTATATGCCTACATTTATTGTAATTTAATCAGGAATTTTTTGGAAGGGGTATCAAATCCTCAGTAATTCATAGACCCAAAAGCACATATAGTAACACATTTCTATTTATTTTTAATAAATGTATTTATTAGTGAAGAGGAGGGAAGCTGAACCAAATATTAAATAAGTCAATGGGAATAGTATCTATGTCCGAGTGCACAGTATGGTCCATTAGGTTTAGTGGACTTGGGTCTATGTAACTTGTATATTGCATTCTCAGACTCCAGGAGATGGGACTTGTGAAGTGTCTCCCTGAAGAGTGTCTGCCAAGTAGCACCATTTGCCCTCTGACCCAAGGTGATCTGACTAGGGTTCCACCCATCACAGATGGATTTAGAAGTATCTGCAGAGGCACTATGCCTCCCTACTCTCTCATGGCTTTGCCAGTCCATTGCAGGAAATGTGCTGCCAGGCTCTGTTGTCTGTTGCCCCGCCACAGGGAATTCCAAGTCATGTTGTGGTAAATAATTGCCTGTCTCTAATGGGTACATTGCTACCATTCCATTACCATCCCAACCTCTGCCCACTCCCAGCACCAGTCTGCGCTCTCCCTAGCCACAAATTACAAACCCTGTCTAACAGGAGGGGCATCTGTGGTACGAGGACAGGGAGGCCACAAAGATACCACTCAGCAGCTGTGTGCACCAGTCCCCTCTACTCAAAGGGGTGGAAGGAACTACATGGTCTTTAACTATTAATGTAAAGATAATATTTCTCTTTCACTAATGGTGAATTAGAACTTGAATTAGAGATTCCCAACTAACTAAAACTCAATTACCTGAAATGCTGAAATGGAAACAAACCCACAAAGCCCACTCAGTGATAGGCTATGGTTGATTACAGGGGCTAACTAAGCTGCCCAGGATTAAAAATGCTATCAATGCCATAAAAATAAACCAAGTGATATGGCAGAACTGTACAGTTTCATTTACAGAACATTTTCCTGAATACTGCCCAGCATTATGAGGGTTGCTGAAGTAGATTTATAGAGAGATTAAAATCTTCTACCATGGAGAAAGACGCTGCAGCCTGTTCCAGCAATCCCACCAGACCTGCTTCTGTAAAATACTTCCCGGAACAGATACCTTCTTCATCTGGTGAGACAACATCATCAGAAACTGCGGATTCTTCCAAAACATTAGAAGATATGTTCTAAGGAGACACAATTTAGATAGAGTTGAAAAGTTTTAATTAAGCAACTACATTTAATACTACAAAAGAAACAATCTGACACTGGGTCAAAAAGCTTTATTCAGTTTTTACTCAGGCCACATCCTCTTTGAAAGAGGCAAATTTCAAGTATTTTTCATTTCGCCACAGGCCCTGATCCAGCAGAACACTTATGCATATGCTTAACTTTAAGCCAGTGGGACTACTCACATGCTCAAAACTAAGCATGACCTAACATGCTCTCCTGGATTGAAGCCTGATGCTCTTAGTCACAACCTAATCACAAGAACAGTTTTCAACAACTGTTTCAGAAAAGTTATACCCTGTCTGGAACAGCAAAATTGTATTAGATAAAGCTGTTTTCAGGGCTGCTTCTTGAAAATGCTTCTTAACATGGCCAACTTTGATTTGTACTTAAGACTTTTATTATTGCTTCATATCTCAGTATTAGGTGGTAGAAAAGCAAAATGTACAATTTTGGAGGGAGAGAAGCACATTCCTACCTGAAATGTTACACACCCTACAGGAAGGTATTTTCGATCCTCAAGCATGCTTAAATATTCAGCCACGAGAGCTGCTGAGTGGACCAAACACTGGGCAGATTCAGCATGATTGCTCCTTTCAGAATGCTTTCCAGCCATGTTCTGTAACCAGGTCAGTCGCAGATCTGGGGAAGTCTGATAGCCCTTTGCAATTCTAGTTGAAAATAAACGTCTCACAATTAGTGTTTATTTACTTATATGTATATTTTACAAATACCCATACATAGTTCTAGGCTTGAGATAAACATCTCTGAACTAGAGTCATACACAAAATAATTGCCTGGACTTCCAAGCTAGGAAACTCTTGCTGGTGTTATCATTTAACTTTTGTATTGCAGTAGCACCTAGAAGCTAACCAAGCTGGGGTCCCCATTGCACTAGGTGCTATATAAACACCAGTGTAAATATATGCTATAGCAGCAGCATAGGAAGAAACAGGGTGGTGTTTAAATAGAAGAACTCATTTTAAAAACACTTTGACAGTGAATGTAATGTTCTTGGGACATAATAGCAAAGGGCTTGATCCTGGGAGGTGCTGAGCACTCTAGCTCTGATCCAGCAACGAGCTTAAGTACAGAGTAGTCCCACTGGCTTTAAAGTCAAGCATGAGCTTCTGTGTTTTGCTAGATCAAGGCCACAATACACAGCCTCTTGCAGGATTAAACCCTACTGGCTTTGGGCTGGACCGGGCATAGTGTGGGCAGACACTGTGTGAGCTTCCCCACCTCCTCTGCCAATGCAGTTGGAACATAACCTGAAATACCCAGGCTGATTCAGTCTGGGGCCCCTCCTGAGGAGACACTGCCCACTGGGCTGAACAGTGTTAATTTCTGTGGTGGTTTGCTGGGTGGGAATTGGGATCAGACCCTTAAGTTCACCACTTGTCACCTGATCCAAGATGTGCCTTCCGTGCACCAACCTGCTACAGTGCATCAGGGGAAAAGGTGCCCTTATCCAGCTCTCTTAACAACATTCACATTCCCAAAATCTAAGATATTTGGGCCATGTCTCACTGCAGGCTGATCAGACTCGTTCACCAGGCTCCAGGCCAGGCTATCCTGGCCTGATTGTTTCAAAATAGACTAATAGCAGTCATTTTAGCTGTCTCTTTCTGTCCTGCTTATCACTCCTTTCCTTTTGCCTACTGTTTGCCATGGCCTGCGCCTGGTCCCTCTGAAAAGACTAGTTGTCTTTTACTTCTGTGCAGCTAGACTGGTCCTGTAACTCAGATGCCTTGCACTAGTACATGGGACAGAATCTGGAATGAAAAATGTTACCCGACGTTTTCCCTTCTGGGACCGATCTCTCTCCCAGTCTGCCCCACCCATGAGACGTTCTTCAGATATTTCACTGCTGAGGAAGGCTGCATTGCTAATAGCTTTTTATGAAAATTCGGTGTTTTGATGCTATTTTGGAAGCACTAATCTTGAGCCTGGGAGGAAGAGGTTTGGTCAAACTCTGAGGCCTATGGGTGGGTTTCAATGGCCTCCTGTATTTGCAGGAAAAGTGGTGCCACTGAAATATCTCAAACTGGAGGAGAGGTGAGCACCATTTGACCTTTGCATTAAGTGGTATTCCCATGCTCAGCACCATGAGGATCATGGTAACACAAGGGAAGCAGTTTTAAATGTAAAAGAGGTGATTGCTACTTTTAAAAAAATCACTATGACAGAGTATTTCAAGTTCTAAAGATGGGAAATACAGCACTCAAATACCACAGCTGATTGCATCCACTGTACATCTGCAATAGGTATGTAAACTCTACCTGTACATCAAGTCTATCAGCATTTCTGGATCTTCCTGGTGTTCCTTCATTTTAACTGTATCAGACAGGATCATATGGAGGTTGAACACAAGATCCTGAACCTGTAATACAGAAGCCGATGAAATGAATTGCCATCAGGAACTCACTATACACTAAAGACATTAGGGCCACTGCCTATTTTGAATCTTTGTACATTTGCTCCTTGTTATCAGTGGGAGCTAATCAAGGGCTTGAGTTTTACAGAGCAGCTCATGGATCCCTCTCCAAGAAATGTATCCGACAGCCCTGCTATACGTGGCTTAATCTAAATCAGCCTGTTTTAAAAACCCAGAATGAGCCACGACCAAAGGCTTCATGAAAATCCAGCCACTCCTTCCAGCTAAACGTAACTCTTGGCCGGGTGGTATTTCTCTAACCTGATCTGGGAATGTCGTCTCCCGGAGTTCCAGATCTTCTTCAGCATACGTCAAAATAGTCTTCAGAGAGCGTCTCAAAAATTCCTCATTGAAATTCTGGGACGTTCCCACCAGGGACGAGAGGGACATGGTCACCTGCATTTTAACTCGGGCAAAGTTCTGTAACAGAAAAGTTACTACAATGCAATCACTCCATAGGAATCTTAACTGTCCATTGCAACACTGGTGCAGTCCTGTTTGCATCCTCCCACCATCCATGGATGTGGGATAAAAACCAAACATGTAGTAACACCTTCCCTTTCTTAACAGGGCTGGCCAACTGAGCAGCCTCAGTTCCTTCCCTGTCTCTGAACAATGCTTTTTAGTGTCTCTGCCACTTCGTTTGTTGTGTGTCTTTGGCTGGCATATGGCAGGGGTACTTCGCTCCAGACAAGAGTTCTCCAGAGAAGAGCTGTTAGATTTCCCTGCTTCTTCTTGCTCCTCTCTTCAGCATGGTGTATGAAATGACCTGTTGGCCCTTGTGCAACCCAGTCCCTTTAAAGGAAGAGATTACCCCGTGTGTGCATGACCTTCTATATCAGGTACCCCATTCTGTGTTGTTTCAGCCCACAGGCCAAATCCTCAGCAGGAGGGTACAGAGGCATTATAGTTTCAGTGGACAGAGCCCTGTGATAGTGACTAAGTGAGCTCAGTTCCCTTCCCCTTTTTGCTCTCAATTTAAGAGCATCTGAGCCCAGAAGCCTGTGCACACTTCAGTCTCTGCTGTTCATGAACAGCAAAGATTTTATCACAAGATGAAAGAAGCTCTAATCTCAGCTACAGGAACTCTGTAATGAAACACAAGGTTTTTGGGGTATACTTTGTGAGATTGCTGCAGTGGCGCTGTTAAAACATTTAATAGTAAAGTGAACACTGGGAGCTCTATTTGTAATGTAAAGTGCATATGGGGAGAATCAGGTTGAGATCCAATTAGACTCATACAGAATACAGAACCAACAGCACCTAATTAGTCTAGATTCATGCAGACCTTTCACAGAGGACACACTTAAGCCTTGTGATGGGATAGCCGAGGGGACAGGTTGTGGCTCTCTTACAGGGATGCACAAGACAGCCAGAGGGCAGTTCCAGTAAGGGTACAGAGCTGTAAGGAGCCGGCAGGGCCGCAGAGGAGAATGCCTGCGGTGCTCTCCTAGGAGGTAGTGCAGTGGTGGCATTTCCCAGGAGTGTTGTGCATCACTGTGCGCTCCTGGCCTAATGTAGCCCCACACCATCTCCTGCAAGGGGCCTGCGCCTAACAGTGCGACCTGGCCCTACAAAAACAGTGAGTAGTAAACAACAAGTCGTTCAGTTTGAGAAAAATTCTACAATTCAGCGGAGGTCCTTGTCCATTTTTTTTACTAAGTCTCTATAAAATTACAGAGGAGGCAGCCTGGTCTAGGGGGTCAGGGCACCAAACTAGAATGCAGGAGGCTGGGGTTCTAGTCTCTGCTCTGCTGCTGACCTGCCGTGTGACACACGGCAAAGTCACTTCACTGCTTGGTGCCTTTGTTTCCCCCTCCCATTCTTTGCATGTCTTGCCTATTTTGATTGTAAGTTCTTTGGGGCAGAGACTGTCTCTCACCAGTACAGCGCCCCACATTGTGGGTCCCTGATTGCCAATGGGGCTTCTAGGTACTACCAGAATACAAGCAAACTCCAAATGATTCTAATAAAATAACAGCAGCAGCCATATACTTACATTTCCAATCTCGAAGTTCTGCCTCATAAGGAGGTAAAGAGAGGCACTCGCGTGGGACCGTATGGTACTAATGCTGCTGCTGCAGTGTCGCAGAAGCCTCAGGCAGAGATCAGCACACTGCTCGGTCTCCTCTTCGAACAGCAGCTCAGGGAACTGTAGTGACAGCACATGAGAGAAGTAATTCTGCTGAGGCTGCCAGCATCAACTAATGGACCAAGTTCAGCGGTGAATCTAAGGATTCATCTATGTGGACAATTAAACTGCGGCAAGCTGAGGTGTGACTCTACCGTGTGCTAGTCTGCTGCGGTCTATCTGTGTGCGTTAGCAGTTCATTAGAGTGATCTGGGCTAGTCCTGTTACAAAGAGGACTAGAACAAAGTGCTCAAACGAACTGCTAACATCTGTCAGTCAGATGCATGTGGACAGACAGACCACAACTGGCTAGTGGGGGGTTAGATTACACCGCGGCTTGCTGCGGTCTGTTTACGGAGACAAGCCCTAAGTTACATTACAAGGAGTTTGTATCGGTATAAATTACATTTTCTTGCAGTTCCCTCGGTTTCTATGTTAAGCCAGGTTAGACTCCTAGCCTTTCTTACTCAAACTTCATTAGACTCACGGATCAAATTCGAAGGTCTGAGGGTCAAATTCTGTACACTAGGTTGGACTCCAGTAAGATATTAACATCTACATGTCAAGAGGGTGTAAATTACATGACGAAGAGCTGGAAGAAGAAGAAAGGTGACGTTACATTAGGATAGAGGGTCCTTGATGTGCATTAGAGCAACATGGGCTCCTTAGGCACTGGTAGGGTGGGGGTAAGTAGCTCTAAGTAGGTCTCAATGAGTAAGATCAACTCAGTGTGTGTAGAAAAGATGTGACATAAAGATGTGATATAATTTTGTCCACAGTAGTCAGACCTGACGTGTATGACTGCAGGGAGCAAACATGAAGAACAGCCAGCCTCCTTCCATTCATCAAACCCCACAGCGTAAAGACTAACATTAGGAAGTACAGAACAACAGCCTTGCAGTGACATGACCCAAATACTGAAGAGAAGACCCCACTACATGTGACAGCCTCCTGCAGAACACTCACCTTTGAAACCAGAGCTCTCTGGGTGGCGAAGCAGTGTTGCAGATAAAGTGCACTTTGATTACAGGCCATGCTGTGGAGAAGAACTTTCAGCACCCCACCGAGAATGCTCTCTTTGGATTCCGTCACAGACACAGTCTGTCGTCAAAATTAAATTAACAATCACATGAACAAAGTTAACCCTTTGGCCGATCAGGTGGTGCTACTGTCTCGAATAATCTGCACTGACCTATTACAAATGTGTGAACCTCACAAGTTTCTGAGACAAATCCTCAACAAGTGGGAATCAGGAGTTCTACTGAAGCCGATTTACACCTTCTGAGGATCTGGTCCTTGAAGCATTATGTATGCACTAAGCTCTATTACAAATACTATTTTAGAGACACACTTTGGCTGGCTCTTGTGTGGGTTTGGAAGGTGGAAGATGCACCCAACACAAGAGCCAGCCACAACTGGATTCTCTGTGTGAAATTCTGCCTCCACTGAAGTCAACAGAGGATTTGCCATGGACTTCAGTGGGGCCAGGACTGCTCCCCGCTAACACTTAAACAACCTAAGAGACAAAGAACAACAGAGCCATAGTTGCAGAGGGGAGCTCACTGCACCTCCTTATGAGATAGTTCCGGTGGTACCCTCCCCATGTGCCTTTGGGAAGCACAATTCCTCCTGCAGCGCCCTGGGGCAGAATGGCAAACCTGGGAAGGAACTAGCAGAAATTTGTCAGAGGAGGGCAGGACCATGGAAATATGACATATGCTGCCAGGCATTGTTTACACATTAAAACACACAAGCAAATATTTCCGGCATTACTCTAATGAGGGTGACAAGGCTGGAGGAATGTTTGTGATTTACAAAACAGACTGTTATATGACTGGGGAAAAAAATCACTGTGATCTTTTATCTACTCTAGGATCTCACCTCCTGGACCCCCCTTTCTGCTGCAGCAGCAAAGTTTAAATACGAACAGCAGGAGGACATAGTTTAAGAATCTGAACCACTTAACCTGCTAGCAAAATGTTATTCGGACATCTGCAAAACCCCCCTCTTCCTTACCTGGACAACTATTTCTAATGTATCCAAAATAATCAGATTTGCTTCAGTTGCAAGATTTCCATCAATAAGCGCTTCATGTTCTATCTCTGCCCTTGATCTAACAGAAGAAAAGACAGCATTCAAGTTATAGTAAGTTTAAAAATCAGGCCGGCACATTTTCAAGGCTCATCAGTGGGAAAAACCTTGCTATAAATGCACACAGTTAGTTATGGACAACACCACAAGAATATCTAAATGCATTAATATAGGTAAGAGTACAGAGGGAGGGAGAATTGGGTTTTTTTCTTGATGTATAAAATATTCTATGCGATTTAGGTTTATCGCCCTCAGGCTAGGTCATGATCATTTCTTTTCCTTTCATTACTCTACCAGTAACCTCTAATATCAGCATAAGCATCAAAGTCCTGCTTCAAAGGTGGTTTAATAGCATTGTAAGGCATGAAACAAAAGAAATAAACACCTTTTACTTTATGTTACAGGATATGAGCACAAGATAGTGCTCTATGAGCTAGTATTTTTGCCCTGTTTGCACTAGTTTGCCACTACCTAGTAGCTAGGTTGGGTCCAGTATATTGTACGTAGTACGTATATCTGGTATTTATTCTTTTGCCTCTACATTATATTAAAGGTTTCTAAATATCAGCTTTCCAGAGAAAATCATATCAATGCACTATTAAATACAATGTACTTGGTTTCCTGGAAAAGCTGACTGTGGTCCCAGTCCTACTCACACTGGTGGTCCCATTTCTTCAGTGGCACTATTCAAACTTCAATAAAATCAGCTGGATTTGGAAAATATCCTTTAGCAATTTTAAGTATGATTGTGGCTTGCCTTGCCTGGCTGAACAGGAAGGTGGGTGGAGAGGGTGCTCTCCTTGCATCCTTGTGTGGGGAAAAGATACAGTATGGGAGGGACACACAAATGAGCAGGCTGGATGCAGGCAAAACCCGCACGCCATCATTTCAAAGGTGCTAGAGTGCCCGCTACACCACTGGCTCCTCCAGGGCCCTGGGAGCAATTCTAGCTTACTCAACCAAATTCTCTCTTGGAGCTCCTGCTGCAGCACGCCTGCCCCACACCCTGTCCCCCACGGAGGCCATGCTATAAAAGAATACTCTAGTCCTAAATCTCTAGACTATGAAAGCTCTGGATTGAGGCATAGACTGTACCACTATTTAAAGGATATCAACTGCAAAAAGAAGGGCTGGGTGGGATCACTTCACTTGGCTGGACAAAATTCTTTGTATTGAATAATACTCTACATTCATTTGTTATAAAGTGATTATTCTCATGTTAAACTCAAAGTGCCAAATTCTACCCGTAGATGGAGTATGTGCTCACAACTCTCATTGCAACCAGTGGGAGCTGTGCAGAAGAGAGGCCAGATTTGGCTCAAAATAGAATGCTCAAGGATGACTTGGAGTGTGGGTTTATGGAGCTGTTTTAGCAGATTTTTCTTTTAAGAGAGAAAATTAAATTATCTTTCGTCTACCATGGTAGTTCCATTAGAGACTCCAGCTGTTCAAGAGGTATGTGAGGCCACTAGCAGGGATAAGAGAGATTGTTTGGGGTACAGTACCATCAGCAAGATGACATACAGCTCTATAGGCCAAATTCATATCTGGTGTTTTTTTATATCTGCTGATATGGAATCACATGAGGGAGGAATTTGCTCCCATGTCTCTATTTCATTGGATCTGACAGCACAGTTCAGCTTTGCCAATGTCTGGACATGACTGGAGGTTTGGATAAAAGTTACTTGGCTGACAAAACAAGAGGTTACAGTCCTGAGTTGAGTAAAAGCAATTGGCAGGGATGGTAGAGGTGGCATTAGCCCTTTCATTTTCAGGAGCTATGTCTGACTTTTGTTGTTGGATGCCTGACTGCTTCCAGATAGCCAGATTGCAGCAGCAGTCAAGAGAGCTTTTTTCCATCTTCATGCAAAGTATTTTTAAGGGACCCATCACAGTAGAATTTAAGCTCCCTTTTGCTAGATGGTTACAGCCCTTCCTTTTGGACACAGACCTCACCACAGTCATCCATGCCAATGGAGCACCAATGTGTAGTCCACTTCAGAGAGAGCTTGGAATCCTCAACCATTGCAGAGTAAGGCTGCTTGCTTATACAGGGCAGTTTCACACCTGGACCACTTCACACCTTTGCTCCACAGACTGTGCTGGTTTCCCATCCATTTCAGCATGCAGTTCAAGGTGCTGGTTGTGACCTAAAGCCCTCTGCATGCAGGAGTCTGCCTATCTCCTTGTAGTCTTGACAGCTGAGCTAAAAATTCCTATATCTGAGGGCTGGTGGCTGGGTGTTCTTAGTGAAGGGTCCTTGACTATCTCCTAGATCTAAGTTTGATGGTTTTCAGAATATGTTACAAAGGCTATTTACTCAAGCTTTTCCTGAGACATGGGGAGAGTTCTTTGGTTTCTGGAGAGGGTTAGCATGGCTACTTGCGTCCATGTAGCTCATTTTGGCATGTGTTCAAACACTGTCTTCTAAATGGATGAAGAGGTATAAGATATACCGCACATATGTAACATTAATTCATTGTGTAGTGTGTGCCTGTCTCTGTGTATGTATGCATGCGCACATGCACACAAACACACACACACACTTACTTCATAATAACTCTAATTTCTAAAATTCTTGGGTTGAAATATGTCTGCAAAATGCAACAGTGAATCTCCTGGGATTCTATTCAAAGCTTGTTACACAGATACGCTAGAGCCAAACAGCAAAAATACTGCATTTCTGTTGTGCTGGTGGCAAGTGCTCTGGAGATGTCACGGAAGGAGAACTATGTACCCCAACGTGCGTTGTTGATAGGGTGGGTGCACTGCAACATGGAGGGGATGAGGCGGAGAATATGGTTGTGCCAAGATCAAAGCACAGGATTCCATGCACAGCAGAAATCCATGGGACCACAAACAAAGGAGTGAAACGGTCCAGCCATGTGGGAGGAAGGAGTAGATGCACTGTGGGTGGCTTGGCCTTCCTTCTACTTGGGCTCTGCCATTTCCCAGTTCCCTCAGAGCTTCACTTGAGCTGTTTGATGTTCATGATTCGGGCCAGTCCTTTTGCTGGGCCTTCAGAGTACCACTAAGGGAGAATGGAAGCCTGTGGGGTTGTAATTTTAGAAAATGGGAAACGTGCGCAGCAAAACTCACACACTATTCCTGAGCCTTCTAGCAAAAAACAAAGCAAACTTAAAAAGTAATGGGTGTGACAAGCAAAAGGGATTATTTCAACCAGTTACACACACACAAAAAAAACCTTTGCCAAGCATCAGAAACAGAGCTGCAATGGTTGAATATGCAGATGTACAAAACGAAAATTACACAAAAAAGCCACACACCGATGCTACAGTACCTGAGTGGTTTGTGGTTTCTAAAAACACAGCACATGTGGAAAAACAATTAAAGGGATGGATTAGGACAGGAAAGGAAAGCATGCTTGGACAACTCCAGAATAAGAGACTTTCATGGAATAAGGGAAAGATGACATGAGACATATATGCTATCTGTAAATATAGCTAATGGACTTTTTCTTTACATTACAACTCACTACAGGAATCTAAGACGACACTGGAGTTTACTAGTCTTAAGTCTCATTCTGAAATGCTGAGAAAGAAATGGAAAGTGATGCCATGTCTGTCAGCATTAAAACTATTCCTATATAATCAGCCTGTCTGAGCTTACGGCCTGATCCTGCTAACACTGAGGACAACTGGACTGTTGCCTTTGGCTTCAATGGGAGCAGAGTCAGGGCTTGAGTTTGTAACGTGACCATGCAGTTATTGATGTAGAAGGATAAGATAGAGTTACTTGTCAAGCTTCTCTGTGTTTTGACGCCAGTGAGTCATATCCTTTCTCCATCTTAGATTCTCCTGACTTCCAAACGCACTCCCAGATGGACTTCTTTCTGTCGGGTAACATCAAATTTTTTTTAATAAATCAATATTAACTTTTTCCATGTGGCAACCAAAGACTTGGTTGCAAGTAATATGTGACAGACAGCATGAGAAAACTCTATAGCATGCAAAGCCATAACATTCATCTGTCCGTACAGTAGAACTGCAGAGTTAGAAACACCTCGGGAATGGAGGCTGTTTGTGACTCTGAAATGGTCATAACTCTGTACAAAACATGGTAGTCGTTCTTTCAAAAGTTTACAACTGAACACTGACAATACAACTTTGAAACTTTACTATGCAGAAGAAAAAATGCTGCTTTTAACCATCTTAATTTAAATGAAACAAGGACAGAAACCGTTTCCTTATCGTGTCAAATCTTTTTTTTGAAACATTCCCTTTTTTTTGGTAGTTTACATTTAACACATTACTGCATTGTATTTGGGGTTTTTTGTTTGTTTTTGGGTCTCTGCTGCTGCCTGATTGTGTACTTCCAGTTCCAACTTAGGGGTGTGGTTGACTGGTCAGTTCGTAACTCTGATGTTCGTAACTTTGAGGTTCTACTGCGCTTATATGGACCTCCATTACCATATTATCTGACACTTCACAATCTTTAATGTATTTATCCTCACACCACCGCTGTGAAGTAGAGAAATACTATTATCCCCATTGTACAGACTGGGAACTGAAATACGTACAGACTACGTGTCTTGCCAATGTCACACAAGAAGTCTGTGGTGGAACTGGAAATTGACCTTGGGTCTCCTGGGTCTAGTGACCTAGCCACTGGACCAGCCTTCTTCTCATAATCAATAAACAGCAATATTAATCTCAACAGGGTGTTAATTCTGATACACGATGGCAATGTAATTACCAAAACTGTTAACTATTTCACTGCTTATCATTTTAGCAGAAACCACCATCCATTCAGGGACTGAGTTTCCACTCTGGCCCTTGACATACAGTGACAGGGTGTTGGTTCTGCCTACAAGGTCAGGCTAGCGTTCCCAGACACTATTACAGGAGTGCTCTATAAAAGAGACATGTCTACACATGTAAATAGTTAGGTAACAGATAAAGTGCCTACAGAGGGTGCTCACAAATATGCAGCATAGTTTACAGGACCAATGAAACTTGTGCACTGCAAACCGCTTCCTCTGTGCAGCTCTTCAGATGGAGCTTTTAACTGATACGCGTATCATCCTGCAGCACTCTACTGGATCTGGGGGCTCTTTGGGGATAGTTTCAAGGGACTCTCATATAGGAAGGTCAGCAGCAACTGGCAAGCTTACTTACCTAGCTGCCCTCTGCTTCTTCGCACCATTTCTTGCCTCGCCCCTATGCTTCCCAAAATAGCTTCTTCAAGTTTTGCTCTCATGTCCTTCGACTTCTTAAATGTCAGACTGTTCATTCTTTCAAACACTTTCTTGCCCTGTAGATTTCAAACCAGAAAAGCACAGATGTTGAGGGAAGCCTCCTTTTACTTGGGATGGACAAGAAGGCTAAATGGATAGAACCTATCCCACAGGGTCAGGATGTGCTGTAGGAGATGTCCAGGCCATGATGTCCTCAACAAGATCTGACAAGCCTGCAGCGGGGAGAGGACAAGGGAGATACCACTGAGGGGAGGACACAGGACCAACTGGTGACCTGGGAAGCTGCTAAATCTCCACTGCCACTGCAGGAAGTTTTCCCTGATGCCTGAGAGTGAGTAAATGGGACTGTCAGCTTCTCTTTGCTCTTACTTCCTGTGGCAGCCTCTGGCGTAACACATAGGGGGAGCACCTGCCTGCTTGCCCAGGGGAGTGGCAAGCGGGGAGAGGCTTTTTTTAAATCAGCCACTCTGTGGTGAGAGGGCAGAGTCACTTGGCGGCTGGAAGATAGAGGGAAAGGGACAGATGCAGAGGGACCGGGGGCTGGTGTGTGTATGGAAAGAGGCACAGCTGCCAGGATTTTGCAGGTCAGGAGAAGACAGCCAGGAGAGGGCGATGGGTGGAAGGGGCCTCTTTGGCACTGTGTAAGGGGTAGGGATGTCTATTTTTCTCTTTGTGCCTGGATGCTTGTCTGAATCCCATTCCGTGCCTCGAGGGAGCTTGAATGCAACTAACCAATATTTCTGTACCTTGTACTCAAAACAGGAGACACAGAGATACAGCAAATCCAGCAAGCGATTGAGCTGCAGCACGGAGAGGTCTGTGAACCATTTCTGCAGGACACTTTCGTCGGCATTCCTGAGAACCCACAAGAGGCAGATCAAGAGGCTCCGGCTCGATTCTGCTGAGAAGGTTGAGTGCTGCCGACCAGTCTGAACAGACAGGAGCAATCACTTCAGCCACACCAATTAGTGCCCCAAATACTTTGATAGTCCATTAAAAATAGCAGCATCAGGTAATTACGCTGGGCTAACCAATCATCATCCATCAGACAAGGGCAGGGGCCAGCAGATTTGCATAAATAATCATTATGAGCTAACGTTGTCTGAATCACCCACATCACCCACAATGACAGAGCCCAGATGAAACAAAAGACACTGAAATCAGCCCTAGCAACGCATTTTAAGCTAAATTCAAGTTATGGGAGTGTCCTCCTTTAAGCTCCTTCTCAAGACCCACTCCACTATGATGCTTTCAATAAATTTCCAGCTAGTTAGCGGCCTGGCAGGGGACGTCCATTCATTAGCAGAATTACAGTAGAGAAAAAAACCCCAATAACAACCTTGAAACCTGCAAATGATGAGCCTGTGTAATCTGATGTTCCCTTCATCTCCAGACCACCATGCCCTCCACTGTCTTGAGTCATTCAGCCTCTTGGTCTTGGTCTGATTAGACTGGAAATTCTACACTGCAGGGGCTGTCCTCCCTTTGTATGGGTACAGCACCCAGCAAAATGGGGCCCTAATGTTGACTGGGGTCTATGAGTGCTACCATAATCCAAATAAGGTGAAATCCACACCTGTGCAGAGGGCCAGCCCATGGCTCGTGCCCCACTCGAGCTCCATTTATGACTTGATTAAGTGGGCAGAGGCCTTGTGCTGAGAGCCTTTGCAAAAGGGTGAATTTCACCTAGAATGACCATAAGAGCAGCCATGGTAAGGCATTTTCATCAGCTTACTTTGAGAAAGAGGAACAGAAGCTTGGCAAAACTGATCATTCTATCTATGTCCCCTCCCCACCATCGGAAGGACAGGAATAACCTAGTGCAAACACCATGTGTTTCACATTTCCCACCCCTCCCTCCTGCTATGTAACATGCACAGACGCATGCTGACCTCTGTCCTGCTGCTTTGTGATCATCACCCTAGAGCATACAAATATCTGCCTGTTTACACATGCTCCAAGGGGGAATATTTTTGTACCGTTGATGTGAGTAGAAAACTGCTGGGTCGGGTGAGCTGAGGGACAGATGTTCCTGCAATGGCCATGGCAACTGTCTGACTTATCATGCTTCCACCTTCACTTTCATAATCGTCGATGGTGACACAGCTTGGCCTTCCTCGCTGATTGTGAGTCTCTGCAGAGAAACACACACACCTCAGTTAAACAGCGCATTCAAAGGTCCATTCTTCACAGCTCCTCTCTGTTGGTTTCATTTAACTGTCTGGTAATGGTCACTGAAAAAATTACATTAGACTGGTATTGCTAGCAAATGGGGATCTTCTCTCTCTCTCTCTATACACATATATAGTTATGTAAATCAAACATATGAGGCTAAAGGGAAAATTTTCAAAAATGTCTAAGGAATTTTGGAGTGTAAATCCCATTTTTGAAAGTGACCTAGACACTATGGAGCCCAAGTTTCATTAAAAGTCAATAGGACTTAGGTTCCCTAAGTGCCTAAGTCACTTTTGGAAATGGGATATAGATTCTTAAGATACTTAGGCACTTCTGAAAATTTCCCCAAACCTTCACCATGTAATTTAACTTAAAGGGCTGAAATGCTCAAAGAAGTATTCTATATGTAGGGCCCTACCAAATTCACGGCTATGCAAAAAGCGTCACAGACCATGAAATCTGGTCTCCCTCCTGTGAAATCTGATCTTTTGTGTGCTTTTACCCTATACTATACAGGAGACTAGCATTTCTCAAACGGGATGTCTCTATCCAAAAGGGGGTTGTGCGGAGTCATAAGGCTATTGTAGGAGGGGTTGCATTGCCACTTTTATTTCTAAGCTGCCATCAGAGCTGGGCGGCTGGAGAGTGATGGATGCTGGCTGGCCACCCAGCTCTGAAAGCAGTGCTCCAGCCAACAGCAGCGCAGAATAAAAGGTGGCAATACCATACCATGCCACCTTTATTTCTGCACTTCTGCTGGCAGCGGCACTGCCTTCAGATCTGGGCTCCCAACCAGCAGCTGCAGAGCTTCCTATAGCCGGGGGAGGTTCCTGGAGATTGGTCTGACCAGCCCCTCAGAGTGGCCCCTGCAGGCAAAGAGGAAGTCCCATCCTGCAATAGCTCAGCCAGGACCAGCAGCTGGAGCCTGGCATATGGTGGGAGCCCTTGGCCAGGACACCCCAAATCCTGCCCCTCCCCAGCTCCAGGCCCCACGCCCTGGTACTCAGAGGTTAAAGGGGCCTTGGTCTGGCTGCTGATGCCCAGCTCTGAAGGCAGCTCAACCGCCGGCAACAGTGCAGATGTAAGGGTGGTAATACCACAACCCCCCTACAGTAGTCCTGTGACCTCCTCAAAACCCCCTTTTGGGTTGGGAACCCCACAGTTATAACACCATGAAATTTCAGATTTAAATATCTGAAACTGATATTTATGATTTTTTAAATCCTGTGACCGTGAAATTGACCAGAATTGACTGTGAATTTGATAAGGCCCTAGCTATATGCCAGACTATTTCAATATCCAGCTTCCCCACCCTGGTCTGAAACAGCCTAAACATTTCGCCCCTCAGGATACTCTTGTCTGGCAAACAGCAGCAAAGCTGCTGAAGAAGACAACATCAGGTAATGTGTAAAGGAACACAGGAATTTGTTTTTTTGGTGCTGTCTGTTGGTGCTATCGTTACCAATATGGGACTGTTGTCTCTTTGATTGGATGTATTTTTAAATACGTATCAGAGAGGCTTAGGGTGTCTAGACAGACACCTCTTCTTTTATTAGTCTAAAGAAAATAAATAAATAAAATAAATAAATAAAAAGTTTGCATATGGTAAAATTCTGCATCCACATGGGCAAAAGGACACATGCACAATGAATTACTGGTTTTGTGCAAACAAATGGACAAATGCAGCTTTTATGCAAGGCAATTTTGAGCATACATTTTGCAGCTGGTGGCTTACTGTGCCCACTAGCTATCTTGTCGATCAATATTGTTTCATTGTTTCCCTACATCTTTCTGTAGTTTTATACGTAGATTTTAAGCTGGAATAGTTTTTTTATTCTCTTTGTATAGCATCTAGTACAATGGGTCCTGGTCCATGCCTAGGGCTCTTGGTCACTGTGGTAATACAAATAACAAATAAATATTATACTTTGAAAATAGCACTACCACCACAACAGTTTGGTTGCTCACTCCAGCAGCACTGACTTAATGCGCTCAAAAGCTGGGAGTAATTCAACATACATGCAAAGCCTGGTGCACAAAATACCTGTAAAATCATATAGCTGAGGCACGGTTTCCATGATCACGCCAATCAGAGGTAGATACAGCATAGCCACCCGGGCCTTTACCTGTGGGTCAGAGTACCGTGGATCGGAGTCGTGACTGGACAGTAAATTGTGTACCATATTGATGACCTTCTTATGCAATCCAAACAAACTGTTAAAAGAGAGTTGAGTCACAGGGATTGGTTAATATCTTGAAAGCAAACAACACTTTGTAACTAAGTACATTGTAAAAAATCCTGGTTTTTATTTTTAACCTGGCATGCACATACATGTATCATTATGCAATATTTCTCAATCTCAGACTCATTTTGGAGACTGGCTTTTATGAATTCACTGGCAGCTAAGTAGTAATTTTAACTATAGCACAAAGAATGTAAGTGAGAAATACTCCTTCACCGACATACAGGTCTGCAGGTCCTTCAGAACTGATACAATGTGAATGCCCCAGAATCCTTCTATTGAAGAAATCTACTTCTGCTACGTTTGATGGATGAGGTCTTGTTTGTAGAGTCTCACAAATTTACAACTGGAAACTAATGGGATCACAAGACACAAAAGAAAGGAACCTGAGAAGGGTCAGGGTTTTTAGTTTAGTTAGACCAGGGGTTGGCAACCTTTCAGAAGTGCTGTGCCGAGTCTTCATTTATTCACTCTAATTTAAGGTTTTGTGTGCCAGTAATATATTTTAACGTTTTTAGGAGGTCTCTTTCCCTAAGTCTATAATATATAACTAAACTATTGCTGTATGTAAAGTAAATAAGGTTTTTAAAATGTTTAAGAAGCTTCATTTAAAATTAAATTAAAATGCAGAGTCCCCCAGACTGGTGTCCAGGACCCGGGCAATGTGAGTGCCACTGAAAATCAGCTCACGTGCTGCCTTCGGCACACTTGCCATAGGTTGCCTACCCCTGAGTTTAAAACTTTGTTTTTTACTTACACCTATTTAACTGAAACTTCTGACAAGCACCCTTAGGATAAAAATTTTCTTTATACAAGATTTGAACATGCCTGACTCTTCAGCTGAAAAAACTTTTCCCCAGTTCTCTGGTCCTCCAAGGAGTCATCTAGCAAAAAAAGGCACTTCCTTACCTGAAACTGGAAAGTCTTTGAGATGTGTGGTCCCAATCTGTATTCCACATGGGGGGGCATATGGGTACCATGCGCCCGAGTCCAGGAATTCTAACAAGCAGTGTCTGGTGGCCCACCCATACGCAGCAGTTCTCCTAGGACTCCAGACTGAGGGCATAAGAAGTGGTGCAAGCCAATTCCTCTTCAGTTCCTCTTCTTAGAGTGAATCCAGAAGGATCCGAAGCAGAGGGGATGGAGGGTGAGTGGTGGAACACAGACAGAGACCATACATCTTGAAGAACTTCCAGTTACCGGTAAGTAACCTCCATTTCTTCTTCAAGTGCTGGTCCCTATACGTATTCCACACATGGGCGACTGACAAGTAGTCTTCAGACTGGGGGAGGGTGTGAGGAAGCTGGCAAGAAAGACGTCCTAAGGACTGCATCTGCATCGGAGGCTTGAACAATAGCATGTAATATTTTGTAAATGTGCAACTGGAATTCCAGAGAGCCGCTCTGCATATGTCCAGTAACTGTTCTTCCTGCAGTGATGCTGTAGAGGCAGCTTGAGCTCTGGTGGAATGTGCCCTTCCCCCGTCAGGAGAAGGGATATATGCTAATTGATTGCAGACAATGATGCATCCAGAAATCTATTTAAAGATTCTCTGAGAGGATATAGCTTGTCCTCGTGACCTTTCCGCTAGCGGAAGAAATGGCCTAGGAGACTTTCAGATAGATTTGGTTTTCTGCAGGTAGAATGCTAAGGTATGTCTGATGTCAAGGGAATGAAAATCTCTCTCCTCAGCAGAGACATAGGGTTTTGGCAAGAAAACAGGTAAGTGACACAGAATTCCAAAAGAACCCTGGGGAGGAATTAAGGATGTTATCGAAGAGAGACCTTTTCTTTGTGAAAAACAGAATATGGTTTGTCTGCCATGAGAGCTCACATCTCACTCACTCTTCCGGCTGAGGTAATAGTCACTCAGGATGCAATCTTCATGGACAGGTGGGACATGGAACTTGTTGCCAAGGGTTCAAATGGTGGCCCAGGAAGTGCTGATAGTACGAACTGAGGTCCGACTGAGGTGTAGGTTTGACAACTGGTGAAAAGGTCCTAACTAGGCCTAACATAAATTTCATTGTAATAGGGTGAGTAAAGATGGAATGTCCATCTACTGAGGAAGGAAGGCACTGTTCACTGCTAGATGGACCCACAGTGAGAGCAAATGGAAAGACATGAATGCTTTAAAAACAGAAGGTAATCTAAAACAACTGGGATACTTGAATTTGCAGACAGCTGCTTATGCTGAACCTAGGTAGAAAAACATCTCCATTTAGCTAGGCAGCAGGTTCTAGTTGAGTCTTTTCTACTTTGAGTAAGAATAGCTTGGACGGATGTTGAGCAAGAGCATCCTAGTTCTGATGCCCATCCAAACACCAGGCCATTAGGTGGAGTAGTTCTGGACTGGGGTCTCTGATTCTGACCCCTTCTTGGGTAAGGAGATCCGGGAAGGGGTGGATCCTGAAAGGAGGACAGATTGACATCCTCAGGAGCGCTGTGAACCAAAACTGTCTGGGCCATTTCTGACAGATCTTTCTCAAGACCCTTGTAATAGGCAAATAGGAGGGCAGACATTTCTGAGATTGCGTGTTCACAGAAGAACATTGCCCTGGGAACCACGAACCTTAGCTCCTCTGGACAGTACAAACGAAGTTTCCTGTTCATTTGGGAAGAGATCCCATTGAGGTGCTCCCCAATGAGCGTCTATCTTACAAAGCTCTATTCTGAGCATCTCCCACTTGTGAGCTACACAGAAGTGGTTGCTCAGGTTGCCTGCAAAGGAGTTTTGGGCCCCTGGAAGGTGTGTGGCTTGGACAACAATGCAGTTACAAATTATTTACAAATTTACAGAGTATAAGGATAAAAGCTGGAGAAATCTGTGGACACAGGGATTCCTTTTCAGGCAATGCACTGGTAAGAAGGAACTGAGGAGGCATCAGCCTGCACTGCCTCTAATATCCTCAGTCTGGAGCACAAGGAAAACTACTGTGCAAGTGCAGGCCAACGGACACAGCTTGTAGGAATTTCCAGACTGAGGAGTATGGCGTGCATGAGCACCCCATGTGCGGAATACACATAAGGACCAGCACTCAAAGAAGAAGAGAAAAATAAGGGCACATATTCCTGGTATTTCTAATTAAAAAATCCCCCAAACAAACAGGAAAAACAAGATCAAAAGAACCTTTCTGGCCTTCTTTATTCACTGTAAAGACGCAAAAGAGGACACAGTCTGGATGTTTTCCCCTTTTGCAGGTCACCAGCAACACATTCCTTTTCCAACATGTAGGTTATTTTTTCTTTGAAACTCAGGATAGCCCCACTCTGGTCCCTTCCTTCAACACACTGCAGGCCTGGGACTTTGGCAACCTCTGTGACCTCAGTGAAAAGGAAAGAAATAGGAAAAACCCTTGGGTAGCTCCATAACAACTGCCTGCAGAGCAGATGCAGAACCTCTCTGTCCTCTATAGGCAACAAGCTTGACCCTCCTCAAGGCCTTTGATCCAATCCATGAAGAAGGGAAGAGTTTGCATGCTCCAAATTTTTGTATTACATGTCCCCCAGGATTTGACCCTTAGGTCTTAAAGTGATCTGGGTATTTCAGGCACCATCTACTCACAGCTATTACTAAGTCAGTGGACCTGGTTACAAAAGGCTAACATTTGTAGATAAACCTTGGATTGTCCAAATTTTTAAACAGGTTACAGGGACATACTCAGGGGTGTTACAGTACAGTACAACAACTGCATTGTAACTGGGTCTTCCAGCTTGGCTATATGTGCGGTGTCATTGGGACTTAACACAACTAGGGAGGAAACATTTAAAGTGTCAGGAAATTACAAACCCCGATTAGAAAAAAGCTCTTTGCTATAACTGTAAAGTAACTGCCTTTATGTCCAATTAGTAAAAGCTAAAGGAAAAACTGCCTTGGAGATCACAGGGGTACCCAGCTTATGTAACACAATCAAACTTTGTCTCTGCTCCACCACCACTTTCCACAGTTGGCATGAAGGAGATGGGAGCTGATATTTCCGAGCCATATCAGAGAATAACAAAGAAGATCTATTAATTTTGTCAAATATCAGAGGGGTAGCTGTGTTAGTCTGGATCTGTAAAAGCAGCAAAGAGTCCTGTGGCACCTTACAGACTAACAGACATATAGGAGCATGAGCTTTCGTGGGTGAATACTCACTTCGTCGGATGCATGGAGCTCATGCTCCAATATGTCTGTTAGTCTATAAGGTGCCACAGGACTCTTTGCTGCTTCTATTAATTTTGCTACTGAGCTTGCATTAAACAGACCTCGCTGCCTACAGCTGGTCTCTTTGCCATCTCAGTCCTAGATTTACCCTATATTCAGGTGTTGCACAGTTGTATTATATGTTCTTTGTTTAATGGGGAGCTGTCCCAAACACTGAGGGCTAGATTCTGATTCCCTTATTTGTGTTCAATAGTACGTACCTTCCTCCACAATTCCACGGACTCAATAGGACTCTTTGAGGAGGAAAGTGCTACCCAACTTGAGAAAGGGGATCAGAATCTGGCCCTTAGGCAATGAGTAACATCACCAACAAGGAAGACATTATGTGCTAAGACAATCCAACCAGGACTTGATTTGTTCGGACTTTCTTCTTCTGTCACTGCAGCACACTAGTTGTCTCATCCACCTGTTACGCCTTGTCTTTTAGATTGTAATCTCCTTGGAATAGGGCATTGATTATATGTTTGTACAGCTCCTAGCACAATGAGACCCCAACCTTTGAACACTAACAATATATGGCAAACAATAATAGTAATGATACATTTAAAGGTATTATTAAGTCTTTTCTGTACATGAATTATGAAGTTATTCCATAGAAAACACGTATAGTGCAATTGAATGCAAACAGCTTGCATACAACAGACAGGATAATGGAACGAACAAGTTAAACAAGTCCAAGTTTCAATAACTTTATGTCATGTACAGAGATCTGAGGAGAACCCATGAATTTCCTATACAAAAGCAGTTAGCTATGTATCCCTTAATCCATTCCCACTGTAGGGCAACACATCTGGGAATAAAAGACGGTTACTCACCTTTGTAACTGTTGTTCTTTGAGATGTGCTGCTCATATCCATTCCGATTAGGTGCGCGCGCGCCGCGTGCACGTTCATCGGAAGATTTTTACCCTAGCAACACTCGGTGGGTTGGCTGGGCGCCCCCTGGCGTAGCGCTGCTATGGCATCGAATATATACCCCTGCCAACCCATCCGCTCCTCAGTTCCTTCTTGCCGGCTACTCTGACAGTGGGGAAGGAGGGCGGGTTTTGGAATGGATATGAGCAAAACATCTCGAACAACAACAGTTACAAAGGTGAGTAACCATCTTTTCTTCTTCGAGTGCTTGCTCATATCGATTCCAATTAGGTGAATCCCAAGCCTTACCTAGGCGGTGGGGTCGGAGTGAGATACTGCAGAATGCAAAACCGCTGGGCTGAAGGCTGCATCATTTCTGGATTGTTGCACCAGGGCATAATGGAAAGCAAAGGTGTGTACTGAAGACCAAGTAGCTGCTCGACATATCTCCTAGACAGGCACTCGAGCTAAGAAGGCGGCCGACGAGGCCTGTGCCCTGGTAGAATGTGCGGTATTATGTCCTGGAGAAACATGAGCTAGATCATAGCAAGTATGGATGCAAACCGTTACCCAGGATGAAATCCTCTGAGAAGAGGTGGGTAGGCCTTTCATCCGGTCTGCCACTGCAACGAAGAGTTGGGGCGTTTTGCGGAAGGGCTTCGTCCGGTCAATATAAAAGGCGAGCGCCCTATGGACGTCGAGGGAATGCAACTGCTGCTCCCGACGAGATGCGTGCGGTTTGGGAAAGAAGACTGGAAGGAATATGTCTTGATTGAGATGGAAGGCTGATACTATTTTGGGGAGGAACGCTGGATGTGGACGCAACTGCACCTTCTCTTTGTGGAACACCGTATACAGTGAGTCCACCATCAGAGCCCGAAGGTCAGAGAGACTCTTTTAGCCGGCGTGATGGCTACAAGGAAGGCTGTTTTCCATGACAGATACAGGAGCGAGCAGGTTGCCAATGGCTCGAATGGAGGAAACGTAAGCCTCGTCAGGACCAGGTTGAGGTCCCAGGAAGGGGCGGGGCAGCGTACTAGGGGGTATAGACGCTCCAAACCCTTGAGGAACCTCAAAACCATAGGGTGGGAGAAGACAGAATGACCACCTTCTCCTGGGTGGAAGGCAGAAATAGCCGCCAAGTGCACTCACAATGATGAGCTAGCGAGGCCTTGCTGTTTAAGATACCAGAGGTAGTCCAGTATAGTGGGGATGGGAACCTCCATGGGTGTGGCATTCAGTGTTTGACACCACCAGGAAAATCACTTCCACTTGGCCAAGTATGTAGACCAAGTGGAAGGTTTTCTGCTACCCAGGACTACTTCTTGCACTGGGGTAGAGCAGCGTAACTCCGATTGGGTTAACCATGCAGGAGCCACGCTGTCAGATGAAGGGATTGCAGGTCTGGGTGGTGAAGCCTGCCATGGTCCTGAGTTATAAGATCTTGATGAAGAGGCAGGGAGATTGGGTTGGCTATCAAGAGGTCAAGCAACGTGGTGTACCAGTGCTGTCGGGGCCACGCAGGGGCGACCAGGATAGGGCGAGCCCTGTCCCTGCAGAGCTTTAGGAGAACCTTGTGCACCAGTGGGAAGGGTGGAAAGGCGTAAAGCAGCTGGCTCTTCCATGGGATTAGGAAGGCGTCCGATATCGAGCCAGGGGCGAGACTTTGGAAGGAGCAGAATCTCTGGCATTTCCTGTTCTCGCGAGAAGCGAAGAGGTCTATGTGGGAAAAGCCCCACTTCCGGAAGACAGAATGTACAATGTCCGGGCGAATTGACCACTCGTGATATAGAAAAGATCTGATGAGTTGGTCTGCCACAGTGTTCCGAGCCCCCGGGAGAAAGGACACTACAAGGTCTATTGAGTGGGCTATGAAAAATTCCCACAGTTGGATCGCCTCCTGACAAAGGGGGAAGGATCGAGTTCCTCCCTGCTTGTTTATGTAGTGCATGGCTGTTGTATTGTCCGTAAGCACTGAAATACAATGACCCTGCAGATGTTGCTGGAACGTCTGGCACGCCAGGCGGACTGCTCTCAGTTCTCGGACATTTATGTGCAACGCTAGATCTTGAGATGACCAGAGGCATTGCGTGCGAAGATGGCCTAGGTGAGCCCCCCAGCCGAGAGATGACGTGTCTGTCGTTAGGGACACTGACAGCTGCATCGGATGGAACGGCAGTCCTGCACACACCAGGGAGGGTGTTAGCCATCAGTCGAGGGAGCCTAAAATGCTCTGAGGAATGGTGACCACCATGTCTATGGTATCTCTGTCTGGGTGGTAAGCTGAGGCGAGCCAGGTTTGAAGGGGACGCAGGCGTACCTTGGCGTGCTTGGTTACAAAGGTGCATGCGGCCATGTGACCGAGGAGGCTGAGACAGGTGCGAGCCGAGGTCGTCAGAAAGGTTTGGAGACTTTTTATAATTGAAACTAATGCCTGAAACCGGGGTAGTGGCAGGCAGGCTCTTGCGAGTTTGGAATCTAGAATGGCCCCAATGTGTGGGCACTACAGTAGATTTCTTTGTGTGGGCACTACAGTAGATTTCTCTAGATTGATCATCAGGCCCAATCGTCTGAATAGGTCTGTGATGATGACCACGTGTCCGGTGACTTGGGCCTTGGAGGTCCGTCGAATAAGCCAGTCGTCTAGGTAAGGAAAGACATGTATTCGCCGATGACGGAGGAAGGCGGCCACTACAGCCATACACTTCGTGAACACGCGAGGGGCTGTAGAGAGGCCAAACGGAAGGACCGCAAATTGAAAATGTTGGGAGTGCACCCTAAACCGTAGGTACCGCCTGTGTGGGGGATAAATGGTGATGTGGAAATATGCGTCCTTCATGTCGAGAGCAGCATACCAGTCTCTGGGATCCAGGGATGGGATGATGGTTCCCAGGGATACCATGCGGAACTTCAACTTTTTCAAGAACATGTTGAGTCCTCGCAGGTCCAGGATGGGTCAGAGACCTCCTTTTGCCTTGGGGATTAGGAAATATCGGGAATAAAATCCCTTGCCCCTTAATTCCTCCGGTACCTCCTCTATAGCCCCGATCGAGAGGAGCGTACGAACCTCTTGCCAGAGGAATTGCTCATGAGAGGGGTCCCTGAAGAGGGACGGGGAAGGGGGATGAGAGGGAGGGGGCGAAATAAACTGGAGGTGGTATCCAAATTCTACCGTGCGTAAGGACCCAACGATCCGAGGTTAATTGGGTCCATGCAGGGAGGTAGGAGGAAAGGCTGTTGGAAAACTGAAGGGGATCCTGGGGAAGGACTGGTGCTCTGCTCTCAGGTGCACCTTCAAAAGTTTGGTTTAGGGCCCGTCGTTGGTTTGGCAGGACCGTTATTGTGGCCCCCTTGGGGTCTAGACTGCCGCCTGCGGTTACCGCAACTGCGCCTTCTGCCAAAGTCTTGTTGTGACCTGGGTGGGGGGTAAGGGCGCTGAGGTTGGCTACGGAAGGACCTTCGTTGGGTCTGTGGGGTATGCATCCTGAGGGAATGCATAATCACCGATTGTCCTTGAGACTCTGCAGGGTCCGTTTTCTGAGAGAAGAGGCCCTGGCCTTCAAATGGCAGGTCTTGGATGGTGTGCTGCTGTTCAGGAGGTAGGCCTGACACTTGCAGCCACGATATCCGTCTCATCGTGATTCCGGAGGCCACGGTTCTGGCAGCCAAATCGGCAGAGTCGAGTGAGGCCTGGAGGGAGGTCCGTGCAACTTTCTTTCCTTCCTCCAGAAGGGCCTGGAATTCCTGGCGGGAGTCCTGTGGGACCAGTTCAGTGAACTTGCCCTTCGCCTGCCAGGTATTATAATTATATCTGCTAAGCAGGGCCTGTTGGTTTGCCACCCTGAGTTGGTGGCCCCCTGCACAGTAGACTTTACGTCCCAACAGGTCCATACGTCTAGCCTCCCTTGATTTTGGGGCGGGGGCTTGCTGGCCATGGCGCTCCTGCTCATTCACGGATTGGACCACCAGACAGCATGGAGGACTATGGGTATATAAGTACTCGTACCCCTTGGAGGGCACCACGTACTTGCGTTCCACCCCTCTGGCCGTGGGAGGGATAGACGCTGGGGACTGCCAGATGGTGTCTGCTTTGGCTTGAATGGAGCGGATGAATGGTAAAGCCACACGAGTTGGCGCATCTGCTGACAGTATGTCTATTACAGGGTCTTCAACCTCCGGGACTTCCTCTCCCTGTAGATTGATATTTAAGGCGACTCGCCTCAGGAGGCCCTGGTGAGCTCGGAGGTCAATAGGGGGAGGGCCCGATGAGGATGTCCCGGCTACCGCCTCATCTGGGGAAGAGGAAGACGACAGACCCGGGACGGGTGGCTCATGTATGGACTCGTGGTCAGGAGGGACGTCAGGTTTGGGAGGACCTGTGGGTCTGGTGTCAAAGGAGATTCATCTGTACCCGCTGGAGGGGGGCAGCTAACAGTGGCCTCCGGTGCGCGATGTTCCGACAGAGCGGAGCGTGATGGTACAGTGGGTTTGCCTTGGGCCTGGTGATATGCCCAAGGTGTCCAAAAGGACCACGGTTGAGGACCTTGGTCTGGACCTTGAGCCTCACGTAGAACTCGGTTGTGTATCTCTGAATCCCCGTAGGAGGCACTATCAGCGTGCGATGACACAGACGCATGCCAAGATGGCCATGGTGGAGCAGAAACCACTTGGGGAGGAGCCCTGCGTCCAGCGAACTGTTCTCCGTGCCGCACCGGAGAGTGGTACTGGGTTCTGTACCAGTACCGGGAGTGGGACCAGGACCTGCGACCGGCGCGGTGCCGGGAGGTCGACTGGAATCTTGAAGCTCTATGATGAGATCGGCTGTGGCGCGAACGGTGCTGGGAGCTGGATCGGTGTCTGGAGTATCGGGCCGACGAGTGGGATCTTGAGTGGTGCCGCGAGTACGACCAGTACCGGGAAGGAGATTGGTACCGGGACTGCGAGCGGTGTCGGGATCGGTGACGAGATTGAGAATGCTGGCAGGACCTCGATCTTGAGTGGTGCCTCTCGGCAGTGCCAATCGAGGACGGTCTTACCATGGCAGGCTTGCCTGTTGACTGAATAACCCGCACCGGCAGTGCGGGGGTTGAGGTAGGGAGGGCTCCGTTAATGCAATCAGTTCCCTCGCCGTAGAAAATGTCTCTGGCGTGGTGGGAACGATGAGCTCTACCGAGGCATGCGCCGGGGAGCTGTCAGGCATCGGACTTGACAGCCCTTGCGAGGCCGGAATCAACGGTGCTGAGATTGTCGGTGCCGCGGCAGTTACTGGTGCCGGGCGGTTCGACTTAGACTGTAGCTCAGACTGCGGTGTAGATAGTGAAGCCACAGGAGCTTTGAGCTTCTTGGCTCGCGGGGAGAGGGAGCGGTGCCGGGCAGGTTTCTGGGCCGGTGCCGGCTGCCGAGATGTCTTCGTGGTGCCGGCGCACTCTGGTGCTGACGAGGCACTTCTCCCCGGTGAGGACTGTCCGGCATCCGGTGCCGAAAGTGGAGGAGTGAGGGCTGCCTCCATTAGGAGCTGCTTGAGGCGACAGTCCCACTCCTTTTTCGTTCGCGGTTTGAAGGATTTGCAGATCTGGCACTTGTCTGCGAGATGGGATTCCCCCAAGCACTTGAGGCAGGAGTTGTGAGAGTCTCCTATGGGCATCGGCCTGTGGCAAGCCGAGCACGGTTTGAAACTCGGTGAGCCAGGCATGGGCTTGGGCACCGGGTGAGGGCAAGGGCTAATCCCCAACCCTCTGAACTATATACACTAACTACGTTTAGGAAAAATTATTAAAAGTATTAACTAGAACTATAGAGAATAACTATATACACAATAAATATTAGAACGAGTAAATAGCTAGGGAGGTGGAGATCAGCTAAGCTGTGTTCCACTGTTCCAATGACCGACATGGGTGGTAAGAAGGAACTGAGGAACGGAAGGGTCGGCAGGGGTATATATCTGGTGCCATAGCGGCGCCACGCCAGGGGCGCCCAGCCGACCCACCGAGTATTGCTAGGGTAAAAATCTTCTGATGAACGTGCCGTGGCGCACACACACCTAATTAGAATCGACATGAGCAAGCACTCGAAGAAGAATTCTAAATTATTCCAGAGTACTGTGGCTGAAATAGATAACTTTTTAACGATTAGTGTAGTCTTAGTCCTGCATTGATAAACTGTCCAAATCAGGAAATTTCTTACAGGTCAAATCCACAACTGGTGAAAATTAGTGTACTCCACTGATGTCAACAGAGCTACGTCAATTTACATCATCCGAGGATAGGGCCCTTAAAACTCTACATAGGAATGGGGAGGGGAAGAATAGAACTGAATAGAGCAATTTACCCTGCACACTGACTCAACTTGTTCTTGACCTAATTTTCCCCTGGACTTCCAAATGGCTGTATTTTCTAACAAAGGGCTACACTAGTTTTTACTCTGGTTTTCCCTTTCCAGTTACAGCTTCTTTGACCAATTCCAGGGACTCCTTCTTGAAATTATTATGTGTGTATCATCAGAATGGAGCCAGCACATGTGAGCTTGGGTATAGAAAGCTTCAAAAGCAAACGGGAAAAGCACTTTTGAAAATGAATGGATGAGTTACTTGAACATATGACTCAAGTAGGGAAAATCATGTTTAAAGTTTCTATTTGCAGCTTAAAATATAATCATCCAAATAGGCAGATCTAGTCTTAACCATCACATTAAGGGGCTTTTTTTTTGTTTTGTTTTGTTTTGGTTTGGTTTTTTACCCCTTACACTTTCCAGACCTCACATTTTCACACAATCTGTTTCCCAGTGGCTTTCCATCCAGCACAAAGTCGTGTGAGGGCGTGTGGGTGCGCACAGTGTGAGTGGCCACGCTGCCAGGGATGGAGGCGAAGCTGGTCTGAGCAGTGAGTTCCTTTGTGCGTCAGGGCAGCTGAACAAAAACTGGGGTCAGTGTCCAGACCTACTGGAACTAGTCCATGCTTAGCACTGATAACACTGAGGGCTCTGCGTCTTTGGGTGGAAGGGGTTTCCCATGTGTGAGAGAGCTCAGCAGGCAGGCTAGATTAGAAAAGACAGAGGGCAGAGAAGAGGAGGTTACTCACTTGTGCAGTAAATGACATTCTTCCAGATGAGTGTTCCTGTGGGGGCTCCACTCCAGATGTTGGTGCGCACCTGAGCCTTTGCTCAAAGATTTCTACAGCAGTACCCGCACAAGCCATGCATGCACGGTGTCTACCTTGCATGCCAGCCATGTCTCACCAGAGCACATGTGTGGCCGGGTTCCTCAGTTCCTTCTCTACAACGGAGACATCTCCAACTCTGAAGTAGAGTGGAGGAGGGCGGATAGTGGAGCACCCACAAGGACACTCATCTCAAAGAACGTCAGTTACTGCACAGGTGATTAACCTCCTCTTCGAGAGAGAGATGTCCCTGTGGGTGCTCCACTCCAGGTGACCGAAAAGCAGCGTCTCTTAAGGAGGTAGGGACTTTGGATCTGGTAAGAAAGCTGTGGATAATACAACCCTGCCCATATGAGTATCAGTTAAGGGTCATCGGGTAAGAACATAGTGTTTTGCAAAGGTGTGTTCAGAAGCCCAAGTGGCAGCCTTGCAAATATCTGCGAGGGGAACGTTACGTAGGAAAGCCACAACAGTCGCCAGGGATCTGGTAGAGTGTGCTCTGATAGAAGTTGGAGGAGTCATGTTCTTCAGTTGATAACAAAGGCGAATGCAACCCACTATCCAACTGGAAAGTCTCTGATTAGAGATGGCTGTACCTCTGCAGCGTTCCGCAATGGAAACAAAGAGTTTTCGGCAATTCCTAAAGGGTGTGGTCCTGTCCAAGTACAAAGACAAAGCTCTGTGCAAATCTAGCGTATGCATTGTTGACTCAAAAGTGTTTGCATGCGACTTAGGGATAAAGGGAGGTAAGTAGATAGGTTCATTAAAGTGAAAAGATGAGTGCACCTTGGGAAGAAATTTGGGGTGCAGTCAGAACGTGACTTTGTCCTTAAAAAATATAGTGTACAGTGGAGCTGCCATGAGTGCTCCGATTTCTCCTGCACATCTGGCAGAAGTAATTGGCACTAAAAACGCAGTTTTCCTGGATAGGTACAGGAGAGAGTATTTTGCTAGGGTTCAAATAGTTGCTGCGTCAAACATGGTAGGACTAAGTGAAGGTCCCAAGGTGGAGTGGGCGGTTTAATGTCCGGGTATAGGGACTGGAGGCCATTAAGGAACTGCTTTGTGATGGGATGAGCAAAGATAGTGGTTTCTCTGGTCTTGTGGTGGAACGCCGTAATAGCAACTTTGATGGAATCGAGGGAGAGTCCAGATAGTTTAAGTCCTAAAAGGTAGTTGAATATTAATGGAAGAGGCGTGGGATTAGGAGCAGTTTGTTTGTCAGAGCACCAGTGCGTGAATCTCGTCCACTTCTGAAGATAGGTGGTATGTGTGGAATGTGTTCTGCTATGTAAAAGTACCCTTTGTACCTGGGCCAATGGAAGCTGCGAAGCCAGCGCTCTGGGTGGAGGCAGCATGCAGAACTGCCTGGCCACACCTCCGCATAGCAACTGAACAAGGGGGATGTGGTCGCTTCCGAAGAGCCCCAAGGTAAGTGATGCCTAGAGCAGGCCTCACCCTCTCCAGCGTCTCAAACCCCTGCCTCCTTCCACACTTAAACTCTGCTGCAGCTACGGTGGCTCGAGACTGCCCCAGCAGCGGCCGGTGTGCCTGACACAGGGGATGCTTGAGCTGCCCTTGAGCCAAGCGCACTGGCCAGTGCAGAAGTCTTGGAGCTCATGGAAAGTCACGGAATCCGTGACCTCCGTGACAAACCCACACACTTACCTATGAGGAAGATTGAAAATATTGGTTTTACTTAGTCTGGAAAAGAGAAGACTGAGAGGGGACATGATAACAGTTTTCAAGTACATAAAAGGTTGTTACAAGGAGGAGGGAGAAGAATTGTTCCCCTTAACCTCTGAGGATAGGACAAGAAGCAATGGGCTTGAATTGCAGCAAAGGAGGTTTAGGTTGGACATTAGGAAAAACTTCTTAACTGTCAGAGTGGCTAAGGACTGGAATAAGTCATCTAGGGAAGTTGTGGAATCTCCATCACTGGAGATTTTTAAGAGCAGGTTAGACAAATACCTGTGAGTTACGAAGTTTTTCCTAATGTCCAACCTAAATCTCCCTTGCTGCAACTTAACCCCATTGCTTCTTGTCCTATCCTCAGAAGTTAAGGGGAACAATTCTTCTCTCTCCTCCTTGGATACAGAGGGACCCAGACAAATTAGAAGATTGGGCCAAAAGAAATCTGATGAGGTTCAATAAGGACAAATGGAGAGTCATGCACTTAGGAAGGAAGAATCCCATGCACCGCTCCAGACTAGGGACCGAATGGCTAGGCAGCAGTTCTGCAGAAAAGGACCCAGGAGTTACAATGGATGAGAAGCTCCAGAGTCAGCAGTGTGCCCTTGTTGCCAAGAAGACTAAAGGCATTTTGGGCTGTATAATTAGAGGCATTGCCAGCAGATCGAGGGACGTGATCATTTCCCTCTATTTGGCATTGGTGAGGCCTCATCTAGAGCACTGTGTCGAGTTTTGGACCTCACACTACAAGAAGGATGTGGAAAAAATGCAAAAAGAGTCCAGTGGAGGGCAACAAAAATGACTAGGGGGCTAGAGCACATGACTTATGAGGAGAGACTGAGGGAACTGGGATAGTTCAGTCTGCAGAAGAGAAGAATGAGGGGGGATTTGATAGCTGCTTTCAACTATTTGAAAGCGGGTTCCAAAGAGGATGGATTTAGACTGTTCTCAGTAGTACCAGATGACAGAACAAGGAGTAATGGTCTCAAGTTGCAGTGGGGGAGGTTTAGGTTGGATATTAGGGAAAACTTTTTCACTAGGAGGGTGGTGAAGCACTGGAATGGGTTACCTAGGGAGGTGATGGAATCTCCTTCCCTAGAGGTTTTTAAGCTCAGGCTTGACAAAACCCTGGTTGGGATGATTTAGTTGGGGATTGGTCCTGCTTTGAGCAGGGGCTTGGACTAGGGGACCTTCTGAGGCCCCTTCCAACCATGATATTCTATTAGTCTGTCAGGAATGGTCTAGATAATACTTAGTCCTGTCTTGGGTGTAGGGGATTGGACTAGATGACCTCTAGAGGTCCTTTCCAGTCCTATGATTACTCGGCAGTATTCCAAGTTCTGAAAATTTCTTGCTGCATAACCTTGGCAAACAACTTTAAAATACTCTATGTTTCACTTTATCCATCTGTAGTACAGCTATATTTACCAATCTTACAGGGGAGTTGTGAGGTTTAATATATATTTATAAAGTGATTGAGATCCTAAGATGAAAGGTGCTACTATACCTAAACCCAACATCAGCAGACATTTTCTTACTCTTGAAAATTATGTTCTTGCTACTGCTGCAAAAAGCTACTTTCTGCCACTGCTCAACAGCAGCCTCCACAGCCAATTGAAGAATATCATTGAAAGGCTCCAATGGGAGACTCTCATCCCCTCATTCTCAGCTAGGAGAATGTGCCTGTAAAGAAGATTGGATAGTTGAGGTTAACAGAGATAGGAACGGGGGGACAGAGGAAGTAGGCGGGGAGGATTCTCAGGTTGGAGGACTTGTTTCCTACACCCACTCTCCTCTCAGATTATATATATAAATTAACTCTGTCCATGGCGGTAGTTTACATGTGATCCACCATCTACTTAGATTACAGTAACCTTTTGGGAAAAAGTTAAAAACTCACCCTTCAGCATCAGGATCTAAAATGACAGCCAGCTCTGTTAACACAAGCCCTGCCAAGTAATGCTGCTGGCGGAAAGGCACAGACAATTCAAACATATTTGCAATCTTCTGGTCTTGGACATTTGTAGAGAATCCAGAACTCTGTTGAAAAACTCAAGTGTTAAAAGTTGTGTAATGAGCCACTGAGGATACAGAAAGATACAGCTTATGAAATACAGGACAAGCCCTGTCCAGATTCAATAAAATCTCATGTCAGCCACTATTTCACTCATTTTTTGGCTACATATCTACTTATGTTACCTGTAACTTCATTAACTCTTCAATAATTCAGAGTAGATTTTACTTTTGTTCGCTTCTTAGTTAAGAATATGTATTATAAATCAGAGCATGAGAAAACAGCTAATCTGATGAGCAAGAGCAGTGCTACTGAGCAAGGCAACGTATTTGCTGAGTAATGACTATTTTTTGCACATTCACTCTTTTGCACAGGATGGGAAAAGGTAGTCGAATGATGCTTGGATGTTACAAAGTGAATGGACCTTGGTTATTTTAATGATCACAAAAGTTCAACACAAGTCAGAATAAAAGCTTGTTCTTCACTTCAAAGGAAAATGTTCTGCTTACACACTATGGCTAAAAGTTTAGGGTTTCAAAGACGCACTTTAAGCTTTCATTCTGGCAATCCTAATACGGGTAACTCAGCTACAAGGAGGAATGCCAAGTGTACTGCCCAGAGGCCCCTCTAAGCCACTCAACCTGCATTGCCTGTATTTTTCAAATAAGTGATCAAAGAGGCATTAGCAGAAAAGGAACCTGAACATGTGTGTGACACACCTGTCTCTGAGACTTACTCCTATGAACAAAACTCAGCTTGAATTTCCACATGTGGCCTTTGCTGCTTTGCTTACCTGAGAAGTTGCCGAAGACACAGACGGTGAGGGAGATGCAGGTGGCGTGAGTAGGCTACAGGGTAAATTCAGGGTGACGTAGTGCTCATGGCTGCAGATAATGCGGAGGAAGTCCAGCCTCAAGGATACAAGGATGCTTGGATTTGGTAAGGAATAAAGCTTTGAAGACACCTGGCAAGAATAACACAAACTATACAGTTAATAGTAATACAGCACACGAATGAAGCAAGTGACTTCTGACATATCCTCCATCACCATGTTATATAGCAGGAAAGACCAGATGTAGCGAGGGGGCACCTCTCCCCCACGCTCCTGAAGGGAGTAGGCCAGAAACCCTGCGGTCCCGGGCACAGGCCCGGCCGCCTATCCCAGCCCCCCGGAAGTCAAGGGGCGGGACAGGAAGTATAAAGGCCCGGCCCCAGCCCTCAGTTAGGAAGAGGCTGCCGGAGAAGGCAGACGCGAGGGCCCGAGCTCCTGCCGAGCCTAGCTTACCCCGCGCCTGGTATCCGGAGGGGTACTGGCCTGACCTTCCCTGGGGCCAGTACCCAGAGCAGTCGGCGGAGCCCTCTGACGCCCGTCCTGGGGAGGACTGGACCGGACCGCCTGGACCCCGGTACCCGGAGGACTGGACCGGACCGCCCGAACCCCGGTACCCGGAGGACTGGACCGGACCGCCCGAACCCCGGTACCCGGAGGACTGGACCGGACCGCCCACCGCCGAGCCTGTTGAGGAACCCATGGTCTGGGAACCCGTGGACAACGCCGATGAAGGGCAGGTACCCAGGGAGGGGGACATTGGAAGTAGCCCGGGGGCGGCTGACTATAGTCAGGCCGCAGAGGACCCCGAGCCTATGGCTGTGTGTATCGGCCAGGATCCCCACTGACGACCCTGTCAATGTGTTTCGGTGGGAGCCCTACTGATTGCCCTGTTGGTGCGTTTTGGCCAGGATCCCCACCGACCGCCTTAGCGGCAACCGCCGCTACCAGGGTCCCGGGCTGGAACGCAGAGGAGTGGGTGGGCCTGCGTTCCCCTGCCACCCGTACCCGGGTGGCAATATCCCCCTTTCCCCCAGAGCTACAGTTGTTGCTCTGCCCTGCTACAGAGGGTCAGAGCCCCCTGAACTACTTGTTGCTCTCCCCTGCTACCCAGGGCCAGAGCTCCTAAACGGTTTGCTGCTCTGCCCTGCCACACAGGGCCAGAGCTGCCTGACTGTTTGCGGCCCCACCCGGTTTGAGGGCTCAGGGTGATAGACTCTGTTTGCTCCGCCCCAAGCTGAGCCCGTTTGTTTGCTGCCCCGCCCTGCCTGAGGGCATGGCCTAGAGACTCTGTTACTGTTGCCTGAACTGCTCAGCCCCTGCTGAAGGGCCTGAGCCCAGACTCTGTGTGGCCTACGTGCTACACCCCACCGGAGCGGGGTGAGCCGGCGTGGCTCCCCTCCCCGCCCTGAGGGAAGGTTGAGCCCCGGTCACGCCCGACTACACCAGATTAAAGGGTTTCATAATGCTTTAGCTGTCATTAAATAGCAGTAAGACACACACCACTTCTCTGTAGTTTCAGTTAAAAAAGTCACATAGGAGAACTGTCCATTTAACATTTACCACAGCCAACAATGCTGATAACAATATAATATTTGCATAATAGGCATACTAATTACAATTACAAATTAAGTCCCATCTACTTCACATGCAATATTGAACTCCTACTGATTTCAGTAGGGAGTTGCACAAATAAGATCAAGGAAAACACATCAGCAGGCTGGCTAGTCACACACATAGGTGATGGAACTAGGGATGCTGCCACGCCCCCTGGCCTGAGGTGGTTTCCATTATATACAGGGTTTACAGTTTAGTTCAATGGCTCTCAGCACCCTCTCTATGAAAACTGTTCCAGCCCCTCTAGTCACACAGTAGGCAACAGAGTTCAAATACTATTATTGTTCAGGCCATCTACTATGGAATGTTTCAATCTGTAGTAAAGATGAACCTGAAGCCCAGATCCAAATACCCCCAGACATCATGGATGCTCAGATCCACATTTTGCAGTCAAGCTCCTTTCTAATCTCTTCCTCCATTACTCTGGTGGCAACACACATGGAGAGAGACTCCTCCCTCCCAGTGTAGCTCCATCGACTTAGTGGACTAACTCCTGATTTAGACAGTATACCTGAGAAAGGAATCAGGCACAGAGATGTAGAAGCATTAAAACATAAGCTGAATGACACATCAAGCTAATTTTTTTTAAAGACATGCTGATAATGGAATGTTGTGTTCCTGCTTCACAGCTGGTCCTAAGGAAGTTACAGCAGTGTGGTGTGACATGGTACCCAGCTAATACATAACATTTCTCTGCATTTACCTGTTTGTAGCAGGCCTTAATAAGGCTAAAGACAAACCCTCGATCCATGATAGATAGCAGATCATTGAGGAAAAATGCAAGACTGGTGTTGAGCCTTTCAATCATTTCTGTATCCTGAATGGGAGAACAAAAAGAGAAAATGCAGGGGAAAGAGCGCTGTTATATATGGTAACACAACGGTTTCAAATTAAGGCCCTGATCTATGCACCTGGATGGAACAAGCTGCAGAATTGGCCAGAGTGCAGCTAAGTGCTTGCCATTACCTTCTGAAACCGAGAGACTATATCATTGGCAATAGTGCTGACCAGAGCACATATGTCATCCATAAAACGTTCCGGAAAACGATTCTTCCTTGGAGCATCCAGTTTGTCAGCAAAATACAAATGATGCACCATACTCTTCACCTATAGGAAACATATATTACTAGTAACGATCATTTGTGGAAAGCATTATGCTATTAACAGTGGTGTCTGTCTTACTAAAAACCTGGATTAATCCCGTAAGCAATGGGTTTCCAATTTGCTCACCATAAGCTCGAAGAAGAACCATGCCTGCTGTAAAGCTGCCTCCCGAACACTTCCACTGCAGACGACCCACTGTAAGGCCAGTTCTTCGTGAAAAAGCTAAGCAGATTCAAATCCAAAATTAGTCCTAGTACCCACGTTGGCTTGCAACACAATCAACATGAAAAATGGAAGCACAACACAGGAAAAATATGGAGAACAATGTGGATAAGCAAAATAATAAATGGTAATGCAACAGCAGTGACAATGTCCCTTAAAGGATCCCCCCCAATTAACAATATAGGACGCTGCTATGATGTGTGAGGTGAGAAACATCACGTCATTTTGGTCCAACATTAAATTTTAAGTATTGACAATTTTCTTCCCTCCCAAAATATTTGTTGCTCAAATTAGTTTAAAAATCTACCTTTCTGCCTGGTCAGATTCTTGAAGTAAAAGGGAGTAAAAAGGGGACATATAAAGCGATTTGTACACAAGTGTATATTTATTTTGAGAAAGAACTTTAGCAAAATGGTACATATGGGAAAAATAAACCATATTGCACTAACAGTCACCTTCTTGTTTTAGTTTCAATTCCCAGAAAGAACAAATCAAAGACTAGTAGAAGTCACTGGTGGTGTTTTTATTATTCAGAAAGTCAGCAGATTTTGTGTCACTGGCATTATTCAGGAGTAGATTCTTACCTCCTTTCAACTGGCATAAATCCAGAGTAAACCCTGACTTCACTGGTTACACTGGATTTACACTCATGTAGGTGAGATCAGAATCTGGCCCTCTGTGTTAAATATCTAACACATTTTAATTCACTGTATTAGAGCAAGTAATTTACATAATCCAATAGCAGCACAAATATTTTTTAAAACCTATAGTAATTCCATCTAAGCAATAGGAACATTCGTCAGACAAGCGTCTCCTGCTGTTTTTACTCATCCTCATTCACTGGGTCAGGACATTTTATATTTGCTAGTGGTCTAGTATACAGAAGTGCTCAGCAAAAGCAGTTCCCCACTGACCTCTGAAAATCAGGCCAAAATAAAAGATAGACAATCATGTTTCAGAATGACTCGACCTCCCTGCCCCACGATATCAATTGTCTTCACTGACATCTACCTTTTTAGTTGGCAACCGTCCTGTTAATGTTTGTAAGAAACTTGACGTCTCTGTGTGCGAAGACATACGATTACAACTTCGATCTGTAGCCTACGGAGTGGAGATGAATGAATGATGACAGCACATTAAAGTTTGCTGGGGATGGTTTCTGCAGCTCAAGGACAGTGTACATTTACAAAATACTGTTTAACAGTAGATTTCACGGGTTTTTACACCTTCCCCCCCCCCTCAAACTCTTAGCCATCTGTTTAAACAAACAAACAGAGTGACAACAATAAAAAGCATTGTTGTGGTTTGGCTCGGTTTTTTTTTAAGATTTACATGTTCTTCAAATAAAAGCATGTTTTTATGCACAAAGACATTTAATGCTGCAAAGCATGAAACTTTTCCATACTTATATTCTGACAGCATGCAGATGTCCAGACTATTACATTTTTATATGTTCTAGTGTCATACCTTTCAATCTATCAGTCCAAATGTGTGGACCCCCCCGAAAATGACCCACCTATTAGTACAGGGAATTAGAAAATTACACAAGATTTTTTCCTTTTAGCATACACAACTTTATCCATAAACTCAATTTCAAGATTCAACATTTCTACTGGAAATAACTTGCCTTAAGGCAAGTTAGTTCAGACTACAGGGAGATAAATTTGAGTTTACAAGGAAGGAAAGTTGAGAGGTATGTTCAAAACCATCATGCAGTGTAAGGCAACAAGCACCAGGGTTAAATAAGTGAAGCCTATCTTATGTAAGCCACTACAAATTTCATACTTTGCAACACAGAACAGATACAGCTGCATCTCATGAATCATTGCTTCCAGCACTTTGTTTGGTTTAATTATCCCTCATTCAAACATACACATTAAAAAGGAAAGATCAATTGAATATGGAAGATACTAAATGCTTTATGAAAATGGTAAAATGGTTCACGACGTTAAAACAAAAAGCAAACATGATGCTGCATAAAATTGTGATCGTTTCCATTAAAAATGTGCTTCACCTAAAGTAGAAACTAATGCTAAAAAACAACAACAACGGAAAGGAGCCGTAGCATCTAAATTTCACAAACCAGCAACTACTGAAATGAAAGGAAGGGGACACTGTTTATGCATTTTTGGGTTTTCATGCAGTGTGGGGGGGAGGGAAGGGAAGAGGAGAAGTGCTAATTTGAAAATAAAAAATAAAAATCATTAACTTTTCAAAGATTGAAAAAAGAAAGCCACCAAAACTATAGTATACACTTAAAAGGAGATGTTCTTTAGGAAAAGATCAGCCAATAAAAAACAAAAACAAAAAAAAACCAAAACTCTAATGTAGACACCACCTGTGTTGACTCTGCACTTGGACTGGGGTTGGATCCCCATGGGGCAGCTTTGGGACCACCAGTGTTTACCCAGGAATTGGAGCGGTCTAAACCCTGGGCATATAATAGAAAGCAGTTGGGAAAGGAAAGACATATTACATGTTGCATGCCACACAGTAGTCTAATTTAGAGACATGCAGTCCTTAAAAAAATCAAAATGTGTTTAACACACATCACCAATTAGTATTGTTAAAGCAACCTGAATTCTCAGGCATGTGTTGAGAAATTTTAGTCCCGAAGGCTATTTTATTATTTTTCAATCACACAAACACAACATTAACATTGATGAGAGCACCTGTTCAGGCTGCAGTTGTTCAGGCTACACCTGTTGTATTTGTACTCTCCATGCACCAAAACCATTATGAGACCAAATTCTGCTCTTACTTACATCTTGAGTAAATCCAGTGACTTCACTGGAATTACTCCAGATTTATATTGATGTAGCAGAACAAAATATGGCTCATAGATGATGAGAACCACAAAAGGTGGTCTGTGGGGTTTCTACATTTCTTGAGCCAGGCTCCTTGTCGTACAGTGTTCATAAATCCCACAAGTCCTGTTGAGAAATGTATGAGCTCTGAAAAGACATTAAAAGAGCTCTCGGACATTTGCATGTTCACAGCAAAGAACGCTAATATTCTGAAAAAAATAGTGTTAGGCACTAGATTTCAACAAGGACCAAATGGGGAAAAAGGTGTTTTTTCTAAACCCAAAGCTATATTTGAGATATGATATTTTGAAAAAAAAAATTAGGCTTTTCATAACATGACAATTTTTTTTTCACATTTTCATATGTTGGAGGGAAAAAAAACCTGTATAATTAATATGGAATTTGTTCCCCAAATCCTCTTCCACCAAGAGAGCATGTACACAACATTTCAGGTGGAAAAGAATTATGTTCCTGCTCATCCATCCCAAGAAAGTGAAAGAAAAGGTAGGAGCAGACAAAACTGAGCTCATTCCAGAAACCATTTTACATCATCAATTTGATCGATGGGAGCCTATTAACACCAAGGGGCTTTGGATCAGATCTTATGGGATAATTACCACATACACCTCTTTATAATATTCTCAAATGAGCTTCAGTCGTCACCTGGGAGAGAGGACTTTTCAATCTCCATGCCAAGTTTGCTTAGATGCCCAGAAAAGATGCAGTTTAGATGCCAGCTATGGTGGTGGTTTTTGAAATAAAGACTTTTGTCAACTACAAACTGGATCCAGACCACCAATTCATTTCTCACAACCCATTAAAAACTCACATCAAACTTGAGTCCAGATTTAAACCAGTATCCTTGAGGTTATGCCATTGAGCCATCTAGTATGAGAGACCACAGCGTTGTTGCAATTTTGCTCAAATAGACTCAGTAACAAACAGATAACATAAACTGAAAAATGCTGTTTTGTTCTGAATTATTATTCAGCAGAAACGAAGAAAAGCCCTGATCATGCAAAGGCACAAGCTTAATTTTACACCCTTTGAGTAGAAGTCAATGGGGGTACTTGCAGTGAGTCAAGCTAAACACATGTTCTGATTCTGCAAACACCTAAGCACGTGTGTAACTTTGCTCACATGCACAGTCCTAATGATTGCAATGTAGATCAAGTGACAGATGGACTTACGTGTTTACAGGAGTGAGAGCCAATTTTGTTTTAGATTGGAAAATGTAGAAGTCCCTCCCCCGTCACAATGTACAGAATTGAGAGTTTCCTCTCCTTTCAAGGAGGAGTAAATATGAAGTACATACAACTTGTTAAATTCCAGGCAATGGCTGAGGTCCCAGTCCCATAAGAGGATGTGTGTGGGTGCATCCGCTTGCTTGTGCAGATCCACTAGCAGGATTATATTCAAGCATTATATTCATAGCAGTCAAAAACCGGATATTTTCTGGTTTTTTCCCCAGCATACTTCCAACAATTTAGGAAATCTACATAATTTTATTATAAGTTCAAAATAGTATAAAGGCTATTTTTGGCAGATGCCAAAATTCCTTCAAAAATAGTAAGAATCCCAAAATAGTGAAAGACACAAAGATTAGTATCAAAAACCTCCTGCATTATGTTGATCCAAAGCAATCCTTAAACTCTGTAAGAGAGATAACTTAAAAAGATTTTTACAATAAAATCAGAAATACGAGTCAGTGATGGCTTAAATGGAATCTACCAGATAACCCACACAACAAATAACAAATATAAGGGTTTATTCCAAACAATTAAATGAAACGAACAAAATGATGGATGCTTTTTAAAAATAAAACCCCTCTCACGATTGGTCCTATTTTCAAGTGAAGGCGCTTTAGTAGGATGGTCACATGCTTAAATCATTATTTGGGACTGTACAAATGGTATTTCTGCACCTATGTGCCTCTTTCAGTGTTTTACGAAGACATCTATATTTTGACTACTGGATTTGATAGATTTAAATGTAATTATTTCTCTTAGATTCTGTATCCAGCCTAGTATTTGCTGACCAAGCTACTGGTAAGAAATATTTCCATTAACAGTAGTCTACACATTAGCTTTTTAAGCACAGAGTATGTGTCTGGAAGAAAATCTCTTTCCATTTTCTATTGCCACATTATGCACTCAGTCAGCACATGGAAAGCATCTAATATCCTGTGTAAATTCCACATGCACATTGCTCCCCGGGGCGTTTCACAAAAGGTCAAGGTTGTTTAATTAGTGAGACATCTAAGTGGATCTTTAAACTTCTTAAAATCTTCTAGTCCTTGCTTTATTTATTTATTTTAAATAATGATTCACCAAACAGAACTTATCTTGTCTTCTGTCTGGTGAGAAAATTACATTTTTAGTCGTTTAAAAATTAGTGACATTTCTGTCTCAGACCAAGCCTCCCCTGCCTTTCTTTGAATACAGGATTAACAAATGTCAAACTGACCCAGGTGGGTGACTTTACTAACAAACCTGATTAGTTGATTTTTCAAGGACTGGGTGTAAAAGTTCTTTCAAAATAATCCATGCTGGAAGAATGAAGGCTGGTGGTGCTAGTGGGGAGGGGCTGTGACACTTTATACCAGAGGCGGGCCAGAGAATATATATACAATAAAAAAAGAGTCCTGTCCTCTCAGCCACCAGGGCCGGCTTTAGGCCGATTCTCCCGATTCCCTGGAATCGGGCCCTGTGCTGGTGCCTTTTTAATTTTTACTCACCCAGTGGCGCTACAGGACTTCGATGGCATTTCGGCAGCGGGCCCTTCACTCACTCCGGGTCTTCGGCAGCGGGTCCTTGAGTGCCACCGAAGACCTACAGCAAGTGAAGAACCCGCTGCTGAAGTGCCACCAAAGACCCAGAGCGCCGCCGGGTGAGTACGAATCAGGCCCTGCACTTGCTAAAGCTGGCCCTATCAGCCACCATGAATACTCGTGAATACTTGTCATGAGATCGGGTAATATCTGATTGGTATTTGTTTCTCTCTCCTCGGGGGGTCTTTAGCAAGTCAAATAGAAACAGTGGCACGTGTTCTGGGAGCAAGATGCAAGCTACTTTACCAGCATAGGGAAGGGGTCATCAGTAAGGATGAGTGAATATAGATTTCTTTTTGACACGACAAACACATTAAAGTTCCTTCTTCATTTGTTTTAAGATTGAAGAGAAATGTGGAGTTTCCTAGGAGCTTTAGTTGTGCAGTCGTACCTTACTTCCAATGATTGACCGTACTTCATCATCTGGTGAGGTCGGAGTCCCAGATATATCCGGATTGCTGTTACTAAGACTTCTTGAGCGATTCAAGTTAAGGCTTGCTGGTCGGACGGCTGATCGAGCCATAGTAGCATAATGGACGGATCCCCCCAAACCACTGGGACCTACAATTTCACACAAGAGAACATCTTGTAATGTTATAAACCATGGCCACAGAGTGGCTGCTTTGCACCAGTCTGCTGCTGCAAAGCATCTGCACACCTGGTGGATCCGGGCAGCAGGGGACTCCTCCAATGGCATAGGGTAGCTGTAGCAGCTCCTGTGCCATCCCCACACCTGGCTCTCCAGTATAGGGGATGTGGCTGGGAAAAAGGGGGCATGGTCAGAACGCCATTCTGTCCACTGATCCCTGACAATTGGAATGGCCCCTGGGGACTGCTGGCAAATGGTATAAGATAAAGCAGCCTTCAAGCTGCTCTATCTTGTGCTTGGAATCACGCTGATATTTGCCAGCCCCAAGCCTGGGGCGGGATCACAAACATGGCTTAATGTCACATTAATTTCACTCCAGATTTCTGTCAAGCCCAGTCTGTCCAATCTGGAGAATATGAGTTTATGTGTACATTCACAAAAGAATACATTGACTCCCAAAAAAGAAGTCTTCTGCTACATATGCTTTGCAGTTATACAACACTGTCCATCTGACACTCTTGACATACCTTACAAACATTAACTGATTAAGCCTTCGAAGTAGGCATGCACTATTAAACCCATTGTACAGATGGGTTCACTGAGTCATACAGCAGGCTAACGACCGAGATGTAACCCAGCAGGGATGGTTGCTAGCACCTGCTCTAAACAAGGAACAATATTCTCTCTCACATTCAGCTATGTATAACAAAGCTCTTTCACAAAACACAATTCCAATTTCTCAATAAAATGTGTTTTAAAAACAAGAAGTAAAGATACCTGGTGAAGGTGAATTGGGATAGGTATTTGGTAGACGAAAAACATAATAAATATAGGAAGTGAGAAGGCTGTTTCTGCCATGCTGGTCCTGGTTTCCTTCTAAGTTTTTGTGGAGTCTGTTTATGATTGATGCCATCGCTTCAAAAGATGCTTGACCCAGGTTAACTGAAAGAAGTAAGGTGAGAAGTTTGGTTATAAGAGTTCAGCAGTTACTGTGATCACACTATAAATGCTCATTCCATTCATCACTTAAAAGATAAATAGCAGAGCAGGTCATAAAATAGAAAAAGTTTCTTACAAAGTATTTTACTTGAAATTTGGACCAGCTCTAACAAACAGTTTAAGGAGCAGATACGAGCTGTTGTGATAAGCCTCCATTTGGTTTAATATAATATGTAATGGTGTTAGCGCTCAGACCTAGAACACTGGAATCAACTGAAGTTTTGCTACTGATTGCAATGGGAGCAAGCTCAGGCCGTGAGTTAATGAAAAGATAAAATCCTCGGGATGTTCACAGCATTCTTCTCCGTTAACAGTTTTGCTGCAGTCAAGCTGCAACTGAAGTATGAAATGTAGCAACAAGAACTGCCAAGTTCTGTATCTGAACCTGTTATGTTCTAAAAACGAGTACATAGAAAGCCTAATGTGGCTAAAAGCTAGTAAGATATGGGCAGACCCATGTTTGTAGCTGAAACCAGTTTATGACCATAGGCAGCCCCTAGTTTCATGAGCCCAAAACAAAAAACACTTGTGGAACAAGAGAGCTTTTTTCAAAAATAGAGCCACTCTTCATGTTTCAAAAATACACGCTTTCCCAAATAAAAAAGAAAATCATTAGTGATGTTCAAAGACATTTAGGGGATTTTGACATATCTTACATTATGTCTAAATTCATTAGATTGCTTTGAAAATCTCAATCTATAGTTTTAAACAATGAGGGCTTGAATATCATTTTCATCTAAGACTTCTTTATACTAGAGTGGTCTAATAAGGATTAGTGCAAACGAGAATCAGGTCCTAAGATTTAAAATAGTTACTATTTGGGATGCTACGATTTAATAAGAATGGGCCAAATTCTGCTCTTACTTACACTGATATAAATCCAAAATAACTTCAATGAAGACAGCGTTGGATCTCTAAAAGCAGAATAGGACCCAATGCCTGCACTATATAAGCTGACATTCACACTTGAAATCCTTCCTCCTTTCAGTAGACAAGCTGAATCTCAGAACTGGCATACGATACATATCACTGTGCAAATGGTGCAGAGGTCACTCTAGTTAATTTTCAAGTCTATTTCACCTACATCATCAACTTCATCCAAAGTGTATTAATCCTGTTCCTGTCTATTCAAGATCATACCTACATACAGCATGGGTAAGTATCTCCATGACCTCAGAGCACAAGTCTTATTCACTTTCAAAGGCAGCCACTGGTAAATTCCAACTGTATATATTTATTGTGGGTGCTCCAGGAGTGAAAAGTAACTTGCTTATCAGAAGCACACCATACCTGAACAAATTTGCTCACTTAGTCTATCTAATCAAACAATCCCCTGGCACACGTGGACAGTAAGTACAGCAGTAACTTCTTCACCTGTGTTTGAACTGTAGGACTTTAAATACTGACAGATTCCACTAAGTGCTCAATTATACCATTAAAGCCAAGCTCATAACAGAGAGTTGTGTGGAGCTGCATTGCTTGTGGTGGAGGCAAAGGGTGGAATTACCGCTGGCAGGATCAGCTCCATAATGACTACATTATGAGGAGGGAGTTGGACTAGATGACCTCCTGAGGTCCCTTCCAACCCTGATAGTCTATGATTCTAACTAGATGAGTTCATGGAGGATAAGTCCATCAACGGCTATTAGCCAAGCTGGGCAGGGATGGTGTCCCTAGCCTCTGTTTGCCATAAGCTGGGAATGGGCGACAGGGGATGCATCACTTGGTGATTACCTGTTCTGTTCATTCCCTCTGGGGCACTTGGTATTGGCCACTGTCGGAAAACAGGATACTGGCTAGATGGGCCTTTGGTCTGACCCAATATGGCCATTCTTATGTCCTTATGAACAAACAGCATCTAAATCTAATCTTAGGTAAGCCAAGATTTTTCAAGATGACTAGGGATGTTGGGGGGTCTCAAACTCTAGGTGCTCAGCCTGGCGACACCTTAATAGGTCCTGGTTTTCAGAAAGTGCTGAGCACTCATCCTCTGAAGATCAGGTCTCTTTAAGCATCTTAAATTGGGCATCATAACTCATAATAAGGGTGACCAGATAGCAAGCTGCAAAATCAAAACACTTTTTTTTCAGGAGGTGGGGAAGGGGGATAGAGTTGCATATATAAGACAAACCCCCTAACATCAGGATGTCAGGTCATCCTACTCATAAGTCACATTGGAAAAATCTTGGTGCAGATATTTCTAGTATATATCACTACGGATCCAGATGCCAGCATGTTTTATTTTGAGGATACATTGTATATTTGCATTCCTAAAATCTTGAAATGAATATGGGACTGTTTTAATTTCTACATAAATATAATCAAATTGAAAGCGTCAGTTTACCAACTGTGTTTGTATAAAACTTAAAGAAAATACCTATTTGGCCTGCAATGACAGGAGGTCTCACTACCAGAAGAATCAGCTTGTCAAGCAGGAGATGAAGAAATCGCACTACCGGCTCCAGCTGAGATAAATTCAAAGCTGAAATGCTGCTCTTCAATTCATTTTCCAAATTGTTCTCCATAAGTCTCATGTCTCCTATTCGCACAGGGAACATGTGCTCATCCAGAGCATGAACAAGTGCAAAGAATTTGTCGAGGTAAGGGTCCTACACACAAATAAAATACTTATAAATGTGTTACTTTCAAAGTCTTAATGAATCTATCTTAAGCAACCCATTCATTTGAGAATTTATCAACAAAACAAAAAGCACATGCAAACCCGCACCTCTAACCACTTCACAAATAAACAACACAATATGTGAAAACATCCAAAAAGAAACCTGAGACTTCAAAATAAAATATGTGAAGTATTTACTAGTCAAAAGGAGTGCAATTTCATATTGTAGCTCAAGTACAGCTGGAAGAGGACACATTTAGGAAACGAAAAGAAAGATAAGCAAGAAAAAAATGAAAGTCTGAGATCTGAGTAGTACACGGTATCTAAAATTACAAGGATACAGGCCACAGGCCAAGGAGCTAAAAGTGTTGCAGGCCATTCTGTCCTTAGGTATGCACCCAGAACTCCCACTGATCTCAATGGCAGTTATCAGGATGCACTGTCAACAGAACTGGGGCAACAGTTCTGTTTTCAGTCCTCTCAGAACTTAACATCCCTTGTTACTTTAAGCTTTCATTGAAATTGATGTGAGTTTATTACACATTTATTATAAGTCAGAGATTCAATGTTGCCATTGTCAAATGACTATCAAGCTACATGTATGATTAAGTCTACTATTAATAGTTACCTGTGTGTGGATGGATGATACGGCAACAACTTCTACATTGAAAACTCCTTTGTGATTATCTACCCACTTCATTCCAGGAAGGGGCACCTATAGGAAGTTAATAAAAGTATTAACTCATGTAAGACACCTCAGGCATTACCTGCAGGAAAAGAGAAAGCACCTCCTTTGTAAAGCTAAAGTTCTTCTAATTAAAATACTAACTCAATTTTACCATCAGATGATACACACAGCACTTTTTAGAGTTAACAGCTTTCAAGAAATAGCCTAAGAATTTCAAATTTTTCTATAGCTTTTTCCTTATATTTTCTGCTGAGGGATTTCAGCATGAGTAATAACTGACCTCTGGAGAAAGCACTGAATAAGCCTGTGGTGGTTTTTCCAATGAAACAGGTAGGCAGAACTGACCAGTCTTCAAACGTCCATTCTGAAGCATTGGTATCCACTTTAAGAGGAGGGAAAAAAACAACACAGTATATTGAGTCCTACAGAGCTGAATTTCACAGAACACATTTTCTGGATGGAAACATGGCTAATGTGTGATTAGTGGCCATTCTAGACTTTTACAAGTTGAAGCACTATTCAAATTATGTCATATAATGATGTGACAACGCTGAGTAAAATAAAAACAAATACATACACATAATCAATATATCCTGCTTTAGATCAAAATTTGATTTTGTTGAAAGCAAGACAGAGAGAAAGATACTTACAGTGTATCCAACTGGCGTCTCAAGAGGAGTGTTTTGTTTTTGTTGGCAACTGACATGATAGAAAGTAAAAAGCAGGTGGTGATGATCAGTTAAAGTGGCAGGGAGTTTAATTTTGATTTCTTCATGAAAATCAGGCGACCTGTTTAGAAACAAAATCATCAACTCAGTTACCAATTCAAATTCTGTAATTAGGGTTATTATTGGCATTCAGATAAACCATGCTTAGTTGCTTAACCTTTATTTTTTCCAAAATCCTTTTTAGATTGGCTTAGATTGAACCCTTTGTGCAAAGAAGGAAATAAATGGAGTACCTCAGAGGATTAAAAGTTTTACTTTCTGATCAGTGTTTGGAAAAATATATTAGCTCAGACAATATTTGTACTGGTCTGCCAAAAGTTGTCAGAATACACTGGGCCTTAAACATGGGTGTCATCTTTTTGAATAATTAGAAAAAGTATTTTTGCTATTTCATTGAACAGTACATAAAATCTGATTAGCTTCCAGATTTTATGTTTTAATTTAACATTTTACCAAGCTGCATTTCTTCTCCCATCAAAGTCTGAATGAATGCTAGATTCCCATGCTGCTGCTATCTGCAGTTCCTGTTTCCAAGTTCAAGTTCAAGAAGCGCTCTTGAGTCTAGTGAGGCAATTATTCACACCACTAAAGTTCACTCTGTGCTTAAGGGATTTGCTGGATTGGACCTTAATATTTTATGCCATTTGAAAGCTGAGTTTTCCAGGTTTCTGATTCTGGCTGGGATTTTTAAGGGGATGTCTTTCCTGCAGAGTTAACTTGGTATCTTTCTCAGGTATTGCTGCTAACCCCATTCCCCATTCCCATTTACACACAGGACCCCTCACCTGATCTGGATGGTGCTTTAGCCTGGGCTAGTTGGCCAGGCTGGAGCCACAGGTGAAAGCCTGAGTGCTGCTTTCACTCAGGTTAGTAACCCACTCATGCTGCAATGCAGATGCAGGCTAAAAAATGAGTGCTGACAGTCTTCCAGTGCCTTCCCACAATTCCCCCATGTGCCCAGAGGACAGACGAGTTCTCCACAATTCACTGGGAAAGCATCACAGAGCAGCTCAGCTTATGGAACTACAAAAAACCATAGCATGTGCCCTCAGGAATCTTAGCAACACACATGGGGGAGTGCAGCACCAGTCAGAACACAATAATTTGAGTCTGGCTTTGCAGTGTGGCTGCTTACACTCAGGAACAGGGTAACCTGGGTGCCGATCACCAGAGTTAATACTGCAGTGAATCCAGACCCTAAGAGTGTGAAATGCTCATCTCCTCATGCAGTGGTTTTCAACTTGGGATCCACAGACCTCTGAGGGTCTGCAGACTACGTCTAAAATTTCCAAAGGGGTCAGCACCTCCACTTGAAAATTTTTAGGAGTCCACAAATGAAAAAACATTAAAAACCATTGTCCTAGTGAATTTCACTGGAATTTGGGCACCGTAGGCTCCTTTGAAAATCTTAGATTTTAACAGCATTTGTTATAGCTCTAACCATTCTAGAAACTGTGGCTTTGGAAAGAAGGTCAGAATTGAAATGGGGAAGAGGTACAAGGGTAATCAAAATGATCTGATTTTTAAGATGTCCTATGTGTTGTGAACCATAAGAAATGGAAATGAAGTCTACACATTTCAGGAAGGCCACAACTCTAGGCTCTACAAGTATTTATAGCAGACATTGTTAGCCCCTGTTGTATGAGAGATATTTAACAGTGCCTGTTGGAAAAGCATCATAAATATATTCCCAATTTTTAATTGACTAACATTAAACATTAAAATGCTCACAGGTTCTTTGGACCAACAGCACTATTTTAGCAATGGTCCAGAATTTAAATGATACATTCCTGGACCTCATGCCACCTCAAGCTGGGAGCAGATCTATAATTTATCAGCATTTTCGCTCATTTTCATAAATATCTTTTCGTTTAACAAAGGCATTTTTTCTGTCTACTAATAAAAATAATTAAAAGTATGCTTTATTCTAAAAAGAAAGTGAATAAATGAATTTGCTTTTTGGAAATATAAAGGACAACTGGAGTACACAGACTTCTCCTGCCATCCATCTGCACTATCTGACAAACAGAGGCTAGGGACACCATTCCTTACCCACCCTGGCTAATAGCCATTAATGGACTTAACCTCCATGCATTTATCTAGTTCTCTTTTAAACTCTGTTATAGTCCTAGCCTTCACAACCTCCTCGCACAAGGAGTTCCACAGTTTGACCTGTTATTTAACTGTTTTTGAGCAAATGCTAATAATTATAGATTAGGTCAATTTTCAAATGAGATGTTCATTCTATTTTCAGCAAAAAGCAAGCACACAGATCTAGCATGAAATCCTTGTGAATCATCCACTGACTTCAGTAAGGCCAGGATTTCATGCTTGATTTTTGTATCAAACTACCAATTGTCTGCTTATTTAAAGTTAGAACCATATGGAATACAATTTTCACTAACTTTATATATTGCAATCAGAGTCCAGCCCCAGTCCCACTGAAGTAAGAGCTTTGTCCTTCAGTGCATTTCTGTAAATGCAAAAGGTTGTGAACAAATGCAGAACTGGGACCAACTTGTGCAATCCTTACTCGGGTGAGTACTCCTTGCCTCCAGTAGGGCCACTGGCTTTAATGGGACTATTTTCACGAGTAAGGACGATTAGTTTGAGTAAGAGTGTCTGAGTCAGAATTTTGGGCTCAAAACTGCAAGCTAACAAGTACTCTTAGCATGTGCTTAACTTCAGCACATGAACAGTCCCCATTGACTGATATGCCTAACTTTATGCTTGTGCTTAAGTGTTTCGCTGGAACAGGCTGATGTGCTCAGTGTCTTGCGAGAAGGAACCTTTTAGGATTCGATTCACCTCTCACATCGGTTTTACACAGAATACTCCTGATTTATACCCCTATGAGAGCAGACTCTGGCCCTCAGTCTCTGTAAAAGTACAACTGGAGTGTTAGGTGCTGTCTTTATTTTTTTATATATGATAAGCGCTGAGCGTATTATCATATTAAATAAACAGTAATGAGTCAGATTCACATTACATTGCTCCACTTTCACACCAGTAACACTCCTCTGACTTGAGTGGAGTAGCATCGTGGTGAACTAAGTCCAATCATTTTTTAAAAGGAGCTTTTGTATTTTACCTGTTATGATATACTACCGCTGTGTATGCTTCTTTTGAAAATTCAGAACAGCTAGATTTACCAAAGATAACCTGCAGAAACACAACATAAGAAGCGTTAGAATCTGTGCCAGAGTTCTACACTGTTTGAGGCTTAGGGCCAGATCCTCAGCTGCTGTAAACTAAAATCAGTGGAGCGGTGCCGATTTACACCAGCTGAGGATTTGGCTCTTCATTGCTACACAACATCTTTCTTGATCATTTGAAAAATTATTTCATAAACCCAGTTACAAAAATTGGGTGGAATGGGGCCAGCTGAAGACTTGGCCGACGAGGCCATGTGGTACAGCTAGCCCTCATTCTTAGTTGGGCAACACCAGGAGGAAGGAAGCAAGGAGAATAGAGAGAACAAAAGAATGGGAGTGTGAATGTGGAAAAGGGAGAAGGAACCCACAGAGAGATCCTCAGCAGCAGCGAGCTCTATTGGCTGAGAATCCGGCTCTGAATAAGAGTAGAACATAAGATTCTTTTTTTTTTTTTGCCACTGAAGCAAAAATATTACATTACCAGCCTCAAGGGCGGTCACTACAGACCTCCTGAGCCTGGCTCTGGAACATCAGTTGCAACTCAGCTGCTTGACAAACTGCATATAAATGCGTGTTGTGTTCTGAAATGCCCTTATTTTAATTCCAACAGAAACAGTCATCCTGAAAGATCTTTTCAGAGTATTGTTAGTTACTGCACCACCGTTCTGGCTGCAGTTTAGATGGTAACACTTTACATTGGCAGCATCCAGCAGTTACAGGAACTGAAAGCAAAGCATATTCCTTACAGGCATGGCATTGCTTGGATCCTCTCCGTACATAAACTGGACTTTCACAGTGATATTCCTGGCAGAGCCCTGTCGGTTGGCAAAGTTAAGGCTCTGAGGGTAGACATACAGAAGATTTCTGCAAAAAACAGGAGCATTAGCATTTACCTCACCATGAAAACTCTGGGTTGCACACACACACTATTGACACTATAAATCTACAAAAACCAGTAGAAATTCAATGTAACATATGAAGGTCTTGGTATTCTTTCCTTATACCCCTGCCCCCACCCCCAACGGTGATTTGGTTATAACTCGTGCTCCAGACATCAAACCTCAATTCTCCCAGCTGCGACAGGCTCCAACACAGTAATTTTATGTCATTGCCATTGTAAAGCTTTCTTGCCATTTTAAAGAGAGTTCTGTTCAATGATTTACTACACCAACAATTCCATTGGAAAGCGAGAGCAGCAATAAGGAAGCATGTGCAAAGTTTCAAACTGTCCCAACACACCCACCCACCCATCTCCCATGAAGCACCTGCCCTGCTGACACTTGTGAGAGGATGAAGGAGAAGACATCAGGATGGTGTCAAAGTGCAGTTCTCCTCTGAAAAGTGACTATACAAAAATGGCACCTACTTACTCAGCAGATCTGCACCTTCTGTCTATCAGTTGTACCTGCTCACTCTGGTGACTGAAATAAGGTTTTACTTATTTTGGACTGCAAAACCCATATAAGTGAGCTGGATTTTATTCTGACTCACGCATCACCAACAGAATTGTGAACTACAGGCTCCATTCTCTCTTATACAGCAATTCTCCCTGCAGGGGAGAGAGGAACCTCCAGGTGACTGATTCCTCATCGTCTTGCTTCTTGTGCAGTACCTACACCAGTGCAAAGCAAGAGTAAGTCAGATATAGTACATTACTATGCTGATTTGGTGGTAGGTTTTCCACTCCCTTTGCACAGGTATAAATGACTATACAAGGTGTAGGGCAAAGAAGAATTAGGTCCAAGGAGTTTCACTCAGTGTTTCCTACTCACACTTGTATTGCAGAGGAATGGTTTGCCCCAGCCCAGTGATCCAGAGGAAGCTGGAACATCCAGCCCCTTCACAGATCCACAGGCAGCAAGACCACACTGGTCCCTGGAAAGCACAGATCCGAGCAGACCAAGCACTTTAAAGTCACTATTCTCAGTCACACTATGGCTCCTTTACACCACTCTCGAAACCACAGAGTCCTTACATTGGAGATGTATATAATTTACATCCATCTAAGGGTCTTGTACATTGACAAAAGACAATTAGGGCTTGTTTACATGAACAAGTCCTCTTTGAAGTGGGACTAGCTCAAAGCCTTCTAATGCACAGGTAACAAAAAGATGGTCCTTGCCCCAAAGAGCTCCCAGTCTATGTTACTAAGTCGAGAGACAACAGGTGGACACAAGAAACAGACGTGGGGAGCACAAAGGAACAGTAAGATAATTCGTCAATGTAATAAGCAGCAGCCCCAGAGCATCAGATGTATCTTGCTCTCTTTATGTGTCCAGAGCTCCCAGTAATTTCAGTAAGAATTCCATGCATGTATAGTGGGAATAATACTGGGGTTGAGATCTTCTGCAGGACTCTGAGAAGAGAAAGCTGCTTTTAGGGGGGTAGTCACTGAAAGTCAGCTCCTGTACAAAGCAGCTCAACTTTACAGCATCAGAATGCAATATGGGGCTGCATGGTGAACTCGGATTACTTCCCCTCGCCAGGCTGTGGAATGTGCCTACTTCTCACACAGCAAATTTCCTCTCTTCAAACGAAGTCCTTCATGCTGAATGAAGCTTCTGAATTTCATCCCCATTGTTCACCATGCCTAATCAATGTTCTCTTGTTCTTTCAGAGGATGGCTCATACTTTTTTTGTGTCTCCACTAAATGTCCTCGTTCAGGCATGAATACATTTGCTCCTCGATGTTCTTTTTAAAAATTTGCTTTCAAATGCACTTTGCTCACAAAACTTTCATTAAGAATTATTAGTATTGAGACAGGGATTTAATGTATTTGGGAAGCCATGCCACAAGATTCCTGTATTAAAGGTAGAATTAGGGCTGAGTTATGTAGAATAGTAGAGATAGGCCCAAACCAAAACCCTAGATCCAAAAATCCATTCTTCTCTGCGGAGCTGGGAGGTGTTGGGGTAGAAGCTATCATAGCTGCTCTGTTCCACCCAAGGAATCCCTAAGCAGGGAGGGAATCCACAAGATGACTTTAGAGTGGCTGTCTCGCTGCAGCTAAGATCTGGCTCATAAACTTTGGATAAATTCACAACCAAAAACATGGGTGGGAGACTATTAGTTGCTTTCTCCCCCACTTCCTTTTGATCATCTCTCATTTAAATAAAGGCTGTTAGGATAATCATCATGTATATTGAGGGGAAATTTTCAAAGGCGGTAAGTTGTATACTTTCCATTAATAGTCTGTGGGCGCTAGGTGCCTAACTCCTGTTTGTGCCTTTGAAAATTTGCCCCCGATGATAAGATGATACAGCCAGTGGTGTCATAAGTGTGTCTGGGACTTAGATATAGTCATCACAGGATAAGAAATACCAGCTATTCAATCAGAATATGATCCTGAATCAGCATGTCCTGGTTCTCAGCTCACTCACATGGCCCTGGCATCAGTGATGTTACTCCAATGTAAAACTGCTGTAACTGGAACCACATCACTTATACAGATCTTGTACAGTAAGTGCCAGATCCCAGTTTCTTCTTCATTTACCCTTTCTCCTGTTAAGTTCTAATTATTTTTCCTCTCTGCTAAGCCATCAAGCCCCATGAAACAAGTCTTCCCTCCTTCATTAGAGTCACTTCATCACAAAGGCTCATTTAATCATTTGTTTTGCACAATGTGCTGGGCCTTTATAGACTAGCTGGGATGCAAACGATGTTATCACCATCCTCTGAACATGCTGAGAGAATGTGAAGTCATGGCAAAGATTGCCTAGCTATGTGGGCTTTGTGCCAAGTTACTGGGCTGTTAAGGGTTTATTATTTGGCACAACTTTGTTGGCAGGGTCCCTGAAGGTCAAAAGTCTACAGTCTTAGCATAGTTTCAGAGGAGGAAAATAGAGAGACAAGACTGAATGGGACACTAGTGGGGCTAGAAATTTGTGCAGAGGACAGGGCTGGAGAACAGAGGGAGGATTTGCCACTGGGATGAGGCTGAGATGCCAGCAGACATGCTTGGTTTATGATGATTAAGAAAGGACCCCACAGGAACTTAGGCTGCCGGGTAACAGTCAATACTTTGTGGTTTCATTCCCAGGTTTTTAATCAATAAAAGTTGCAGCCAAAGGCTCTAAATCCAAAGACTGGTGTCTAGGGCTTTTATTGCAGGACACCCGCAATACTATGCAAAACGTATGCAAAGCTTATATTATTTGCAAAGGAGCTCAAATGTACTTTTACCTTCATAAAATGAACTGTTAAACTGCAACGTCTTTCTCAGCCCAGGAAATGAAAGCACCAAGCAGTTCTCTAAATATTTATGTAATGTGATTGCAGCCATTTTCTCAAATCCTTAATTTTTAATACATTTATAAAGAGGTGATCCTGAACTCTTGAAGGGAATTTCTCACCGTTATTAAAATTTCCCTTTTCTGTAAAACCCAAAGACATTTTTCTTTGTTTTAGTCATACTATAAAAATCCTTAAAAGCTCACTTAATGCGGGTCAGCTAGGTAGCAGGACAGGAATGCCCTTCAGGATCGTGTTTGTTAAATACATCTTTTTTTCTAGCAATGTGAGGTCTCAGCTCTCAGAGACAATTTTCTCCTACGGGCTCTGAATAACCCCTTGAAACTTATCATTTAATCAGGCTAGTTTTTTCCCCCTGGACCCTGGCTTGTGCGAATCTCTTCGGTGGCTTTGTTGTGGTATTTTGAGGGTGGGACTTTCAAAAGTACACTGCTGCTGAAATCAATGGTAAAACTCTCATTGATTTTGGTGGGAATAGAACTGGCCAATGACGAGTGCTTTAGAAAATCCCAGTCACCATTTTTTTATTTTTTATTTTAGAATTTTTGACTAGCTTCCCCAGTATTTTTTTTTATCCATCTTTTCAAAGTTTAATGTTAGAGTGATACTTATTTACACCACTTCTTCCCGCCAAGAGCACTGGACTTAATTACACTGTGGTATACCGTGGCTCAGTTCTAGTTACTTCTTGAACCATCTCCTAAGCCTTACTGAGAACAAACTCAAGGGCAGCTTCTCTTCTCCTTGGGAAAAAGGAAAATGCTGGAAAAGTTACTTGGGAAAAATTATGAATAATATTTGAAAAATGAAAAGCAGCTTTGTTTTGAACTCTGAAAACTAAAGCAACTTCAAACATTTGCAAAAGTGTTTTTTAATTTTTCAACCAGTTCTGCTATTTTGTAACTTACAGAACAATAGCAGTACGGGGAAACGACAACTAGCTGTCTCCCCCTGTTACAAAGTGATGCCATGCTTATCTGAAAACTTTATCTGAACTGCATTCGCCAAATTAAGGGTTCAATGACTTTTAGTCTTTTGACTATATGACTATCATGGATTTTTCCATGTAGAAAATACCCATATATTTAAAATGCATATTTAATCTTTCTTTTTAAATACAGGAAGGGGAAGAACATGCCGAGCTAATAGGTATTTTCCATCTTTAATTCTTATAATAAGGGGTCTATCCAGATCAATCATTAAAAATAAAACTCCACAAAACATTACAAGTTAAACTGTAAAGGACCAAAGAAATTTCAGCACAGACACAAGTACAAACTCAGGCCTCCATCTTGAAAATACTTAAGCATATACTTAACGTTACTCATGTGACTAGCTCCTTTGAACACTATCGAGATACTCATGTAAGCAGAGTCAGGATGAGCTCTACCCTGACATCTGGTGGAAAGAATTTCAGAGAGTGTATTTGCATAGGCACGCCTACCCCATCCCAGACTGCCGAGCTGTGGGACTGCTTTGTGACAGAAATGACTCAACCTCAGTTGGGTGGTACTTGCTAGACAAGGGACATGGGTTCCAAAACTCAGTGA
>NC_133775.1:17897625-18049555 GCF_003597395.2 Chelonoidis abingdonii
CGGTTTGGTCTAGGAACTCTAGTTGAGGTGTTTTCCCAATTTAGTGCTTGTTGTTTATCTCATGTAATTAAACTTTTTCTGCTACACCGAGACTCTGTGCTTGCGAGAGGGGAAACATTGCCTCTTTGAGGCACCCAGGGGTGTGTGTAAGATTTTCCCAGGTCACTGGGTGGGGGCTCGAGCTGGTTTGGCATTGTGTTATTGAAACAGAACCCCTGGATACTGAACCCGGCCCTTGTTGCTGCCAAATTCAGAGGGGCAGAAGGATTACACTCACATGGGTAAGTAATAATGCAGGATATAGTTTTTAATAGGACTGAAATCAATACGGCATTTAATGTGTTTCTATAGAAATTAATCTGAAAATGCTTAGAATTTAATAGAGAATGATATCCTTCCAATAGTAATTTTGGTCTAAAGTAACTTCTTATAGGCTGTAATCTCATTGACACACCCCTTAAAAACCCTGATACTATGTGGTACAGCTATCAATCAATCTCACTGAACCTAATGCTCTGGTATAAAGCACTATGCATTCTATATCACAGTTAAATATGGTAATAATTATCATATCAGTACAAATATGACTATTCTATCACAGTATTATTATAATTTTACTCATGGAGTTAATATATAGCATAATCTAATAAAGACTAAAGAAGAAAGACTAAATGGGGTTCATTTTAACAATAGGCCAGAAGTGATTTGAGCTAATACATACTCTGTGCTACTCCTTCAAGATCTGTTTATAAAAAATGTGGCCTGCAAGTAATGTAATTGCTTCACTCTCGGTTCCATTAAGCCACAATACTTGTGGTTATCATCTTGTAGACAAGTTTGTGAGCAAGGCCACAGTCAATGTCAAAAGCTACCGCCAAAGTCATTGTTATTCAATGGATTAGCCACATTCTGGAATCTAAAGCCCTGATGCAACATAGCACATAAGCACATGCATACCTTTGACATGTGACTAGTTCCATTAAAATCAATGGAACTACTAAACATACTTAAAGATATGCATGTGCAGCGCTTTGCTTAAATGAGTAAAACTTTTGGTGTGTATATGGACTCCCCTGGCCGAGGAAATAAGTGACTAGTGGCTGCTGTCATGAAAACAGGTCAGAAGACCACAATTTTCAAATTTTATTAACAGTACCTCGTAATACTATGAGTTTGTAGCATACCTGGGGATAGTGAATATTTCTGTTAACTTTGTAATGATTTCTATATAATCACCCTTAATTGTGCAGATCAAACTGAGGCATCTTCAGGTAGCATTATACTTGTTGTTTAGTAGATACACCACCAAATACTGTTGACAAAAACACAAATGCACTGTTTTTATTCCCTTTTATTTCCTCTTACAAACCAAACAGCACAAAACAAGAACCTTGTAAAAAATTACTTGACATTTCTCTAACACTATTAATTTGAAGATCTTAAAGTGCTTACAAACATAAATTAAGTGACAGGACTCTAATGAAGAAGAGTATTATCTCCTTTTTACAACTAAGAAAACTGAGGTACAGGCTGGTTAAGTGACTTGTCCACGCTAACACAGCAAGTTAGAGAACACAGGAGTCCTGACTCCCCTTCTGCTCTCTTCACTCCTCTACACATTCTCTCAGGGAAATACTAAACCATTCAATAAATTACAAACTACTTAACTTCTGTGTTGCTTCTTAACATGTTGAATATGTTGGGCAAGTACACCTTCAATGCCACCACAATACTTTGTCTATCAAGACACACTGTTCTGATTTCAATGGAACTCCAGAACATCAATGCACAGGATGATCAGCAGAGGGAACAGGATGGACAGAGGAGAAATGATTAGGAACAAACAATCAAAAATAAACTCCTTGTTTCCAATGTCCTTTTACACTAAAAAAACTCCACTGTTTGTTATGTCTGACAACAAGTGACCAAAGAGACAAAGTGGGTGAGATAATATCTTTTACTGGATATAACCTCACCCACCCACCTTGACTCTCTAATATTCTGGGACCACCATGGCTACAGCAACACTGCATACAACAGGTGACCAGACAGACTTCACTACTGGCTGGCTGGGCTAACTGTGCATGCCTCTTGCACATAACCCCAGACAAAACTTGAAACTGGACTCTGCCTGTCACTTTACCAGGGAGATCAAAAGAGAACCTGCTTGTGATATGGTTACTAGGATCGGTGCTAAACTTCTCTCAGCTAGAAATGGCTCCTTCTACATCTTACACTCACTTATTTCTTACCTGACTTAAAGCAGGTTCTAATCAACTAAAGGAAACAAACCATCAAAAAAACCCTAACATTGAGGGACGGCAGGGGTGCATGCGTATGTATACATGCATCTATATTCCTTTAGTGATGGACACTTTTTCAGTTTTGTGATTTGTTATATTAGGTAAAGAGACAGGCAGGGTAAAGTCACATCAGGTTAAACATGAAATCTTTTGGAAATTTGGTTATAAATTAAGAACATGTTAAGATCACTTGTGCCATGGGGTGGGCTGGCCCCCGGCAGCACCACAGACCAGAGGAATGCAAAGAGTGGCACAAAGCTGTCTTTGACTTCCTACTCCACTTGAGTTCTGTACCCAGCATAGCTCCGCCAGATCCACGGACTGGGGCCCATGTCCTCAGAATATCTGAGGGTAAAGAATTAAAAACCATGGATTGCCTTCCTGATGTTTAGATCTTTTCTTTGCCTGACTTTTTAGATACATTTCAGGATGAAATTCCCAATTATTCATAGCCCCTTGTGATGCTCTCTGTTCATTCATCCCCCTATCATTTTACGAATGTTTCCTACAAGACATTTTCTAGTGATTTGTCTCAGCATTGTTTCAAAATAAGATCCTGAAACATGGTCTCCAACTGCAGGGTCCTACTAGCAGACTGCATTGCAGGGCCCAAATCTGCTGGATTGATGTCTCTCATCAAGATTATCTCCTTGGGATACTATGAGAAATGTAGTTGTGGTCTGCTGTGAAGTACTGACTATTACATCAGATTATTTCTTGTATTTGCTTTGATCATATGCCAGCCAATTTATAATGAAATTCCACTGTCCAGAGCTATGGACTTTATCCAGATGCTTTTCTATCGTTTTTCTGTGGCTGGTGTACATGAGCTAATCACTCAGATTCCTACTGCACTGATGTAATATATTACTCTATTAATTTGTGCAACAGTTTTTAAATATATTTTCATGCCACTTAATTTTTTATGAATTATTGCATGTCACCAAAGTTTCCTCGTGCAGAGGTTCAGTGCCCGCGTTAACAACTTCATTTCAATACGTTTTCCTGTTTGACACTGAGTTATGCGCTCTGTAGTGGGGTGGTCTGCCCCACTTCCTGAGAGCGTGGGCTGCGGCAGGCCAGGGCACCTGAGCAGACAAGGTGCCAATCAAAGAAGGGCTTATTGGGAGCCAGTCAGGGCATAGCTAAATTGGAATAGCTATGCTGGCATAGCGTCGTAGTGTAGACACGGCCTGTGCTGACAGAAGGGTTTTTTCTATCCATGTAGGAACACCACCTGCCCGAAACAATGTTAGCTATGCTGATGGAAACACTCCTCCAGTGATGCAGCTGCATCTACATTGGGGATTAGGTCAGCATAGCTATGCCAGTCAGGGGTGTGGTTTTCCCCCCACTCCTGACCAACAAGCTATGGAGATATATCTATCTCATAGAACTGGAAGGGACCCTGAAAGGTCATTGCCTTCACTAGCAGGACCAAGTACTGATTTTGCCCCCGATCCCTAAGTGGTCTCTTCAATGATTGAACTCACAACCCTAGGTTTAGCAGGCCAATGCTCAAACCACTGAGCTATCCCTCCTGCCTATGTTGATACAGAAGCACCCCGATTTACGCAAATGTTCTGTTCCGGAATGCCTTGCATAAGTTGAATTTTACGTAAGTCGGGAACATACTCCAACAATTACACACACACAAAAAAAGCTTACTGATTTCCATAAATCGGGTTTGTGTAACCCGGGGACCATCTGTATAACTTTCAAGTACAAACCAAGCCTAAGTACAGCTTTGTCCCTCTCACCCACCCTTGGAATGCAGCATTTCAAAGCCTGTGGTTTAGGGCTTTGCAAAGCCAAGCTTAATGAATGGCTGGTCTACACTGGGAATTTATATTGGCATAGCTACATCTCTCAAGCGTGTGAAAAATCCACAATCCTGAGAAACATAGCTAGGCTGGCCTACCCTCAAGTGTAGACTGCACTAAGTCAAAAGAAGACTTAGCCATCTTCTCTTGGGAGGTGGATTACCTATGCTGATGGAAGAACCCCTCCCATTAACACAGGTAGCATCTACACCAAAGCTTTACGACGGCACAGCTGTAGCTGTTTAAATGTAAACATACTCTACGACCAGGAAAAGTTTATCTCAGTTGCATCATCCACAAACCCATGAAAATTTAGCCTGCAAACATAAGGAAACCCCTAAAGAATTTCCCACTGAAACTCATGATGTCCTAAAAACACTCCCAGCGCTTAGAGGACTGTCTGTATAGGCACAGAGGGGATGGTAAATGGTAGCATAGCTACTTAGGAAGAGGATATCAAAGAAGTGGATTAGCATGGAATGGCAGATGCTTCAGGTGGATGGCTCACAGTGTGCTGGAGTTTCCTTTAGGTTCCTAAGGAATCATGAGCATCGACCTTTGCCCTCCTGATCACACGATGCCTCAGAAACCCAGTGGTTCTGATTTCCACTGCTTGAACCTTGAAGTCATGTAAACTTTTGCAAAATGATCACAAAGTGAATCTCCCAAATCAGAATTTGCCACTCATGCACACTAGTAGTAGCATTTTACATCCACTGTGCGCAGGATTAAAGAACTTAACGAAGGTGCACGGGAGTGGAAAATCAAGCCCAATAGTCTACATTTACTGTGTCTAATTCTGCTGTCACATATCCTGGGGTAACTGAAGAATAAATCAGTTGAAGTACATTGAATTACACCAATGTCAAAGCGGTGTGAGATCAGAGTCAGGCTCAGTGAATTGCCCTCCTGTAGGATGTCCCCCTCACTCCCAATAAAGCACAGAATCTGAAACACAGAGACTGCATTTCATTTGTGCTAAGGCCCTTTTACATTCCTCTGGCAAAGTAAAGAACCTTTACACTGTAACTCAGAGGTAATTTAGACCCTTATCCATAGTTCAAGATTATGATTGAAAAAAAATGAACCTGTTAAGAAAGAGGTATATCCATCAATACATCACATCAACCAATAATTTTAACTACAGAATAGCTGGCATATTGGAAATCTAAGTACTAGTTTAATCAGCAACAGGCTGGTCACTCAGGTTTATCTTTCCACATATCAATCTGGATAGGACAGAGGTTACATTAGTTCACTTATACGTGGTTTAATGATCAACTTAATCCGTTTGCCTTTTCTGAACCAAACAGGCATATATATAGGCTAAATTCTTCAACCTAGAACCACCACACAGCAAAAACCATAACTAGGGAAAACAGCTCTGTTTAAAACTACCTTAGGACATTGGAAACAGACATCATGAAAATAGCCCTCGTCTTTCTTTTCGTTGCCCCTTTTGCTATTTCAAGTAAAATTGACAAGGACTACTCTTCCTTTGATTCTGCACCTCCTGAGCCAAACTCAAGATTTGCCATGTTAGATGATGTGCGGATTTTAGCTAATGGGCTTCTCCAGCTTGGGCACGGCCTTAAAGACTTTGTCCACAAGACCAAGGGGCAAATGAACGACATCTTTCAAAAACTGAACATTTTTGACAAGTCTTTTTATGAGCTCTCACTCCAAACCAATGAAATCAAGGTAGAAGAAGAAGAGCTCAGAAAAACAACTTCCAGATTGCAGGCCAACAACGAAGAGATAAAGAATATATCTCTCGAGCTGAACTCAAAGATTGAAGACCTATTACAAGACAAGATCCAGCTTCAAGAGAAAGTAGGGGGGCTTGAAGAGAAAGTAATTAAATTAGTCCACATCCACCCTAAAGTTCAAGAACCGAAAGAAATGACTTCACTCAAAGTAAGTAGACTTGAGGAAACCCAGAGGATAGAAAGCCAAAGTAAATCGGGATGGTATTTTAAGGAGTGTTACTCTGAAAGCCATGTTTCCTCCACACATTTCTAGAAGCAGTAATATGTATTTTGAGAAATAAGCTTTGTATATTAATCTGGAGAATAATAGTCTTGCAGAAATCAATTCAAGTGTCTTATTATGGGCCACGAAATGTCATCAGTTTTAAAGCATAAATCCCCAAAGAAATCAGTGAGGAAATATGCTTGAAAACAAATGGAATTATATGGCCCTATATATTTTGTTCTGCGCTTAAAAACAAAAAATCAATTTCAAAGTACACTAAAGCATAATGGTAAACTCTTTGGAAATCAGATTAACAAAACCACAGCACAATACAGTTCATTGCAAAATGGTGGTCTATGTGAATTCTGATAGGTTTAATGTTTATAAGCTTTAGTTACATTCATTTAAAATACGAACTTTAAAGAGGGGCTATCTATCTATGGTACTTATATGGTCCCCATCAGCACAGTACCTGAGCACCTCAAAATTTTCAATATATTTATCTTCACTACACCCTGGGAGGTAAGGCAGTGCCATTATCCCCAATTTACAGATGGGAACTGAGGCACAGAAAGGCTAGGTGACTTGCCCAAGGTCACATAGAAAGCACATGGTATGGCAGAGAAATTAACCCAGGTCTTCCAAATCCTAACCACTGGAGCATCCTTCCTCTCTACTGGCCTTTTGAAATGTGTTTTTTATATAGTTCAATTAAAAACACAAGACAGCTCCACAAAAATTCATTCTTTGAGTCACCTACAGAGTGGGATTAAAGTGTTTGAAATTAAAGACCAAATGAAGGCCTCTGAAGCTGACAGCAGTTTTGCTCAAGTAAGAGCTACATAATTTGGTCCAAAGTTGGTGTAGATACTCAGTGCAGAGGGAAAAGAGACGATTCTGCCTCACAAGATAGGACAGGGAAGGCAAAAGAAAGGAAAACGATAACCACTGTGCAACAGTTTTGCCTTTAAAAAGTGACACTGATAAAAAAAGACTGGTTGAAGGCTACTTTTGCTAAAGCATTAATCTGATCTTTCTAACATAGAATGAAAGCTGTCTTTGATGAAGTTCCACCTTTTTCCCCTCCAGAATTTTGTACAGCAACAGGACAATCACATTAGGCAACTTCTCAAAGTAGTACAAGAACAGCATGCACAACTTGATAAACAGCACAATCAAATAAAAGAGCTGGAAGAGAAGGTAGAGGAATTAGTTATCTGAATACACATCTCCTTTCCAGAATTCATTCCGATTGTCTGGGATACCTGGAGTGGGGGAGGAGGGAGAAAATAACCCCAGGAGCTGAATTGCAAGTCTTGGGACACAATCTTTTTGTGGGTCTGCAACTGCTAAATGTGATAGAACTGCTGTGGTGCTGCACTATGTGGTTGGGGCTGAGGGCATGAGGGTTTGGTATAAAGCTCTGCACCATGCACTATAAAACCCAAGTGGGGTATGTTTGGGGATTGTAACTTTTCTCATTTTGTTTAATTCTCTAATTACCAACCTCACTGTTCTTCCAACTCTGTCCTTTCTCCTGCCTCCCAGTGTTAACTTATTTTCCCTTTTTCCTCCTCTCTGCTGCTATATTCATTTCAATACAGCACCATGCCTCTACACTAGAATGTTTAACCTCTGTTATCACAGCTGTGGGTACAATTGACATGGTTTTGAAATTGACATGCTCCTATTTAATTTCACTCCTCAGAGCAGGCCCCAAAAGAAAAGAGTTTTTAGTGCAGGGTTCCATAAACTCTCTAGAGGTTGGGACTAGTTGCCAGAGTGGTGTTATTTAGGGGCCAAGTTAAGTCCATCCACCGATCAAGATACATGTCAAATGGGCAGATAAGAAAATTGCCAGCTTATCTCAGTGAAGGAGTTTTGCAGACCAAACATGAGTTTCAAAGAGGCATGTTAGCATTAGTATATTCAAAATCGCCAGGAACATTTATAATTGTACCCTGATTACTTTAAAAGATTAAATTGACAATAAAAATGAATACAGTACCTTGGATTGTTGAACTAAATATACGACTTTTGATTATAATTCCAAGATGCTTGGGAAATCAATAATATATAAATATGCTTCTTTTCAGCTAAGCAATACAAGTTTCCAAGAAAACACAGAGAGTCCATTTTCTCTGAAGCAACCTGAACCAAAGATCATTCCCCTTCCTTCACATAATTCCACAGCTCCAGGTCAGGAATTCAATGGTAAGATCATATAATGCTTTAGGTATGACTGTGTAACGCACTGTGCTGGCAGTAGTGCATCTGCGTGCCTGCGTATGTGCACTGTTAAATGGTCAGATACAGGAGGTTACCACCTTTCTTTTTCTAGTTTCTCTATGAAGCCAGTTCTTATGAAAGGGACTGGGTTTTCAGCTTTGGAGACTCAAGTCCTCTATTTAATCATACAAAAGGTGCAGCGGTGCTCATTTTCCCACACTGCTCCACAAATTTGCCTCCACTTTCACAAAGTGGGACAACTTCAAGGGTTGAAACAGTTTGGCCTCGGTAGGCAATTCAGTCTCTGACCTTTCCCTGGGTTACATTTTGAATCACACATACAAGGCAGTACCTTTATTGTCAGTTTTGATGATGCAGGAATTTGTCCATTGGAAAATGGACTGAAACTTGGACTGACAGGACGTGGATTAGATTTTTAAAGCTGATCAGCATTTTTAGACTTCAGCAATAGTAACGTTTGGGAATTCAGTTTAATTCAAACAACCATGATTAGAACTTTGTAAAGAAAATAAGTCATTATGTCCAACAGTCTGTTCTTAGACTATCCCTTTTGTAAGATTATCTAAATTAAAACCTAGCCTAAGCGAGCAAATACCAGCTGCCCATCAACCAGTTGGCCACTTTTCCTCTGACGTAATTTGTAGTCCTCAGAATTTAAATTTGCCCATTTCACAGAAGGAACCGTCATAAAAGAACACTCCTGCTGAACCAACAGTTCCAGCTTCTGTTTTGTTCCAAGAGCCTTGAAAAACGCAATTACCTCTGCAGTGCTGGATTCTCTCCTTCAAGATTCTTAACTGCAAAAAGATATCTGTAATTCTTTAATTATTGCTATTCCAGGTGTTGCTACTGATTGCACTGCCCTTTATAAGAGAGGTGAACGGACTAGTGGCATTTACTCTATTAAGCCCAACGGATCAGAAGCTTTTAATGTCTATTGTGAAATGAAATCTGGTAAGACCAGTTACGCTAGAAGCAATGTAATTCTTCCTTTAACAGTTTACTGGTAAACTGAAATGTGCTTACTGCCCTAAAAAATATACAAACTTACATCAGACCACCCACAAGGTTGTCATCTATTATAAGGCTGACTGCAGCCAGTGGCATTCCGAATTCGTCCCTATTTTTCCAAATACCACAGAGAATTGAAGAAAACACTTCCAATCTTTGTTCAATCCATTCTTCAGTATAAGCAAGAAGCAAATCCATTAGCAGCTGTGGGAAATAGTTTTTCATCCCCACAGCCAAATGATCACTAAAAAGCAATGATTACTAACACTGGATTACAAACAACTAGTAACTTTTCTAAATTAAACCAGTTAATGGCATAACAGTCGCCATGGCCAGCTAACAATGGCTATGCTTTGAATACTCTTGACACGCATTCTTTATAATGTTACTCTGCGGTACAGAACTGCCATGAGTTTATCTATGCTAACACATTTCAATTAGTTTGTCATCAGTCAGTGACCATGTTGGATCTAAATAAGGATTATGTCCATGCACAACGTGCTTGATACACACATAACAACTATGACAACTACCAATGGTATATCTTTGCCAGCAGTCTACGCTGGTATCTGCTTGTCTTCCTGTAACAAAGTCATAATGCTGTTATTTTGTGGTACACGTGCATGTGTATCACCAGTTTGGCCAGTTGACTTTCCTCCCATCGTATCAGACCACAGCACAGTGCCTCTCAGACTGGCAGTGCTGCTCTACGTAAGTGCCCTCTTGACTCCCTGATCTCTGGCACAGCTGCCTAGAGTTTCTAAGAATACACTGATGCAAACATAGTGAGGCAAGGTGATATGTTTGGATGTGCAAACATGGTTGGCCTGTGGTTTATGAAAAGAAGCTGCTGAAGGGTCATAATTCAACCATGTTTGTTGTAACTGGGTCAGATGAGGGTGTCATGACCTGGTTACTTCAAAAAATCAGTCACGCTTTATACAAATGTTACCATAATACCCTAAGCAGTCAAGAGCTACCACTTAAGAGAATTTTGTTGACTGTAAATGGTATTTATAAAATGCCCAGCAAAGCTACTAACATGGAACAATTAATTTTTCTTTTTATCTATTGCTCTGCTCTTGTCAAAGTCCAAACAAATGGTTAAAATGACCTACCAGGTTTATGTTTTCCTTCCCTTTGTCATTCACAGACAGCTCATGGACAGTCATTCAAAACAGAGTTGATGGATCCCTAGATTTCAACCAAACCTGGGAGAGCTATGCAAATGGTTTTGGTGATCTCAAGGGTAAAGGCACTCTTTTCGCTCCTTCATTTTTATAGGCTGTTATCTGCTTTCAGATGCTGTAATCTTGGATGAATCTAGTGCATTCACACACTAGCAGGTAGAAACAAGCAAACCAATCTGAGCAGCTCGTATAGCTAATGTGAGACACTGCCTATTGCATACCAGGAAACATACGGCCCTGAATTCAGCAAAGCACTTAAGCATGTGCTTACCCTTTAACATGAGCTCAGGAGCTTTGCTAAATCAGACCAAAAAGACTCATTTCAGCTTTAAATGTTATTTTATTTATTTAGATTCTGCCCTTTTCAAACTCCCCATCCAAAGTTCTAGGTTTCCTTCATACACATTTCTGACCAAAAGAAAACAAGAAATACACAGTAAACAGCGGCAAAGTAAGCAGCACTTCTTCCTCCCACCATACTATGTTTACACTAAACACCACCACATTAATTGTTCAAGCTCAAGTTACCATCAGGCTAGACAATATTTTCCTCTCTACACATCCAGTCTCCCAATCATTGGCAGCCAATCATCTTACCTGGTATGTGAATGCTGAGGAAACACCCATGTTTATATTAATTAATCATCAACTCTAAGACCATTTTTAATGCCAAGTATTGGCTAACGGCTTGCCTATCCAGCAGATTTTTCTATGCATCTATTAAAAATTACTTGATTCTCCTTTTATAGAAAAATGACTCACTGTGGCAGGACTCAGGTGGCAGATTCAAGCCACCAATTTCCCAATCTACCCACAGAGCAGTGTGTAGACAGCAGCATGATACCAACTATTGCTTTCTTTCACATCTGCAGCAGTGAAGAGTTGCTCCACTTCTCCCCTCAGGTGTTGGAGCAGTGAATAGGATTGAGGCAAGGATTTTCTCATGCAGGAGGATTCCTGCCTCTTATTTTACGGAATGTGCCTTACCTGGTGTAGAATTCCCACATCCCATGATTGCAGCTCCCACTGGCCACGGATTGCTGCTCCGGGCCAACGGGAGCTGCTGGAAGTGGCGTCGGCTGAGGGACTTACTGGCCTCCGCTTCCAGCAGCTCCCATTGGCCCGGAGCAGCGATCCACGGCCAGTGGGAGCCGTGATTGGCCAGACCTGCGGACAGGGCAGGTAAACACATCGGCCTGGCCCACCAGGGGCTTTCCCTACACTACTTGCGACCCCTGTTTGAGAAACCCTGATATAGGGTGCATTTTGTTCCCTAGATCAGAAAAATTCATGCAAAGGATCATACAAGTATACAGAGATACCGATGTATGACTGTGGCCTGTGAAGGATTTTCTAACATGAACATTAAAAGGGTGCTTCTAAAAGTATTGTCCTATATTTTTTCAAAAGAGCTTGTCCTTTGTTCCTTGTAACGTAGGTGGGCACCTTGCTTGTGTGGCATTCACATTTGGCAGTATTGTTTTTGCACGGAGATCAGTAGTAGACATAATAAGAAGCTGGTTCATACTCTGCTAAATGATATGTTCAACTATCATAAAGTCCATGAAGGAGAAAAACTACTTAAATTAAATCAATTTTTTTTTATATAAGGGCATCAAAATCCCAATTTAGGCCCCCACCACCCTCCCCCCTACAGCCACAAGTGAAATCCATTTCCATTACAATTAAGTTTTATATATGTCACTTGCTTCACTTATTATACTGTTTCAGTTACGGATTTGTTTTAAATGTCTGGAGTCCCCTTTGCAGTCCTTCACAAGCGCTGTGAAAATTAGGAGAGGTTCCATTTCATTTATATATATAGTTTTTATTGATCACGAGTGTGTAATTAAAAGGATGTAAACAAAAAGAATGTTTCAGGAGACTCTCTGAAAAGAGCAAGAGTTCCCAAGACTCATATTATTGATTTAATTAAAGCAATGAATAAACTGTTTTAAATAATTGTGCTCTGTCTTAACTCCATACTAATGATATTCATGCAACCTGTCCTTGCAGGGGAATTTTGGTTGGGACTAGCGAAGTTATATTCCATTGCTAACCAAGCTGACTACATTTTACGTATTGAGCTGAAAGACTGGAAAGACAATAAACGTTACATTGAGTACACATTCACCCTGGGAAGCCCAGAAACAGACTACACACTTCATCTTTCAGAGATCTCAGGAAATATTCCCAACGCACTGCCTGAACAAACAGAACTGAGGTTTTCTATGATGGATCATGACAATGCTACAAAGAGAGACTGCAACTGTCCAGAAAGATATTCAGGTACCAGCATTCGAAGCACATTAAAATTTCAGTTCCTTTGTTACATTAGATATAACTTCATGAATTATTGGGAATCTACCAAAAATGGCTCAGCTCTCAAGGATGTTAGAGATTGAAAAGACTAGTTCATAAAGTCTCTCCCCTGCAAATGAAGAACATAAAATAAAATAATAATGATCGGCACTTATATAGTGCTTTTTCTCCACAGATTTCAGAGTCCTAAGACAACACCTGAGCATTATTATCCCATTTCACAGATGGGGAAAACTGAAGCACAGAGATGCTAAGTGACTTGCTCAAGGTCATAGAGTGAATTAGTAGCAGCAATAGAAATGGAACTCAGGGGTGAGTTCCTTGTTCATTTAAGTCAGTAGGAGTTTTGCCACAGACTTCAATGGAGCCAGGAGTTCACCTCCCATGTACAGGGTCCTAGTCCAGAGCCCAGGCACTGGACTACATTGGCATTCTACATGTAATCCCTTCTTGAACAAAACAGAAGATGGACTGGATATTAACTCCACTCTATCATACGCAGCAAACTATAGTTAAGCCTGCAGCCAAGTTTCCATTTCAAGCCTGATTTTGGTCCGCTTTAAAATGTACAATATAAGTCACATTCACCTCAAAACTGATAGATATATCTAGGATAAAGGTAGAATTTTCCTATACATTTAAAAACCAAAAAAACAAAAGACAGTCTCCCACTGACCTCAATGGGAGTTGGATCAGGCCTAGAGAAGCCTTATTTTGAAAATGCAGTCCAAATCAGTGACTAGCCTTCTGATGTCAAACAGAAAAAGTAAAATTTGGACTAAATGACACCAAAATATTGTTTTTAGGTGGCTGGTGGCACAGAGCGTGTGGGGAAACCAATCTGAATGGAAAGTATATCAAACCAAGATCAGAAGGAAAACTAGAAAGGAGACGAGGAATATACTGGAAGCCTCAGAAAGGAAGATTCTATTTGATCAAGTCAACCAAACTGATGATACATCCTACAGATTTAGAAAGTTTTGAGTGAAACCTCATTCTGATGTGTTTAATTGAACACATATCCACTGAACATTAAACATAACATGAACTAATAATCAGGGCTGAATGCCCAAATACAAGGCATTACATATATTCCATACTACTCGATACAACACAGAGGAATCTGCTATGGTCTTATGCTATATTTTGAGAGTATTCTTATTTTTTCCAATATAAATATATTTCAAGTTCAAAATTACATACGCATCCCCACCTTTGAACACTAGTGCCTAGAAACTGGATATGTTTTTGATATTTTGGCACTGTATTGCATGCGGACAAGAATTTTCAGGCCAATGCACTCGTTTCTGGATTATGTAGAGGAGAATATTCAAAATGTTTTAATAAAAATAACAGACTGACAGAATTCTACAGAAAACGTTTAAGTATTAGTTTTGAAGAAAAAAAGATTTTACTTTATAAAGTAACTTACCTTCATGTTAGACTCAAGTACTATAGTCTTGGAATGTGTCTACGCATGAATGAACTGGCAAATTCTGCATTTTATGGTACTATGTATAAATATGAACATCCAGCTGTGTATCTTGAGCTAGATCTTTATTGTTGTGCTCATGCAACTATGAAAGCAGCACATCTGGAAATCCAGAATGTGAAACTAACCTTTTATATTATACTTCGTAGAATAATTCTTAGGGCCTGATCCAAAGACTTCTGTTAGTTTTTCGTATGGATTTCAATGGGTTTTGAATCAGGCCCTTAAATTACCTTTTGGTAAACCTTATTTATGGAATCAACTGGACAAAGTGCTGTGTTTGAAACAGACCGATTGCCTTAAGTATAAATAGAAACCAATCCTGCAACCTGTACCTATGCAAGTATCTCACTGAAGTCAATGGTGCGACTCAACTAATCACACTGGTAAGGACTATAAGATCCTGCAGGACCTTCAGTCCCAATCCTGCAAACACATATTTGCATAAATTTACTCAAAGGAAGAACCCTCACAGTCGATGGGACTATTCACATATTTACGGTTAGGCATGCGTGTAAGTGTTTGCATGGTAGGAGCCGTAGAATGTGATTGTTTTGAGTCATATTGACTTTTCTATCTTACCTAACAACTGTACTGTATGAATTCTGTAGTATTTTAACACTGGTAGCCATTAAAAGACCCCCACCTTTTAAAACTATATTTTGTCAAAAAAAAAAAAAAGGTTCAATATAATTAGCAAATTTCAGAGAAACAATGAACGAACTAATTTAATTAGAGGTCTGATGCTGTTGAAATGCACTCATTACAATCAAAGTAAGATGACTAACCAAGAGAAACTGCACATTTGTCCCGATGTACTGGAAATGTTTAGATGTTTGTATGACACTTTAAAAATCAATAAAGAAGATTTCCAAAAAGAAATTAATATGTAACATGAATCAAACAATTCTTAAAGGGTTAGTTTTCTGTGAGTTGGTTGTACCCAAACAGAGGTTTGTCTAGTCCCCAGAGGCCAAGGAGACCCATACCAGCTTAGAGGAAAGGTAGTCTGGCGTTGAGGACAAGAATTGTCTTGATGCTGCTTATCGTCTGTGAAAATCTCAGTCCCCGTCTGCCAGCATCCTTGGAAGACAAGAAACAGTAGGGCTGCCTCACCAGTTTCTCCCACCAGTTTGTGCTGTTCCATCCTACTCTCGGACTGGATCTTCACTCCCCTGTTCTGCCCCTTGTAACAATGCCTGAGTGATAAATCTACTGTGCAGTTATTTAGACTGTACTTTGAAGCTCTCCAATTTCAATGGTCTGGGGTTGGTTTTTTTCACTGCTACGAGACTAATCCATAGACATAAACCAATTCACTTTCTAGTCAAGAAAAGTCATTATTTCCTGGTTAAGCCCCAGTCACTAGACCCATAGAAAACTGCCAAACATCTGGAAAAAAGCAATGAGAGATGTCCTGCCCCCGAGCAGCAGGAAGTTGGGTCTGTAGAAAGATATACGAGCCACTGGATTTGTGGGATAGCACTGGCGACCTATTCAAACATGACCTCAGCAACACATGCTTTAGCTTCATCCTCACTGCAACGCGGGTGGTCTGAGACACAAATTTCAGTAAGACACAGGTACAGGGGTACCTATACTCCTGGACACGCTAGCAAGCATGTATTCTGAGGATCTAAATACATGTGTCAAGGGCTTTATTTATGGATGGTAAGATGGGGTTGGGCTAAAACACGTGTCAGACCTGCAGATTAGATACACTTTCAATGGACTTCAGCACTAGCTACTTCTAGCGAAAGAGCCCAAGAGTTCAACTTATTGGTAAAAATCCTCTAGCAGGAGAGAGGGTCTTGACTGACAGCTAGAGACCCTTGTTTTAGAACCCCAACATCTGATCCTTAATGTTCTATAAAGAAGAATGTGAGATGGGTTTTCATCTCCTTACTTTGACTGCCTCCATCTCCTTTCCCCTCTATCACAGCTGCAAAACAAGCCCTTCCCCAGCTCATCGGCTCCTTCTCCCACCCCCAGTTTCTGAAAGTCGGACTCCTGAGTGAGCAGAGACTATCACGCTCACAGCCCATCACCAACTCCTAATGGCCAGGCTTTGAGCTAACAGCTGTGTCCTGGAGCCACGCTAGTTATGCCCGGCCCACAGTTGCCCAACGACTGCAGCCTTCCAGTATGAGGCAAGGGATGGAAAAGATTACAAACGGAAGGCAGGGCAAATCAGGGTGGTCAGCTAGGAGAAGAATGAAGTAATTCGGAAAGGCAGAGAAGGACTGGCTCTCCCCAGAAGAACCCAGCCTCACTTCCCCATAAAAACAGCAAATCCCTACCCAACAGGGGTACAGTGAGGATAAATCCATTAAAGATAGCGAGATGTTCAGATACTATGGCAACGGGGCATCATACAAGTACAATAAATGAAGTAGCTAAAGAATATACTTTCAGAAACAGTTTAAGTGGGTAGCTGGTAATAAAAATGTTTGTTATATACATACTACAGGGAACAAAAGATGTTCCACATGATCTGTAGGATATTAGTATACTTTCAATGCAGGTAATTGATTTTTAAATGAGCTTAATCATTTGACTATCCATAGGATTTATATCTGAATATGTACCGAAGTGCTATGAACAGGTCAACAAAATATTTACTGTGACTGTACTTAAGCAGTTATTAGAGATCTAGGAAATGTTTATACTAAAATGTAATGCAGAGATGTGAACTGGTGAAATGACTAAGAAGAAAAGGACAGTCTCAGTTGTAATGTATTTTTTTCAAGGGTTAGTGTTTATAAGAAAAAAGCAAAATAAGTTAAGATAGTCTGAAAGTAAAGACAGCAAATCTGTCCTCCAGCTTGGAGGGGAGCTATGGTTGGTCAAAAACAGTAATAATTTTCTGCAAGAATTATTATTATTATTATTTAAATATATCTTTTCCAATTTTTGGTGGATTTTCTTTTATTTTTATTTTTCACAGGAAATAAATGTTCTTTCTCCTCCTCCTCCTCCCTTCCCTCCCCACCACCACCACCACCAAAACAGGGGTAGAGGAGGAGTATGAGATAAAAGTGATAGGGAAATCAAAATACTGAAAAGTGAACACACAACAGCAGTGATAAACCAGCAATGCACCATATAGTTCTGTTGACACATCAAAGGGCTGGGTTGAACCTAAAGCTGGTGGAAATTTTTTCTTCTAAACATTTTTTTCAATTAAAAATAGCTTTTTAAATTATAGGAATGTTTTCTACTAAAATTTTCATATGTCAAAGACATTTTGCATCAAAAAATGTTTACAAGAAAATTTTTTGATCATCTCTAGGTCCAACCCAATCCTATGGCCCCTGAGCATGTGACCCTATCTTCCCAAAAGGCATTCTCTCTCTTCTGCCTTCCAAGATGTCACTCTTACAGCACCGCCTCATGACACATGAGCAAAAAGAAGGAAAAGATGTGCTGAAATTAACCCCTGGTATCATGGCCTCGATTTACTGACGCAGTTGTAAAACTCATCTGGATTTGAGTTTCATTATGTAACTGAAAGAAAGCTCAGGTTTCTGGTTTTATGTTGGGACTGTGCTGAAGTAATTATGATTTTAACACAAAACCACATGAAACATGCGAGGTTTCAACTGATATTTCCTTTGAGGTTTTGGGTTTGTTTGTAACCGAAACTCAAGTAAACCTCATAGAGACTAAAAATGAAGAAAGCTCGCTCAGATTGTAAGAAAGCCCACAAATTGCTGAGTTTTATGCAGCTACGTCTACTAGGTTCTGCAAAAAACTGTTCTACAGTTGTTTATTTTTTGCCATAAGAATCTGACTTTTTATGATGTCTTTGGCACAGGGGATTTGATGCTGTGGCAAGTTTTGCAGCAAACCACATGATAAGTGTGGAAGGTCTGGACCTGCTGCTGATTTCATGGGGATTAAAATGTATTTCAAAATCTTACCTATAAGTAGTATTTGGAATATACACATCCCTAGCAGGAAACTCCAGTATCTCTCTTGTAGGTCTAACTCTGCTATCTGGGTAAAGTTTGACTTGCAGCAATTCTGGAGTTAGACAGTAATGAGGATTCTCTGGGGCTGGAGATATGTCTATCTTCAGCTGAGCTATAGAAAAAAAAATATTTTATTACAATAATTGAAAGAAAAATACAAATTCAGTGTGCATATTAATACTGTTTTCTAGAGTGGAGAAGGTTAATATACTTGCCTTTCACTTCTGAAAAATATCCTGAGAGTAAGTAAATTATTTCACAGGCTAACAGACCTAAGGGAAACATCTAGGAATCCATCACTTGGCACCTGAAATACTAGACTGCGTAATAAATATACAATCAGGATCTATCCTGAATTGCCAATTATATAGTTTACAATAGTAGGATTTTCCCATCTAGAAGATACACAGAGATCCTATGATGCCACAGTCCTGAGGCAAATGCATTTGTGCAACACTGAAATAAAGGGTTGGGGGGCACAGATGCGCAACAGAGAATGAGTAAGGGTATAGGAGTGGATGAATCAGGTGGGAATTATGAGGGACAGAGAAGCAATCTTATAATATACAATCCAAAAAGGTTTCTTTCCATCAAGATAGTTAAATACCTGTAATGGGTCTCAATCTTCGTAAAACGGAAGACGGTCTTCTCATATCTGCAAGGAACTTGTACAAATCTTCATCACTCAAGCGATCCCCTTCCTATTGTTAGAGAGAAGAAAATGTTTAATGCAGGGCCTATGTAAGAATGCAATTAGAAAAAAAAATCACTCTCACCTTCCTGCACCTCACTCTAAAACATACTTTCTTGGAAGAAGATGGTGAGAACATTAACAGGTTATGTTAATATCATGGGCCTTTCATTATGGGAACTGGATGAAATTTTTTACTGTAAACTTTTAAAAATAAAGATAGCCTTTTTCAGAAATCCACACCCCCCCAAAAATTCCTATTTTCATCAAAAACAGAAAACTGAATTTTCAAATTATGAAATTTCAAAGGATTTTCCCCCCTTTCTTCCCTCTGCCCTTTTTCTCCCCTTTTTATCAATAAGCACAATAGAATTAATGATGGCTAGGGTTTTGGGGCGGGTTGAGAGAGAGCAGAGAAAGGAGTTCCACTTTGTCCTTTTTCTTTTTTTCATTTTGCCACTTTGTAACTCATCAAAACTTACTCAGCTTTGGCTTGGGAGAAGTTAGAGTGGCAGAGTTACAATTTCACCTTTCCTTTTGCCACTCCGTAATGCTTCAAAAATTGAGGACATTTTTCAGAGCAGCAAAAAACATGCTAATACCACCCTGAACATCATTTTATTGCACTTGGTGGCCAAAAAAAAAAAAAAAAAGGACAGGGGAGGAGGTTCAGGGGGATCAAAATTTAGAAAATGATCAAAAAAAAGTTTTCTAAAAAAACTTCAAGTAAATTAAAAAAGGATTCTGTTTCAAACCCTATGAAATGGAAAAACGTAAATTTTTTCAAAAAACTGATTTTTCCATTTTTCAACCACCTGTATTCATTACTAATTTGATGAAAAGACATGAACTGCAGCAAGAGAGCGATATGCTACTGAGTAGAGCTGCCGGAACATTTTGGAAATTCACAATTTCAATAATCTCATCAACACTTCAAATTTTGACCAGAAAAAGGGACTACATTTTTGTGAATATTTTGGCAAAAGTTACCTCCTCTTTTTTCAACAAGCTCTACCACTGAGTGTTTCACCAACACCCCAATGGTACCACCTATGAAAGCCCAAATCCTATAGGGCTGGATTCTACTTTCATTTACACTGGTTTTGTGCCACTGTAAGTGCACTGGCTTCAGCGGAGTTTCTTGATTTACCCCAGCATATGCAACTACAGAATCAGGCCCTCTGATTTCAAGAAGTGTAATCTAGGTCCCATATTTCAGGAAAATTAGAGTGTAAATAGTTTTTCTATAGATAAAGTTACTCTTTTCACATCTCAACAGTTTCCTAGTGGTGAATGAACTGGTCCTGAAAATACCATTTTTATTTCATAAATAGACATTATGCACTATTACATGACATCACAGGATAGAAAGTAGTCTCAAATAACAATTCTTTTTTTCCAACAAGCCACTGCATTAAAGAAAATTAGGAAATGAAAGCATATATAGTTTTAGGTCAAGAGCAGTTACCTCAGCTGCTAGTCCATATGGGAATTAAGAAGGGACAAATAATAATTACCTCATACTTTACTTAATTGAAAACAAAATGGCTTCCTGATCAAAAATAGTCCAGCCTCCCTTGCCATCCTCTTATCTTTAAATACCAAATATTTTGAAAGCTTTCCCTCACTGCTGTTCCTCAGGGAAATCCAGAGCCTCCTCTGAGGAGAGCTGACATCAGCACAACAGCATCAGAAAGGATTTGCTCCACCATGGGATCTCACTTCTAAATGCTGAGAGTATCTCAAGAGTTGCTGGCCATTCTCATCTCCCACTGCAGAGCCTGGTCTTGCTTCTATTGAAATCAATGGCAAATTACCCATTGAATTGAATGGGGTTGTTTGAACAGAAGTTGAGGGAACTCTAAAAATTGAGGTCATTATGTGTGAGCTGATGATGCAACCACCATGGCAAAAGTTATTTTACAGTTCATGGCCGAGAGTAGGTCAAATACATCAAATATCCTTGGCACATATTCACTCAAATAAAAACAATAAATTCTCACTGGCTGCTTTGTGTTTTCTTCTGTGATTATTCAGGCAAACCAGTGTACTGCAGGAATGTTCATGAAAACAGTGAATTTTAAATATTCATTAGAAAACACTGGAGAAGAATGAACTAATATTCGCAGAGGAAATCTGTTTCTATGAGTTACACTGATCCAGTTAGGGAACAGTGACATTGCCATATGACCAAAGGGTCCACCCAGAACAAACTGACACAGCTCAAATTTCATAAATCAATTATTCACAATGAACTTTTCAGAAAGAATCCACAGATCACAACAAACTGTTTGCAAAAATGTGTCTGTAGACTAAACTTCCAGTAAAATAAATGAAATCAGATGCTGCTCAAACACAAATTGTGAATGGGAAAGCAAGGCTAAATTCAGTCAATGGATTATGAATTATCCACTCAGCTCTACTCTGACCTCACTGGGAGGGTGAACCAAATCATACTGTGTCATGGGAAACACTACAATGACTATAGCTCGTACAGTACCTGTTTAAAGAAGTTTGTCACCGTAAGAGTAGCTGGTCTAAAGCTAGTAAGGTTGCAAGTTTCATCTCCACTGGTTGTCCTTTCTAATGAACGCCTTCCAACAATACTGGAATTCCGTCTCTCTGACCAAGATCCTTTGCGTTCTAAAACAAAAGGAAGAAAAACAAAGAGATCTACATTTATTTCAAGCAGATTTCCTGCACAGGAAGATAACTGCTGCATTCAAAAATTATGCAATAAGCATGATAGAAGAGGTGGTTATGCTAAGACAATCACACTCCTGAGGCATCAGGAAGCTATGAAGCACAGCTAAATACCTCTGCTCCTTTCATAGCAACCTCACCCCAGTGCCTTAGTGCTATTATAAAAGTCTTTATTGTGTGGAGATTTATGTATTTCTCTTGTGCTGAAAGATGATGAAGTTGGCAGTTTTGGGGATGCTGAAGAGCAGTTTCAGATGAGCTGTGTGGTTCACAAAGATTAATCCACTCCTTTGGAAAATGTTCATCAGCCTACAAGGCTCTTCAGTCTTAGCAGCCTGGGTATAAATAGCATATAACAGATGGTTTGCTTGTAAAATTCTTGAAAGATAAACCTATTTGTTACCACAGCCTTGTCCTTTTTATTTCAACCCTTTTCCAGGACTGTTACAAAGCGGCGGGGGGTGGGGAAAGAAGGCAGGGGGCGAAGGGGGAAACAAGCTGATAAAAGGAAGGAACAGTGGATATAGACTTGATCTAAAGCCCATTGAAGTAAATAGAAAGACTCTTATTGAATTCAATGAGATTTAGCTCAGGCACATATTCCCTTATGAAAACGCAGGATATACTGTACCTCCTGTGCCAATTTCTACTTCTGTGGAATCTCTCTCCAAACTTCCAGCACTGCTGACTATGTTCATTAAATGAATGGCTGTCCAGGCAAAAGGCATTCGATATTTGCCTAATCTTTGACAAAACTGTTCTGCTTGGCTTCTCAACTTTTCCAGTTTCTCTTTATTCTGCAAACAAAACATTAATTCCAACTGATTAAAAAAAAAAGGAAGGGGGAGCCAGCCTCTGTTTATCAAAGACGTTTCTGGGGGCTTTGTCCATGCAAAGTAATAATAATTACTTTTACATCAATCCCTAATATAATAAATAAATAACGATAATAATACTTCGCGCTTCTGTAGCACCATCTATCCAAGTATTCCGAAGTGCTTTACAAACAGTAAAGAATTTAGCCTCAGAACACTCCCATCCTGTAGAGCAGTGATGGTCTAAAGGAGCAGCTGATTTAATGTTCCTAAGCTTTCAGAAATTGCCAATTCAAATCACTTGGCCCTCTGCCCTCACAAGGCAGCTAAATTATACTCCAGGAAGTCCACTAGGGATTTCATTATTGCTATTAATTTTATGAGATGATACTATGGTGACAGGAGCAGCATAAAACCCAAAAAAAATAATACCACTATCTACCTTTTACATAGCACATTTCATTAGTGGATCCCAAAGTGTTTTACACAGGAGGTCACTGTCTTTATCCCCATTTTACACATGGGGAAACTGAGGCAGAAAGCGATTAAAGGGATTTGCCCATAGTCATATAGAGTCTGTGGTAGAGCCCGAAATAGACAGGCTTCCTGTCTCCCAGTCCTGCGTCTTTAACATGCAGGTCCCGATTCATCAAGGCATCACTTTAACCACGACTAGTCCTTCAACTTCCATGGAAATCTCCCATGCTTCAAATCAGACATGTGCTTAGGTGCCTTGCTGCAACGAGGCCTTCCAAACACCTCTTGCCCAAAATTCCCAAAGCACCTGTCTCACTGATTCCAAAATACAATATACATGCAGGGTCTCTTCATTTGTCACAGAAACGCACCCATCACCATGGTATCTGAACACTTAGGGAGAATCATTGCATAAAAGTCTAGAAGAGAAAGTGAATATCAACTTTGCCATCTGGAACTATGGATTTTAGGCAGGCAGAACTGAAGTAGAATTTAGTTAGCAACCAGGGGTTTGTAGTCTTAGCTCTTGGAAAATGTACGGTGACAGATTTGAGGATCACATGCAGGCAGAACATCCATTTTATGGTGCATCCAGGCTTCACCATTTCCTTTTGTTTTTCACTTCATCTGCAATGCTCATTCAGGAAATCAGAAGTAAATTAAATGATAAGCAAGAGAAGATGCCATGCACCACCTCATTCCATATTCCATTAGGTCAGGAGGGGTCTTTCTTAAGATGGCTGTGATTGTAAAATTAAATTGTACAAAAACTGACTGAGCTTGGGTAAAGTTTTGCAGCTCTAAATTGTAGCTCTTCTAAAGATAAAATGGAGATTTCCCATTCTATAGCCATTGCTGATCTTGGAGTAACCTACAAAGGACAAGATCAAAGAAATGCCACAGCACAGGTTGTCTCTTAGCTGCTACTAGTATTCCTGTTTGTTCCTGAAAGGCAGCAAAATCAATGCACTCCCTTCTAGCCTCTGATACGCAGTTATTTACCATATCCAGGTTTGCACAACCACCACTTTAACAGCTCGGGAGTTCAGTAAAAATTATGGTATTCTTCTGGGCTATGAAAACTGCATACATTCTTCTGCAGTGTAGCTAGGGTTTCCACAGTAAAGAATCTGGTTATACAGGGGAGAAGCAAGGGAGGAGAGGTAGGAATTCAACTGGAAGTGTGGCCCAAGAGGCCAAGCCTTTTGCTGCGCTTCAATATACATAACTAAAAAAAGATTAGAGACAAAAATATACATTGTCTCTTTCTGTTCAGTTGGTTACTTTGTACACACAACAAGAGCACTGGGATTACAGTTTGTTTCATGATAGTCAGTTTCCCCTCCAACCTGTGGGTGGATCTTCCACATAACATCAGCAGAGAGGAAAACATTTTAAGAAAACAGGAAAACATGGTTGTAAAAGCACCACAATTCAAATGCTAGCAGGGGAACTCCCCAGCAGCTGTGATACTGGGATTATTTTATAATTCCCTTTTAGAATTTGACAAGATTCCTAGTTAAAGGTATTGTTTTAGTAACAGGAATAACAGGAACCCAGACAAACCCACAGTAAAGGGAAATAAGGTCAATACATTTAATTAAAATATGAATGATTGAACTTCAATATCTTCGTAAGTATCAGTGCCAACATTTCCTCTAAACTTCCAAAAATGCTTACCTTTGCCGCATCAGCTTCTTTAAAAATCATATAGGGCTCTGCGCATTCGCCAATATCCCCCTGCTGTAATACTTTTTCCAGCTGAGAAGAAACAACAGGTGTTAGTGACGACAGGGACATGTATTTATCAGAGAATGGCAAATTAATTGAACACTCTATGAAGAATATATATTCAAAAGACCTGAAGCTCGTTTCCCTTTTGCACCTGCACATTTAACTATAGGTGTAAATCAAAGAACATGCTCCTTGGCCAGATAGTCGGAAGTGTGAGTAACCCAATTTTCACCCACAATTCAATTGCAAGTGCAAAAATGAAGGTCCAAATTCCAGTCTTCTGAAAGTTTAGCTGCTTGCCAAGGGCTTTTAAAGAATTAAGTGTCAGATTTTTACTTCATGATTCTTCTGAATTTGGTTCTTCTCAATGTTATTTTATCTGTATCGCAGTAGCACCTAAAGTTCTCAACCAGACTGATGTCTCATTATGCAAGGCCCAGTACAAAGGTATAGAAAATTACTGTCCTTGCCCAAAGAGCCTGAAATATAGGAGATGAGACCAAACAGGTGGATCACACAAATGAGCAGTGAGGACAGGTGGGGACATATCAATTGGTTTAAAAAGCACCCCTGCCTTCACAAGCTAAGCATTGCATACTTGCCATTACTTAGACTGTCAGCTCTTTGGGGGCATCTTTTTGTTCTATTTGTACAGCGCATAGCACAACGAGGCCTGGCCCATGACCAGGGCTTCTAGGTGGCACCATAATACAAATAATAAAGAAGAATATTTACCATCATCCTTTGCATGCCCAGATTAGGTAGGATGGTTAGTTAGAAATGTTCAGATGCATAGCTAGTGATTTCGTAATACATAACAAAGCTAACAACTATGTGAAAATTCAACCGACAAGGCAAGCTATTTTTCTAGCTTATTTACTATTATTACGTAATAAAAATCAAAATACCATTGTTAAATAAATGGCTACCAGCTGTGCTTACCTCACTGAGTTTACAAGCCCTTGTGTGCAATCACAAGCTCTTCTGGCTAGATCCTGATCTCAGTTACATGGTATATATCTCTGTCTCTCATCTTGTAAAAATCAGCTACTGTACAAATGCAGACCCTGATTTTACAAGATATGCAATGACACGTGTGGCAAATCTGGGATCAGAATATGACCTAAGTTACCAAACTCCTTGATCTTTCTTGGGACAATTCTGACTGAGCCAAAAGCTTACTTCCAGAAGCTTAATCTATCTGTTCATACATTCAGAGTCAATTTTTAAAACATAGCTTGCTATACGGTGATGTAACCAATGGCTGCAAATAGAAAGGGTGTGTCACATTTCCTTTTCTCCAATGGGGAAGAATTCATGCTAGGATTGAGGTAGAGAACTTATCCAATTCCCAATTTCAGCCAGCTAGGGGATGAGCACTTGCTGGAAGATTCTCTGCACCTTGAAGTCTTTAAACCATGATTTGAGGACTTAAATAGCTCAGACACAGGTTTAATCCAGGAGTGGGTGGGTGAGATTCTGTGGCCTGCGCTGTGCAGGAGGTCAGACTAGATGATCATAATGGTCCCTTCTGACCTTAAAGTCTATGATTCTATGAATGTCCCTCCCATCGGGGTGTTCTTCTAGCCACATGAGAGGAGGAATAATATTCTTCATCTTCACACTCCTTATTCCTGAAGTTACCAACACTACATTTTATGGGTCTAATTTTCCACCTGGCCTTATCCAGCCTCCCTCCAGTGGCCCACAATTTTCCAGGTGCCAATAAAAAGTAGGTGCAATGTATATAATGTAGGTGTTTATCTACCTGATCATGCTCACAGATCTGGTACTTAGATATCTTACATGACATATATTGTTCTTTCAATTTCTGGCCAGGTTTGAAGATAGAGCCCTATACAGACGCTCCCCGAGTTACGTGAACCCTGGGCACTAGTGATATTGTGTATCGACCACCATGGTTGTTTCAATTTGTTTACCTTTTTAGTTTTTTGCATCTTACATTTGCTTTTGTAAAGTCTGCTATGGACAGCACATTAGGATGTATTCATTAACATATACGCAGTTTCATAGGTAACTATCAATTAAATGCATTAGCATCTCAAGTATATACTCAATACCAAATCACAATACTTTTTAGAATACTGAAGCCTCTGTGCAAGATAACTTTGAAGTCTGTTTAAGGAAACTCTCCCCTTTCAACTGTGCGTGAAAGTGATGTGCGTTAAAATGATACATTAACTAGGCAAAAAATGGAAATAGAATCGTGGGATGAAATGCAACATTATCGGCACACTACATACTTAGGTCACAGTTACAAAATTCTATTTAATTAACTGTCAATTGGATTTAGGCCCCCAAGTGTGTAAGGCTCCCATTTTTCAAAATGAGATTTAGGCTCTGAAATCAGTTAGGCATTGCAACACCAAGCGCAGCAATGCCTAAGTATCTAGCTATCTGCAGCTCAGTAGAATTTCAGTGGGAGTCTCCTGATAAGATGGTTTTGAAAACTCTCTAGGTGCCTATCTACATCTTTAGGTGCCTAAATATCTTTGAAAATCTGGCCCTAGGTCATTTTGAATATGGTACTTGAATATGCATCTTTTTTTAAATTTTACCCAGTAACCTATCATTTTAACGTTCCATCAAACTGTTTCCTTTCACAGAAAATAGCAGTCCCTTAAAAGCAGCTATGCACTAGGCTGTTTTCTAGGGTTTTCAATATTAAAACCAGCCTACTTCTCCATTGGAGAGTGTCTGATATAAAAATGTTTAACATAAAAAGACCATTTGAAATTAGTTAAATTCTTAGGTGTTCCTATGGGAACACTCCATGACTATCACCAAGGGACAAAATTTGCCTCAATACATTTGAGTCACAGGTCTGTGCAGTCTACAGGCACTAGTTTTTAAATTTAAAATAAACAAAGAACAATGACATCACACACACACATGCCCCTTCTTACCTTTATTACCAGAAAGACATCCTGAGAGGGATAAGTAATAGAAAAGATGGCTGATCTGGCCAGAGTGGTAATGGCAGCAGGTGGGACATGAGGACGCAGCATTCCTTTCATTTGTTCAGAGTTTAAATCAAAGTAGAAGTTCTCTGAAATCTAAGGGAGATGTTAGCTAGCTCTAGATGTTTGTTACACTTTATAGTGAACTCTTCAGGAACACCCCCAGCAATTTCAAAACATTCCTGAAAAAGACTGCACAATGGCCCCTGTTGATATCACTTATTTAGCAAACAACACTACCAAGCCGTATTGTCTGAAGTCCAACATAATCAGTTTCATAAAGGCAGACAATGAGGGGAAAGCAAAGCAGAAAGAAAAGAAAAATGTAAGTTATTTATAAAACCTACTGTACCTCTCTCAAATATGGTTCAGATCCCTTGATTAACTATTACAACAGTTTCAAAGCATCAGAGAAGGAAATTATCTATAAGAGTAGTTTCCCCAGGCTAGGCTGAAACACAAAAATAGCATGGCACGGGGCTGAGTAACCTTAATACATTGAAACATTCCACAGACACCAAATACTCGTGACTGTAGTAAGGAGTCAAAAAGGAGTAACATGCCATTATCAACAGCAGAGGTCACTAAAGCCACTTCAAGAACATACCACATGTAAGAAAATGACTGAAATGATAAGATGATCAAAACTGGCCTGTGAAATGTGACTGAAAAATTAAGCCAAAGTCGACCTACTCACATTTAAAAGACTATTTGAGACATTCAAGCATTGAAGTGACAATGTCAAAATAAGACATATACTTTATTTTTAAAAATATCTTTACCTTGTTACTAACAATATCTTGGATTATGAAAACCAAAAGAATTTTCAAAATCTAGCTTACTTCTCATTACTTACACTTCATTCACTTTGCATTTCACTCAACTTGAACTACAAAACTGGTCAGTTTTGTTTCTAGTCAGTTTCCTATTCTCATGCACTAGCAAAATGTTATTTGGATTGACAACATGCTAGGGAAATGTTTGAATCACTCAAAAAAAAAAGGGAGGGGTTAAAAAATATATATATATATATTTTTTTTTAAATCATTTTTTAGTTTAAGTTTTCCATTCATACATTTTGAACTTGAAACTAGCTGACAATGTCCCTTTACAGGTATTCAGATTTAAGTTGCTTGCATATTTTTAGAAAATCATGTCTGTTTGAACTGATGTGTCATTAAAGACAGAGAGAATGAACCTTTTTGAAATTTCTGTAAAACCTTAACTTGGATCCTGAGCCTGCAAAACGTACATGTTTAAATACATGAGTAGTGCAACTGAAACCTATACTTTACTATACTTCCTATCATAAGTAGTCCCATTGGCTTCATGGTAGGAAGCATTTGCAGGATTAGGGTCTTCAACCGTAAGTTGTTTGGACACATACCTTTAATGCCGCATACACAAACATGTCACCGGGTAAGTAAAAAATAACTACATACCTTTTTCTTTTCTTTAACATCATACAAAGCCAAACTTGCAAAAATGGGTTCAATTTCAATTTCAAATCTTTAAGGGAAGAGACAAATAAATAGATTTGACTCGAGTTTGACTCAAAACCAAAAACCTCACAAGGTCCTAGAACCCAGGCTCCAGCCAGGGCCCAGAAGTCTACACAGCAATGAAACAGCTCCACAGTCCAAGCTGGAGGTTTTTCTTTGCTATGGAGACATACCCAAAAAGGACCAGAATCTTATTACAGAAATCTTTCACATGAAAACAAATTCTGCAGACACTCACGAGGCTACCAAAAAAGTGTTACTAGACAGGCGTCAGCATTAGCTCAGTCTGACTACTGGATATATAAAACTTTATAGTATCCTTTTTTGTCAGGCTTCTCTCTCTCTCCTCTCTCTCTCTCTTCCTCAGTTCACATTTCAGGAAAAGATACACAAGTGGCATCTGAAACAGCTGTCAGCAGGCAATGAAAACTAGACTATTTCTTCTCTCCTAGGAGCAACTGATAAGGGAAGAATTCCAGGGGCTGATCCTGGTCTCACTGATTTGCAGTGGTGTAGGATCAGAATCCTAAACTCAAGATATTTATTTGGTTATCTTCTACTGGTGTTATTGGAAGCTAAGGAAAGCAGACTTTCCTCGAAGAAAAGCAATGATTAACTGATATAGCTGGACCAATGGAAATGGAGGAACCTTAGCTTCTGTGATGAGAATTCACTGTACACCTAGACATAATCAAAACGGCTCATTGACAATGTCAAGCTCTTTTGAAAGTGACACTGTCACTTTCCACCACTAGTTATCAGGAAGTGTCCCTGACTTTCCTGAAAGAGGAACTGTTAGAAGTAAGATCTTGGGTTTGGTTTCTGTGTTTTGGTTTCCAATTACTGTTGATAACTACATAAACAGAAATCTTCTTTAAAAAAATGGTAAGTGCAGTTCCTATATACAGCAAAAATAGATAATTACAAGGATAAAAATCAAAGGGACGAGGTTCACTCTTCATTAGAAGGACATCCGGGAACAGGGCTGTACATTCCCAAAGAGGAATATTCTCAAAAGACTAAATATAGCACAGTAGAGGTACCACATAGAGCTGTATGGACAGTCTAATAACCCTTTACCTTTTAGATAGAGGGAAGCAGGGCAGGCTTATTTGCTGGCTCCTATCTGGCTCGATGTATTGTTTGCAATGCTTGCCTTTTGGTTTGCATTTCTGAAGAGTGTGATCAGACTGAACGCTGACTTTGTTTCAAAGTATGAAATCAGTCCAAAGACTTTTATTTATTGGTATCACAGCATATTATAATACCAGTTTGATGTTCGAGACGCACTTTGAAACACTATCCCTTCTAATCAGCACAGACTAGAATTGTGCCCTTCCCAGGAAATAACCCACCTGGCCTTCCCAGTCTGCCTGCAAAAAACACACAAAAATAGTCCAATCATCTATTGCTTGCACAGTAAAGATGGATGTTTTAGAGTCAAATTCTGTCTTTGGTTGAACACACAGGCTGTAAAAAGAAATCTGGCCCCACTGGGATCTCTTTCATGCTGGGGAAAACTTTCAAACAGAAATTAATCTATCACTTATTCTTCGTATAGCTTTTCTTGCCACGCCTGCACATTATCAAAAGATAATTTTTTCAAAAGATATATGGTTGGAGCAGGAGACTGGGACTCAGAACATCTAACCTAGAATTGGTAGAATTTCTTACTCTCAACCATTTTCAACTGAAAAAATTTCCAGTTTTCAATGGAAACATTTTTGGCTAAGTTTCCTGACCGGCTCTATGGCTGATTAGAAAACTAAAAACAATTTTTCTAAGGATTTGCATCTATTTTTTTTTTTTAACTCATGGCATCTGAATTTTTTTCTTCCATGAGAATTTGCCACCTACATCTCTTATTCCCAGATCCAGTCTGACTGAACATGTGGTCTTGGATAAGTCACTTAATTTCTCTGGGCTGATAACCGCCCATCTGTAAAATAGAGGAAAATAGCACCTACCTTATGGTAGTTTATATTTGTAAATATGCAATATGTAATATATACCATCTGTTATTACAGATGGTATTATATGATATTATTATAATATATATTATTATATATATTATATTATTATATTTGATGGCATCTTTGAAATCCCTGGATTAAAGAGTCTAACGAAGTATAAAAAATAATCATGGGTGTCCATCTTTCATCAGAGGTGTCATGATACTCCATTGATGAGATTACATTAATTCCAATGACAAGTTTGATGCTACTATTCAAAGTTATGACTTTGCTGTATGGCCAAGCACTCAAGGCAGTTGAGCATTCACAACACAAATATGTGAAAAATAATTGGCAAGGAAACAGAGCAAATAATTGTTCAAGTTAGTTACTGTTGTGTAATTGTTCACTTCTCCTGTTAGACCCAGTGTGCCATTTCAGAATCTGTCTGATTCGCTGGCCTATATGCTTTTGAAATGAACGAATGGTCCCAAAAGCAAAGGCATATTTTAGTAGATAAGCAGCAATTTGGATTCTGGTATCAGAGAGCAGCATGGTGCTCTTAAGGGCTAGTCCTACAAAGTGCTGAGCATCTCTTGGGAGACCTAAGTAGCCTCAGCTCCTAGCGAAAGGAATGATGACCAAGTGGCTAGGGCCCTAACCTGGGATTGAGAAAAAACTGGGTTCAATTCCCTGCTCTGTCACAGACTTCCTTTGACACCTTGGGCAAGTCATTTAGTCTCTCTGTGCCTCAGTTCCTCCTCTGTAAAATGGGGTGTGAAGCTAAATATGTTAAAAGATTCGGAAGCACTCACATACCACAGTACTGAGAGCTATATCAACAGAATGAGGCAAATGGGGATGGAGCATATTCAGCAGCTCATGGGAGACACATACAGCTCTGCACTGCTCCTAACAACAAGGAGTGGAATGTCTTGGATTGGGTCATAGGAAAGGTTATTTTCCCTACATTTGCAATAAGGTCTGTCTGGTCCAGCCTGACAATGGTCCCAGGTTACAATCCTGCTTGAGTATATTTTTAAATTGCTGTTACTCCATCCTTCCTCATCCACCCCGTCCCTGCTGTTTGTTTGCCACTATTCATTAAAACACGTGTAGCTTTAGACAGTAAGCTCATTGGGGCAAGGCCCATATGTCTCTCTCTCTACCATGAAGCAGCTAGCACAATTTTGGGTGCCATAAAAATAACAAACAGTAGCAAAAAATACAAATAATCTCTGTATTAGGGGCAACTATGCTTTTGAAAGATATGCTATAAATTTACTAATATACACAGGATAAACTCAAATAGCAGAACTCATTGATTTCTAAAATGTAATTTATTTCCACCAAATACAGCTATTTTTGGAGAGGTAGCTTCACTGCTATGGCATATTATGTTGTTCCAGCTCATGACATCACACAGTAAAATAAAAGGCTGAAATATCAGCTCATCTCTAAGGCTATATCAGGTCCCGAAGTGTTTTACCTGCAGGAGGTAAGTCCCACATATGTCTTAGTTATGATGGGCAATGTAGTCTAACTTGAGCTCTCTTAACAAGAAGGCTTGATCTAACTGAGGACACAGAAGAGGAATACAGCAGTGTGGAAAATCAGTTTTGTACTTTATTTCTCTAAGGGAATAACAGTAAAATTTTACCTTGTGTTATTAGAGAAGAGTTATAGGCAATGATCCAGCTGCAGGTAACCCTATATTCAGGAGCTTCACTTCATTAAACTTGTTTAACAGGTTTCTATTCCTCCAGTTAAAGCTTGCTAAGTGTAAAAAGACTTAGCTCTTAAAGTGACACAAGTCAAGGTTGTTGAGCCTAAACCTTCACATAACCCTGCCAGTTGTCTCACACTGTAAAGCCTTATCTTAAAAATCTGCAGCAATGTTTTCATTATGATTATTTAAAAAAAAACAAACCAAAAAAAGACACAACCTTTGCTACAGGGCAAAAACCAAAATGTCTGACTTACTCCAAGGCCCAATGTGACAAATCGAGCACGTGTGGGCTCATGATAGGTGTTAGGGCACATCCACAGATTTGTCTACAACGGATGTACAGTGAGCCAGGGAAACATGAGTGTTTTCTGTTTCACACACTTACCACAAAGGTTTGACACATAAAATTGGCTGATATGAGTTCCATAATTTTGCACGACTAATGACAATACAATACATGCCTTTTTAAGCCTAAGAACAATCTTAACTGTGTCCCTTAAAGTAAGGGGTAATCAATGGAGTTACTCCTGGTAATCACTGGTAAATTGGTAAATTAAAATAATACTCACTTAAGAGACAAACACTTCACAAGAAGCCTCTGACCAAAATGTTCTTTGGGTACTTCTGGGACACAAAGCCGTTCGATGGGCTCCTCCTGGAATTTGTCACAGAAGCAGTCATTTACACACGGGTCATTGCTACACTCCAATTGTATCATTAAAAAGCTAACCCAGGTTCAGATTTTTTTCTTCTAAGACATAACTAACAATTTAATCCTCAAGACTTAACTGCATGTTGCATTCACTGTGACTATAAATAAGAGCTAAGGGATTTAATTTAGGGTATCTACATAACAGGGGACTGGAGATCTACAAAGAAAAAAGGTCTTTGGAAAGTAATATCCTTGGCTAGTTCACGTGCTCAAAACGTATGCTACTTGAGGCAAATTGGAATACAGTTTTATGGAAATTAAATTGAGATGATCTTATTTCCTTAGTACTTCACATTCATGGTAATTTGACTTTGTCCCACATTCCCCTTATTCCCTATGTTTTCTTTCTAGACTAGTTCACTCCACGTTCACTCAAAATACCTCATCTGGTGCTGGATGCAATGCAAAAAGCTCCTTGTGTCTGTTTGACTTCCTCTGGTCATCATTTTGATGGTCAATTTCCTCATTTGGAGTTCGGTCAAGTAGGTTTGGAAGAAGAGCATCAGGAAGGGAGTTCTTCAGATCAAAAATACTGCATGCCCAGCTGCCCCGTGGAGTATCATCTATTGACATTGAACGCCTTTTAAGGTCATCCTGAGATTTAACAAATTAAATGTAATTAATAATGCAGTAGGGAAGGACTTGTATTTTTAAAACATGGCTATCAAGTAGTTTTTACGTGGCAGGGTTTTCAGGCACATTACTTGTTCATCTTGGTAACTGTTGCCATCTGGAGCCTCATCCGACTCGAAGATCTGTTTCGGGAGCCCTTTTTGCCTCTCTTTCTGTTTGTCTAATGTGTTGGGATTAAATCCGGTTCCCAGTTTGTGATATCTATTCAAAACAAAATATTTAAAGTAATTTTTATCCTTCTCAACTCCATCCCCAAATAAGCATAATTGAACATATACAGTACTATCACAGCACCATTTTAAATTATAAATCACTTCCAGAAATATTTGTTGTCATCCTTAACAGTAAGCTTATAATGATGCGGTGTTGCTGTGTGGAAGACCCAGGTTCATTTCCCGTTCTCAGTCACTTCTTGCTCTGCATTGGACTGGGAATGATTCATGTCACTGCACAGCAATATGACTCCATTAACATACAAAACAGTACTGACTAGCTTTGAAAGGAAATCCTATGTAGGCCCAAATAACCTGGGTGGAAAATATGGTGATTGTAAAGCTAGACCTAAAGGTGGAGTGGGTTAAACTGGCTAAAAGTGTGGGGATGAACAGCCTTTGGGTTCTACTGGGGACACAGATAACCAGGCTAGGGAAAACATGGATATCTTGAAAGCTATGGGCCAAATTCAGGTCTGATCCTATGAAGTGCTGAGTAATATGATATGTGATCTCAAATTCTAATGAAATTTGAATAATACTGGCCCTGGTACCATTACGATTTATCAGTCAGCTACACAGTGTTTTATCTGGATTATCTGAATGTGCAAAGCAAAGACTCAAAAGTATTACATTTCAATCATTGCTTAGCTGATAAAAGTAAAATTTGTTTTAATCATAGCTTCATGCAACGCTTTCTAGGATAGCTGCCTCCAGGGTAGGGTAGCAAATTACTGCAAAGATCAGCATTAAGAAAACCTGTTGTTTTCTCAGACAATTAGAGAAAATGGGTTTACTATTTCCAGCACAATTAGAGCACTCACTCAAGAGAACCAAGTGCCCACTAAATGCACTGGGCACAGAGAACTGCAAACAAAGATATTGGAATAAGGGATTTCTCCCCAGTTATGTTCTGCAGGATCAGATGGGAGACATGTCAGAAGCCCCTTTTTGTAGCATCCTGCTAATCTAGATAAGAAGGGCTGAATTTAGTTCCAACCAAAGCTAGTCAACGCCACTCTAACCACTGACCTGAAGGGACTGCTTATGAGCAAGTCTGTTACTGCCCCTCTTCATGTACAGCAAGCTGCCCCTGCAGCAGTCACAACCCTGACAACCCATAGAGCAAGCGACCATACTTTGGGATTGAAACTCGGTCCTTCCCAATTAAGCAGTCAGACTCTTCTGCTTCACACACAATCCTGCAGTTCTTATTCAGGCAAGACACCTGCTGTCTCCCACCAGTGTTTCATCTGCACTGTAGGGACTGCACTGAGGGGTCAATCTGCAAGATTCCTATCAGTTCCTGGAGGTGCAGAGCACCCTCAATTGCTAAGGGGAACTGGGAGCACTCAGCACTTCCAGGAGCTGCTCCACACTTGTAGGATCAGGCCCTTAATGTGGGCAGTTGCCCACCTTCCGAGGCCCCACCACCACTTTGCTCTGGCTATAGATCATACTCTCTGCAGGGGATGGGGGGCGGGGCGGGAGAGGGAAGATGTTACCTCCAGCAGTTGGTGGCTGGCTACTATTCATCAGCTGGACCACAATCCGGGAGGGTAATTTTGTCTGTGCTACTGCTGGTCTCAAAGGGCTCAGTGATGCCTCTAGCAAGACTGAGTTGCGCCAAGGAGGGGGAGGAGGCCCACCACTTCCCTGGCAGAGGTTGGAGGTGTTATGCCTTTAAAAGACACCATGTCTCTTGGGCACTCGACATGCTAATCTGTACAGGGAGCGCATTCCTCAGGGCAGCTACCTTGGTCCACAGGTGGGGAGTGAGAGCCAAGCCTCATCCTCACCCCAAACAGACACACCTAATTTTGTGCTACTAACCTCCAGTGTCTATGTCTATTCAGCACACTCAGTGTTGGGAGTCAGACTAGCTTGCTCCCTGTATGAGTGGGGTAGTACTCATTTACACTCATTGCACTCTTTACCTCTCTGGTGCACCCACATGGAGAGGGCAGCATTTAGACATGTGCATTTGGAAACAATGAAAACCTTTATTAAATGTAGTGATGAGTGTCTGCTGGCTATGTGGGTTATGCTGCCGGAGACTAGACTATTTGCTTACAAACACTGTGAGTTAATAATATTGATTTGCATAAATTAATCAACTTATGCACAGGCTCTAAACAGTTAAGACAAAGCATTAGGTAAATGTTGAGCATTTTTAAAGTAATGTACAACTGCAAAACCTCTTTGAGCACACATGATTATTACTTTAGACACCTTTACTACGGAGATGCTAACCCATCAAAAGTGTACACTAAACCTTCCCGAATCTATTTTCTTTTTGTAAGAAACTGGTGCTGAGAGAGAGATATTTCAGCTACATGTTTATATTCCCTAATTTTTTCCTTCCATCCAATACGAAAAGGAAGTTATCACTGATGATAATGGCCTAAATTTTCAAAAGTGACTAATGGATTTCTGGTGCTTCAGATTCTGGGCATGGAACATCAGATACCTTAGAAGGGCCTGATTTTCAGAACATGTTGAGCATCCACTTCACTTGGTTTAGGAAGCCAATATGGAGAGGCACCCAAAATCCTAGTCACTTTTGAAATGTAGGTCTGTAGTTATTATCCAGTTTGTTCATACCAGAATCTACCTTGAAAGATCAAGACCTTAAATCAAAAAGATAACTATCACATTGTAACTTACTTTCTGTTCACAATTGCCCAATCTTCTGTGTAACTTCTTACACAATCCCTCACATGAGGGTCCATTTCACTGTAAAAGAATAAGATAATCTCTTCAAATCACAAAAACTTGATTTTTCTAATGACACATTGACTTTTCACTTCATAATATATTAAAATACAACCCTCTTCATACTTCTGGAAGAAGTTATTACAAAAGAAAAATTTGGCCACCACCTCCCAATCACTTATACTCCAAGCAGCTCCTTTGAACTCAATGGGGTCCACTTCCATATGAAAAGATACATGTGTTTGCAGGTCAGGTCTGCAGTTTTCTGCACCTTACCTCTCTTCGGGTACAGCTGACACAAGAGTCCTACATTCTCGAGGACTATACACAACTTCAATATCATCTGGAGGAAATTCAAGCAAGTCCCTCAAAGGACCGGAATCCATTGTAAGCGGATGAGTAATAAGGTAATCTTCCAAATCCACTGGATCCACAGCTTCCGTAAGTGGAACCTAAGAGAAGCCAAGCCACAGGAGAATTTTTAATGAGAAAAATCAAAAGCAAGTCTTATTTTCTACTGCACTTTTAATATACGGAGGTATACCTATCTCATAGAACTGGAAGACATGGAGTCCAGCCCCCTGCCTTCACTAGCAGGGCCAAGTACTGATTTTGCCCCAGATCCCTAAGTGGCCCCCTCAAGAATGGAACTCATAACCCTGGGTTTAGCAGGCCAATGCTCAAACCACTGAGCGATCTCTCCCCCAGATTGACCTTCCAACTAAAACAGTAGTTTGCCCTATTGCCAGATTGCAGTTAGTCTTAACCAACATACAGTATGAAGCTAATTCTCACAGCTCCTGGTATGTATATTATGCTAATCATTATAGTATCACTGACATTGCTTCTACCACATTTTCAGTAAGAGCTGGAAATTCATTAGTTTAACTCAAAAGTAAATCTCACATTTTATTACTGGTGGGCTGTCACTTTCTCTTTGATTACTGACAAATCTAGACTAACCACCAAAGGTCACTCTCTGTCTCAAGGGACACACAGAACTCATTTACCCTGGGGAATGTAAATACAGTTGCTAAATCAGTATAAACTGTGAAGGGAACACCCCCATAAAAGCTAACACTGTCTCCATGTAAATGTCTTCTCTCGGAAATGCAAAATATAACCTATTCTTCCCCCTCAAAGAGTCTCAGGGACTTATACAGAAGAATAAATTGGATTTGTTTGCTATGCACTAAATCCTGTAGTCTTTTCTTCAGCTCCCCAAAGGAGTTTTACTCGTGTAAGATCTGTAGAACTTGCCCCAACCACAGCAACATGAATGGCAGATTCCAACAAGTGGCTTGACACCATGTGATCTCCAAAATTAATAGTGTTCCATACCCCGACATGTCCAGATAATATAGGACCAAAAACGTGCCTGATCTGAAAATTGTTATAACCTGGATATGGAATGTACTCTGTATTAAAAAGAATGATTCCTCACAGATTCTCAAAATGGAAAAGTCTCCAAAATGAAAGCTACCTGCCTCTGTTGGTCTATTCTGCACTATATCCTGTTCTGTACAGGTTCTTATACCACACTTATCATAGTACCTGAGTGCCTTCCAGCAGTGCACACCAACTAGTTTTTATAAATGTATATGCAAACCCCACCGGGCTAAGGTTTTTTGGGGGGGAAACAAGCTGGACCCACTGTCAACACCCACAGAGTATGTCTATACTGCAATGTAAGCCCAGGCTCAGACTCAGGCTTGAGCCTAAACCCCTCTTCCATCTTTGACTCAGGCTCAGATACAGGGTCCTAGAACCACATGAGGATGGAGGGTTTGAGCTCAAGTCAAACTGAGACTCAGGGCTCAAGCACTACTGCTTTGCAATGTAGCCACCCTCCCCCAGACTCAGGTCCTGGGAGTCCACCAAAAGTATCCCACAATCCCATGGGCCAACTTCCTCTGTCTTCAAGAATCAAAGCGACTTAACAGAAATGGAAGTAAGCCCCCTTTCTGTAGTGCAGCAGCTCAGCAAGTCAGCATTTAATTCTTCCTTTTTTTTTCTAACCGCTGAGCTGCAAACACACCTTTGGAGAACCTTCTGTGTTTGCAATGGAGATTGACCAGAAGCAGTCCTCCGCAAAGCACCCTGCTTCACGATTGCGGGTGCACAGCCAGATTGTGGTTAATCTCAGGTGCGAGGCCAGCAAAACAGTGGACAGCAGTAGGAGTACCAGGAATGACTATGCATACCAGCCAATAGCAAAGAAGCTGGTAGTGTTGGGAATTTACTGGACTGGTAACCAGTACAGGGAACAAATTAAGCAGCTCAGGACCAGTACCAGAAAATCAGGGACCAGAACTGCACCTTGGGCAAATCATAGACATCATGCCCATTTTATGAGGCGTTTGACCAGGTGCTGGGCAGTACACTGAGCACAGAGCCACTGGTGCTGCATGACGACCTGGTTAGCAAGGATGGCGATTTGCCAGCCCCAGAATCCAGCATGGAAACTGATAGGAGCCAGCAGCAGGTGCCGAATGAAGTTGGTGAAGTGACTCTGCTGCTCACACCAGTCCCAGAGGAAGCTTTGCCACAGGAGCAGCTACAGCGTATCCCAGGGCTGTGCTCTGAGCCACTTTCTGACGCTCTCTTCCGTGCGCCTCCTCGCCCCGCTCCAAGAAACAGCCCACTGTGGAACTGGCATCAGAAACAGAAGCTGCCCCAGAACCTGGTATGTTTATTAATATAGAAATGGGAGAAGTTTCCATTCTATGAACCAATGCAAAAGTTATTACAAGCCCAGGCTAGCGACATATATCTGCTGATGATGGATTAACGCCACCGCCTTGGTGTCCCCCCAGCCTACCCGTCCACTTCCATCATGTGGAAATCAAAATGGCTACTGAGAAATACAAACAGTAAAAAAGGCCTTGAAAAGTGAATTTTTACTGGAAAGGCACAGATCTTTCCTGTTTGTTAAAAATAATAGTCTTATGTTGCCATGCCTGTAAGGACGCTACTCTGTAACCACTCAGCGGCGTAGCTCTAACACGCCGCCTGAAAACAGTGAACTGGGGGAGCCACCGACTGTGGAAATGTGTTCCATTTACAAATCTGTTTTGCAATTTTCAGGAAAATAAAAAGCAGATGTGTTTTTTAACTTATCATTGTCTCTGCACTTCTTTCACTGTGATGAATGCGGCTGTGTACAGGGAGCTTCTGTGGTCTGAAGCAGCCCTTTATATACTGAAGCTCGGTTTTCAACAGTAACATTTCATGTCCTTGAAATTCCACAATGATATTTTCTGCTCTGACACTAACTCTGTGTGTCTTGTCCTATTCCAAGGCCCTTTGCCCTCTACAGCCTGTAGCACCTTCACAGCTCCCCCACACTGCAGCAGACGCCCAGGCCAATACACCTTTACAGACCGTTCCAAGAGGAAGCATTTCCATGATGAATCTGTGGTTGAAGTTCTGGACAGGGCCAACAAGCAGGCCCAGTATCAAAGACAGAGAGACTGACAGCCAGAGGAAAGGCATGGGCAAGAGGAGAGGGGAAAGGCTCAGGCTGGCCGCGCAGCTTGAGGACATGGTTTCGGCGCAGGAGCAGGCACTTCCTGGAACAGGAATGGCAGCTAAGGGAGGATGCCAGAGCTCAGCAGAAAGAACTACTGGAGCAGCTGCTATCACCAATGGTCAAAAGAGCACTGGCTCCTGTTGCACCTACACCACAGCCTGAGTCCCCTGCATGGTACCCTGGGATGCAGTCCAGGAAAACCTTGGACAACTCCATGCCTGGGTGGTCCAGGCAGTCAGACCTTATGAGCAGCTGGGCAGGGCAACTGTGTCCCATGCAGTCTTCCATACTGACCCCTTCCCCTTGGACGCCTCCACTCTCCTCCCCTGGTGCCAAGCAGACAGCAAACATGGAAGGAATGGAAAGGAGAATGGGGGCCAGGGGACATGAAACTGTAGTGGCTCTGTCTTATAGATGGGTTGCATTTGTTCGTGCACTTTTTTTGAGGTTCTGTTACTCGTGTTTTGGTGTGGAAATGGCAGCTGGTCTGCCTGGCAAGGGGCTAGTGTTGTACTTTTCTAATAATTGTTTATAAAGTGTATTGCTATCATTGCATCACCTCTTACAATGTGAATTTCAGATAATAAAGGTGAACACATGATCAGAGACAATTGGGAATTTATATACAAACACTGTTTCTCAGTACAATTAGTTACATCAATCCATACACCAATCACTTCCTTACATCAATTCATACTGTGAATCAGCCTTCCTCTAACCCCCATGTGATAAATGGTCAGGTCATTCATAAGTATGTTACATGGCAATCAACCCCCCAAGCACTGAAACCCCTCTCAAGCAATCAACCCCTGTCCCCCACAAGCACATTCATAAAAGCTACTATTCCCCCCTCTTCCACTGGCCCATGCAAGTCCTTAATGAGGCAACATAAATCATCTCTAACTTCTATTGCCCGGGTGCATCCAGCTCCAGCTGTGGTAGGTGAACTTTGTGGCTGAGTGTACTGGCTCTGCCACCACTTTACCCACAGCTGACCTTCCAGCACCAAACCGGTGGCAACAGACCTGTAACAATCAGGGGTAGCCAGCTTCCAGATAGCTATAGCAACTCGTTTCTGGGGCGGCATGGCTGCCCTCAGACACACGTCTTTATGCTGGAGGGTTGGGGCAAGCTGCTCACAGAGCTCCAGAAGTGTAGTTTTCTTCATGCAAAAGCTCTGGATCCACTGCTGGTCATCCCAGGTCTGCAAGAGGATGTTGTCCCCCAGACCATGCTTATGGTCTATGTAAGCACTGGTTTATGTAGGGGGCATCAGCAGATATACCAAGTGTATCTGTTTAACACTTGTGCAAGTGGCTACATGTGGCACAGCTGTAGGTAGTATGCTATTTGGATAATTAGGAATTCTTCCATGGACTGTATATAGCTGTACAGAAGGGCCAAGCTATTAAATAACTAACTAAATTGGTAGGTATATAATGCTGTGGATCCAAAGACCTCAAAGCACTTCATGAAGGGTGAATAAATATTATTTTCTCTTTTTTACACACTGGGAAATTGAGGCACAGAAAAGTTAAATAACTGGGCCATGGTCACAGAATGAGTCAGTGACACAGCTGGGAATAAAACTGAGGTTTCCTGTTTCTCAGTCCAGAACCCTATCCATTGTACAATCCTGGTTCCCCTAGGCACTACTAAAATAAACCTATGTGCAGGAAGGACAAAGGTTATTAGAGTTCCTGGTTGTGCTCAGGGGTAGCATAACAGGGGTAAAGTTAAGGTTGTTTGAATGATCATTTTATATAAACACACAGACACAAAAACAAACATTTCGGTTTAAAATGTGCTATCCTTCCTTCTGCCCTCCACCTGCACACTGGCAGTTTCAAACTTCATATACCCTAAGTTGAAGGGATGGTGAAGGGGGGAGGGATAGCTCAGTGGTTTGAGCATTGGCCTACTAAACCCAGGGTTGTAAATCCAATCCTTGAGGGGCCCGTTTAGGGATCTGGGGCAAAAATCTGTCCGGGGATTGGTCTTGCTTTGAGCAGGGGGTTGGACTAGATGACCTCCTGAGGTCCCTTCCAATCCTGATATTCTAAGGTGCACTGTCCCAGAGCACCTAACATTTGAACAAAAAGTTCTACCATTAAGTTACATGTGTGCACAGCTTGACAGTGCAGCCCCCCTTTCTCATTTCCTTCCCATTTTTCTAAATTCCTCTTCCTCAAAAATTGTAGCAGGGAAAAAAACATCACTGAACAGTTGTGGCTGGAGACTGGCCACACTGCACAATATATATCAGTACCATGCAGAATAACTCAAAATATGTGATATACGTAAGGATTTAGTTATGGTTGTAGGGGAGATGCATAATTTGAATCTCCTGACTTCTATGCATATAAAACCTCAACCACAGTACTCCAGTAATAAAGGTTTCTTATATTTAATAAAACAAAAAAACTACTACCCACATGATTGAAGGACTTCATCCCGAAAAGTGCCAAAGGACCTACGGGACACCTGCCAATACTACTGCACTCAGTGGGAACTGTGGGTGCACCACATGTCTCCGGACTAAGCACAAGGTTAGGCTTAACAGTTTTTCCACTATGCCTCTTCAGATGCCTTGTACCGTGAAGATGTAAATAAACATAAAAGTCAAATCCAGAAGCCTAGTATTAGTCAAACCATCTGTGCAGCCAAAATACTGTCTAGCACCTGAGTAAACAGACCAAACATAAATTCATGGTTATAAAGAGGAACTAGTTCATGTTAGACTACTGGCAGATACACAGAAAGTGCATTGTTTTAAGCTTTAGCTATTTGTGGGGTAGAAGGTGAAGAAAGAGGAAGGAGAAGTAGAGATGAGCAAACTTATCTATACAAAATAAGCACCAACCCAAATCCCACCAGAAGTTTAACTGAACCAGGATAGACTCTTTTATGAAGTTCTTAAAAGTTTACATAACTTTTCTTTTGCACTGTTTTTCCACTGTTACACATCTCTGTCGTCTTGGTTCTGGCCAGGAACAGAAACAATGGACAAGTGGCTGTTCTCATGGTATTTCCAATTTGACCCTGAGCAGAAGCAGCACACACCAAATGAATTTGTTTCTCCTAAGATTTCTGGACCACATATGCAGACCCAAGTAGTCTGGATAATTCAGATAAGCTCTGGATGAGCATCTCAAATTTTGGTCACTTATCCAACCCAAACCTCTAAACCTTATCATCTTAGGCCACACCACTCCCACTGAGATGAAGAACCTGTTTTATCAGTCCAATAATTTGAGGCTACAGAGCTGGTTCAGTTTCAGATAACCCTGAGGAAAATTGTGATGCAACCAACAGATGACTACAGATGGCTTATCAGGACATTATTATACTTTGTTTATGACTCATCAACTCCACAGATCATCTTGGTCTACAGCTGAAGTGAGGATAAATTACAAGAACTCTGTGGTAAAAATCCCATGCGACATCACATAGCCAAGTGTTTTCAAATCTTACACTGCAGTCACTCAAGAAGCAAAGGAAGAAGCCATAATGTCCAAATCAGTGGACTTTTTTCAAGCCATTAGACAGTTTGATAAATTCTCAATCTCCCCATCTGGAAAGAGAGTTGAGTATTATTCACTCCAAGACAGCAAGAAATTTTTATTGCACTTTATGGATAAGATCATTCTAACTCAGTATGAACTTTGGTTTCTGTGGGAACACAGCCAGTGTCTTCTCTATTTAAGTTTTGGTCAGTTCCTCTCACCGAGGATCCAAAGGTGCTAGCAGATCTTTGGACAAACACCTTCATGTTCAACCTCTCTCCTTCCTGGCTGGTAAAGTCTAACGGAGAAATAATATGCTATTATTATCAGAGATGTCAACAATTCTCTTTAGGTGGGCACAGTGCCAGCTTCTAGTAAAGAAGTGATTAGTAGGCCTTTCCTCAAGAAGCCACATCTGGATATTGATAATCTTGCCAACAACAACCTTGGAGGTAAAATTCAGGCCTCACTGAAGTCAATAGCAACATTTCCATTACTGGTCTCTAATCTTCCTTTATCTTTTTTAGAGACAGTGGTGTCGGCACAACTCTGGCTGTCCCTGCACTTCTCAGATTTCTTTCACCTAGGTTAGTGCAAGTGCCAGAGTTCAGTAAAACTAGCAATAGAGAAGAACCAAGTAAGCATCCACGTTGTTCCTTTGAGACCGATCAGCTGCCTTTGATAACACTGACTATGTTGTCTTGCATAGATATCAGAATTGTACTTGAGTGTCTCCGTTCCCTTTTTCTGAAAGGACTCAGAAAGTAGTGTTAGGTGACTGCTCATCTGGCCCAAGGATTCTCACATATCTTGTCATCCCCACCTCTTCAATGTATACATGAGGCTGTTGCGGTGCTATGGCTTTTCAGTATTCAGTTGACACTTTATATCTCTGGTCTAACAGACCCAGTTGGTGAAGTTAATCAATTTACCACACTGTCTTGCTGGGACTGAGTCTTAGATGAGGTCAAACAGTCTGAAACACAATCCAGACTGATTATGCTGGTAAAATGCAGGAACCAACCAGGAGAAATGGCAGAGTTGATAACAGTTCCCTCCACTGGGGCAGGCTGCCACTGTTTTGTTACTCCAGCTCAGAATCTGGGGGTCCTGTTGTTGGGTCCAAGTAGCTGCAGTGGCCTGAGGGTCCTTCTGTATGTCCAACCAGCGATGAGGCCAAGAATTTTTCTTGGCATTTACACTTGGCCAGAAGGTTGCAAAATGTTCCCTCTGATGTGAACCTTGGCCATGAAATGAATGGCATTACAGCAGAGATGGATACAGCCCATGAAGGGCAGCCGTATTCAGCATGTGACCCAGTACTCATTGAAGTCAATGGAATGCCGTCCATTGATATTGACTTCAATGGGCACTGGATCAGGCCTTTATAGCTCAGGTTTTTAATACTGATGTCTCAAAATATGTACAGTGATGCCTGCCCTGACATCCACCTACAATAGTTCACCCCATGTCTTAAGAGACCTCCAATGTTCCAGCTTGGTTTGCTTGACCCATATTTAAAGCATATCAATTTTTGCTGATCCCTGGGATAGTTGCTCAAGACATACTTCATTCCATTTTGATCCCTAAAGTCAAATTCTGTCATCCTTACTTACAGCAAGCAGTACCTTACTCTGCAAGTAACCCCATTGAAATTAATATGGATAAAATGCTACTCATGGACTAAGGTGTTACTTAGTGTGAGTAAAGATAGTATAACCTGGCCCCTAAATAAGAGGTTGTACATCATATAGATAACTTCAGCTCTTAAAATGCAGACAGTACAAAAGAAATCACTCCGAGCTGGGTCTTTTCCAGGGCTGGGCCAATAAAGTCTTTATCTTCCTGAATCAAGCACATCACTTGTAACTAAATACTGTGCATATATTTTTAATCTGCCCATACACACACACCACTTGCCTGCTTAACTAAGACACCAGTTTGATTGATTGGGTTTATATAAACTATTACCCAGTACATTGGTGTGTTTGTGCCATTGAAGTTCAGACTGTCAGCACCTGCATTATAAAATCCTATTTCAAAGGTTTATAACTCTACCGCAACAGACACAGTCAAGCTTCTCTCCTTAAAGCTCAATTATTCTTCACTGTTATATTCCCTTAAAAACTTGAAAATAAAATTTTGTTTCCTATTGACTTTGTCCTTCTCTACATGGCAAACACAGTATTTTACTCTAGTTTAGTGCTCTTCCAGCCAAAACACAGCCCCTTCCTCTTTATTTCCCTCTCTGTGCATCTGTAGTATCATTGGTTATGATACAAATGTGTGCACAGCTCTGGATATAAGAGGACATATCCTCAGCTTGAGTAAATAGGCACAGCTCCATTAAGGCCAATTCAGTGCTCCCATTTACTCTAGCTAAGGATCTGACTCATGATTTATACCAGGGGTCTCAAAACACTATTTCCTGCAGCCTGCCATAGGCGTCAACTCCACCGGCAGCCAAGCTCCGCTCACTCCCCCTCCTCCGAGCGCACCGCGTCACTGCTTCTCCACCTACCTCCCAGCGCTTCCTGCCGTCAAACAGCTTAGGACTTTCCAGGAGGGAGTGGGGAGGACCGGGGATGCGGCGCGCTCAGGGTAGGAGGCAGAGAAGAGGCGGGGCTGGGATTTGGGGAAGGAGTTGGAATAGGGGCAGGAACTTTGGCGAAGGGGTTGGAATGGGGGTGGAAAAGGGGTGGGAAGAGGCAGGGTCTCATGGACTAGACAAGCAGTCTGAGGTCTGAAGTTCAGCATGTATGATTCTTTCCTGTGAGTAGTTGGGAAGAATCAAAAGTGGCAACATATTTTGTATGAATAGTTACTTTTAAAAGTTCCTGCCCTTACAACTATGTTGCTAGACCAGGGTGGGCAAAGTTTTTGGGACGAGGGCCATATGTGGGTGGGGAAATTGTATGCGGGGCAGGGGGTTGGGGTACAGGAGGGGGTGTAGTGTGCGGGAGGGGGTGTAGTGTGCAGGAAGGGGCTCAGGGCAATGAATTGGGGCAGAGCAGGTGGGGAGGTGTATGAGGGGGCTCAGGACAGGGGTGCAGGAGGGGTGCAGACTGCGGGAGAGGGCTCAGGGCAGGGGTTGAGGTGAATAGGGGTGCAGGGTGCACCAGGGAGCTCAGGGCAGGGGGTTAGGGTGCGGGGTGCAGGAAGGGGCTCAGGGCAGGGAGTTGGGGTGCAGGAGGGGTGCAAGGTGTGGGCAGGGAGTTAGGCATGCCTGCCCTGTCCCCAGCCCCTGGGACCTCCACCGAAGCTCCCATTGGTTCTGGTTCCCCATTCCTGGCCAATGGGAGCTGCGGGGGGTGGTCCCTGAAGGCAAGGGCAACGCTCGGAGCCCCCTGCTCAGGGGCCGCAGGGTCCTGGTGCCATCTGCTTCTCAGAGAGGCGAAGGGCCCACGGTGGCACGGGGGGGAATCCTGCAGGCTAGATCCAAAGCCTTGACAGGCCGGATCCAGCCCGCGGTTCGTAGTTTGCACACCCCTATGATAGACTGTTAGTGTAGATCATCGTTAGTGTTACTGACCACATAAGGAGAATAGTTACAGGTGTTTATATTTTATTAAAACCCCTCTTCGCATTAGTTTTAAAAAACTTAATACATTGACCTTTAATAGCAGACTATACTACTCTTTCTCATTTTTGACTATCCTTTCGTATCGTTCCATGAAAAGGCGTCAGTGATGCGGCCCTTGGGCCAATGTACTAGTCCTCATGTGGCCCTTGTGGTGATTTGAGTTTGAGACGCCTGATTTATATGATGATTTGCTAATGGTGGGATAGTTGCACATTGGGATACATTTTGCACTGACTTATGATCCATGCAACCTCACTGGTGTAAATCCACAAGGTAGGTCAAAGAGAATTTGGCCTGCTGTGTCTGGGTGCTGGTTCTTTTGCTTGAATTTCATGGTACACATAGCTGTGTCAGCGTGGACAGCCAAGGCCAATCCATGACTTTGCATTTCTTAGTGAGATGAATCATTGCTCATCTCTTATATTGCTTTTTTGGAGGGGTGGGGGGCTTATTCCTCCCCCCACAAATACACACTTGTTTCCATAGGGGGATGAAAGATGCACAAGGGGAAAGACAATCCCAAAGAATGTCAGCACTCCATCTTACACAAGCCCACTAGAAGCTCCTTGATGAGAAATGTGGAGACTTTGGGTGGGGTGGTACCTAGGTGCAGGGAAGGCAGACCTCGGAAGTGGCCACTCTACACAGAATAATTTCCTTCCAGACAAGCATAAATCCTGGCAGAATATCCCACTGCTTACCACAGCCTTTCCCGCCTGCCTTTCCCAATGCTGTGTCTTCTATCCTCTTTCTTTGAAAAGGCACAGATGTGACCAGGAAGCCAGTGATAGCACAGTGCTACCACTTGTCTGTGTCTGGAGAGTGGGATTCTCAAAGTAGAATGAATGGACTGTGCAGGTGCCCAGATACCAAGATTATGGGCACTTAAAATAAACAGGATACCATCCCTTAGACTCACTTTTTTCACAGTGCTCACAAGAAATGACAAAAGTATGATTATTTAAACAACAAAACATTCTAATTCAGCCATGCCAATGCACACCTACCTAAACAATACTGACTCAAGTAAACTTCCTTCTTCCCCACTCCATCCCCTCACTTTAGTTTGCTACCCTCGCCATGTATATCTATGTCTACACTACAGCTTGTGTGGGCATAACTTATGTCACTCCGTGGGATGTGAATAAATTCCCGCTCCCACTCCCGCAGGGAACGACATAAGTTACAACAACATAAGCATCGGTGTGGACAGTGCTATGTCGGTGAGAGAGCCTCTCCTGCTGATACAGCTACTGCCTCTCACTCATGGGGGCTGGAATAATTAAGCCAACGGGAGAGTTTAGAGCAACTTCTACTGCAGCCGTGCCATTACAAACCCCAACTGAGACTGGGGTTGCATTGTGCTAGGTACTATACAAATAATCTCTGCCCTCTAAACAGATAAGACAGACAAAGGGAGCATTATCATCTCCATCTGACAGATGGGAAACTGAGGCACAGAGAGGCCAAGTGATGTGCCCAAGGTCACAAAGGGACTCTGTGGGAAAGCTAGGAATTAAACCCCGGTCTCCTGAGTCCCAGTTCAAGACTATCCTTCCTCTCTCTAAAATGAGATGAAAGACTATGAAAGGCAGAGACCATGCTTTTGTATTTGATTGTGAAGAGTCCAGTAGTATTTTGGGCACTGTAAAAACAATGATGGGTAAGACAGGAGGGCCACATCCATTGTCTCCTGTGTAGGAGGGAAAACTCTCCTCCGGAAGGGATGACACTGCAAAAACATGGGAAGTTAAATCTTGCGGAGACTTTGCCTCTGCTGTGGAGCAGGATCCTGGTTAGTGTTTTTATTTGGAGGGTAGGTAGCTATTTAGAATCAGGATGATATTCTCTGTCAACTCTGAAAATAATTCAAATGTTCATCTTAAACAGCTTCAGTATCTCTTTAAATATGAAACTATTTATAACACTTTAACATTACGGCACAACCTGGCAAGCCTTGAAACCTCATTAACATTTCATAGCTCCTTTGGTGTTCTCTTTCCAACCACAGAAATCTAGACGTACATCTAGTTTAGTGGCTCTCAACCTTTCTGGGCTCAGAACCTGTTTGTAAATGTTTATGGTGGGTTGCAACCCAGTAAATAGTCTGGGAGTGGAGGCCTAGGGTGGTTTTGGTCAGGTCCTGCCCAGAACTCACCCCACAGTCACAGCTTCTGCGCTGTGGGGCGGCTGGGCTTGGCTCTCCACTCTGGGTGTGGCTACCTCAGGGGTTGCAGCACCACTCAGATCTGGCCCCGCCTCCTTGACTGGACCACTTTCAGAGTGGAGTTGTGGCCTGACTCATGGCTCAAATCTGGCCTACCCGGACTCCTGTCATCATGACAGCTGGGCCAAACCTGAGTGGCACTGGGATCCCAGAGGTTGCAGTGCCTGGAGCCCAGCCAGCCCCATGGAACAGGAGCTGCCACACGACCCTTTGAAATATTCTGGTTTTGGGTCCTGACCCATGGGCTTCGAAACTCTTCTCTCATTCATCCCCCACACTGAGACAGGACCAAGTATACCTAGGCTATCCCTGACAAGTGTTTCATAGAATCATAGATTATTAGGGTTGGAAGGGACCTCAAGAGATCATCTAGTCCAACCCCCTGCTCAAAGCAGGACCAATCACCATATCCCTAAATAGTCCCCTCAAGGACTGAACTCACAACCCTGGGTTTAGCAGGCCAATGCTCAAACCACTGAGCTCTCTCTCCCCCACAGGTTTGTCCAACCTCGTCTCAAAAATCACCAATGATGGGGATTCCACAGCCTCCTCAGGTAACTTGTTCCAGTACTTAACTTTCCTTAGAATTAGAAAGCTTTTCCTAATATCTAACCTAAAATCTCCTTTGCTGCAAATTAAGTCAATTAGTTCTTGACCAATCCTTGGTGTACATGGAGAACAATCCCTGTATCTCTCCGCAGCAAGCGGTCACCTCCACCTGCTTGTCCCATCATTCAGTGAAGCCACTGGCCACTTTCTATTCTGTCAAAATGCCATACCATGAAAATGACACTGAAGTCACAGAGACTGATTCGTTCCACCAGTAAATGAAATTGATAGGAGACTGATTACATGGCACAAACCATGGTAGTTAGAAATGCTGGGAAATAAAATACAGAAAAAAGAAATTTGTACATGACAAAATGAGGTTTTGGTTTACAATCACTAATTTGCTCAACAGTGATAGCAGATTTTTTACCTCCTAAACTGTGAATTAAGAGCAGTGTTCACTTTAAGGGCCTAATCTTGCTCCCATTAATTCTAGAGGTGCATGATTAAGCCCTCACGTAATAATAAGTAATTTTTTACATTTTGTTTTATAGATGCGAGGACAGGGCAGACCTCAATAATCATTTTTGTATCACTATTAATAAAATTATTATAGATTATTCTTAGTTACTACAAATTTTCCCTTACTGTCACTGAATTTTAAGAGATACTTACACTTCTTGTCATAAACACAATGCTTGGAGAATACAATAGCTCACAAGCTTATTTTTTAGTTGCTTAATTAAATGAAATGTTCAAACTACTTAACAAAATTCCTAGAAAATCTCTGCTTTCTGTTAACTAGTGACAGGGACCAAGTATCAAACAGGATGACATCTCCTTAGTCTTAAATCCATATTTATAAGTGTGTTTACAAAGATTCTGGGATGCAGCTTTATAACTTCTATTTTGTTTTAACATTCTATACTATTAAAACAACAAGGAGTCCAGTGGCACCTTAAAGACTAACAGATTTATTTGGGCATAAACTTTCATGGGTTTTTTACCCACAAAAGCTTATGCTCAAATAAATCTGTTAGTCTTTAAGGTGCCACCGGACTCCTCATTGTTTTTGTGGATACAGACTAACATGGCTACCCCCAATACTATTCTATACTATTTTATTTTATATTATGTTTTGAACGATGTCAATAAGTGTTAGTTATTGTGATTTGTGCTTTACATAGAATATCTAGTAGGCATCTTTAATTGTAAATTGCAAATGTACTACAAATGGTAGGTCATAAAGCTTGACCAAATGGTTCCTAAAGGCAATTAACCAACACTTGTGTCCAGGACCGTCCTTAGCCATAGGCAGAATAGGCAGCCACGTAGGGCACCACTAGGTCTGGGGGCACCACTCTGCTGGGAGCCGGGTCAGAGGGGAAGCAGTGAAGCATGTAAGGGCAGAGCTGCTGGGTCCTAGAGAGAGCCGAATGCAGCACAGTCTGAGGGAGGGGATTGGCTGCTGAGGTCTCCCCCGGCGTGAGGTGAGGCTCCCCCGGCGTGAGGTGAGGCAGGCTCGGCGGCTCTGGCAGTATCCTTTGTTGTCCTCCATAACATCCATTTTTTGCCCCCTACCCCAAGGAGCACCCCACCTTTCTCCCTCCCCCCACGGAGCATCCCTCTCTCCCCCCACCCCTCCCTGGCTGCCTGCTGAGGAATGAAAGTGAAGGTAACTCACTTCCTTGGCAGGCAGCCAGGATTGGAATGGTCACACAGGACTGTGCTGGGGATAGCCAGATAGCAGCATGTGCAAAAAATCAGGACAGGGGGTTGGGGTAGGGTGAGCAGATGTCCCACTTTTATAGGGACAGTCCCAATTTTGGGGTCTTTTTCTTATAGAGGCTCTTGGTGCCTATATAAGACAAAGCCCCAAATATTGGGACTGGGCCTATAAAATCAGGATATCTGGATCTGGTCACCCCAGCTGGGGAGCGCGTCTCTCCCCCGGCCGGAGCTGCACAGGGCAGGATGAGCTGCTATGGCTCCATGGGTGCCCTGTCCCTGAGATCAGACGCTGTGCTAACTTCACCATGGTCTGTTGGGCTGGCGGTGGTGCGCATTGGCGTGTGATCAGATGTGAGGGTTTGCTGCTGCTGTTGCCACTCTGCACCCCAAGAGGTGGATTTTGGGGTCCTGCAGTTTTCCACCTATCTCCTCCTCTACTGCAGCTGTTGGACCAGCAGGCTGGGGGGTGAGCCAAGCATGAAAGCTGTGCTGTGTTGCCATTTAGATTGTCATTTAACAAATCTGTTTGCCAAAAATGCTTGCTAACAATCCTGAATTCAATTTCAATTAAAAAAAGAAAATCAGTATCTTAGCCAAAAACAGAAAATTAAGTTCTTGACAATTATTTGTGACAAGTTTGGTATGGGAAGGTAGTGGGGCCAGTTTTCATCAGAGAAACAAAAAATGTTGACTGACTTTCCTGTAGCCCTGTTAACTGCTAAATAGAGCCCTCCAACAACTGTAATATGCTCATCTCCTTATTAGTGTATAGAGAAGGGGTTCCCAAACTTTAACAGCCTGCTAACCCCTTTCACTAAATTGTGAAATGTCATGAACCCCCTCCTAAAAATGAATATTTTCAGGGATTTAAGTTTAAATTTCCTCAGTGTGATGGATGCCCCAACTGCCCGCCCCACTCTTCCTGGGGCTCAGGCTGGGGTTCGGGCTGCCGGCTATCCTGCTGACAGTCCCACTCTTCCTGTTACTCGGGCTGCCAGCCCTGCACAGAGCACTGGGGTTCAGGTTGCCGGCTCCCTTGCTGACCGCCGGGACTTGGGCTGCCAGCCCCAACTGCCTGGCCCCACTCTCCCTGGGCTTGGGCTACCAGCCCCACGCGGAGTGCTGGGGTTTGTGCTGCCAGCCCTCGCACTGACCGCTGGAACTCGGGCTGCCAGCCCAAACTGCCCGGCCCCACTCTCCCTGGGGCTTGGGGTGTCTGCCCTGCAACCGAGTCCCACCTGCTGTCTCCAATGCCCAGGGTCCTCTGGCCGCCATTAGTGAAATTTTTCTGGCGAACACCCTGTAACGTTCTGCGAACCCCCAAGGGTTCGCGAACCCATTTGGGAACCACTGGTATAAAGCAGGGGTCGGAAACCTACAGCACAGGTGCCAAATGTGGCATGCCAGCTGATTTTTGATGGCACATCCATGGAAAGGTTCCACTTGGCATTGGCTCAAGCTCAGACATCTGAAAGTATTCTTCAAAGGGAGGAAGTATTATTAGCCTCATATTACATGGGGAAATTGAAGCACAGAGAAGAGACATGTTAAGGTCAATGTCACAGTGGGAATAGAACCCAAGCCTCCCTACTCCACTGTCTTACTCCTTCGACCATGCTGCCTGCTAACATTAAACCCCATCATGCAATAAAATGTCTTTGCACGCCAACATAACAGGCAATGTCAGTGCAGTTTCAGTTGTGGAACAGTGTTTTCCTTCTGCAAAACCAGCTGAATGACAAAATATTTTGCAGATCCCACAAAATATTACTTTTCAAATTAAAATACATATTTACAGTCCAGACTATTTCCTTCCTATCCTAATCAAATTATAATAAATTATATTTAAGGTATTTTAGATCAAATTTTAGCCCCAAAAACTTTCACCATGAAATGTTTACCTTTCCAAGTTTTGACACAACCTTACTATTCTGCAATTTCCTGCTATTGCTTTACAATGCACAAAGAGATGCACATTTAAACATACCCATCAACTGAATGTTTAAAGCAATCACAAATCAGTGACTGCATAACTACCTATTCTTATTTTAACAATGTAAATATCATTAAACAGCAAAAGCTTTCATAACAGCTGCTTAAAAAAAAAGAGAGAGAGAGAGAGAACTAGGCTAGATGTTAGGAGATGAAGGGAATTCTTTATATTTACTGATTATTTTCCAGCCTTTGAGGGCATGATTTGTTCTCTGTAAAAGGATAATAGCAAACATGTCAGTCAAAGAAAAATAACAAGAATGGATACTTGACCCTCAACCTCAATCAACAGATCTGCTCTTACTATCCCAAACAAGAATAGGGCAAGCCCTTAAACACCAAACCAAAGGCTGCACAACAAGATTCACAGAAAGAGAAAGTCCTTGCGTTGCCCAGACAATAACCAGAATTGACCTGAGACTCCTACCTAACATTCCAAACACATCCAGGTAAAAACACACCTGACATGCTAACCGATGAAGTGGGTATTCAGCCACAAAAGCTCATGCTCCAATACGTCTGTTAGTCTATAAGGTTGCCACAGGACTCTTTGCTGCTTATGCTAATGAATGTGTCAGCTAGGTCCCTAACTTGCCTTTAAATTCACTGAAAAACAGCACAAATGACAAGTGCACTGGAGGCTCAGCAGTAAAAGAGTTAACAAGCATCACACCATAATGAGTTGCTGAAAAGAAAAAGTAAACATTTAATGATGATAAAGAAAGTGGTCACAAACCGACGAGAAGAGCCCAGACTTAACTGTTCAATTTAGCAGAAAAACAAGGCAAAGGCCTTCAATTCTCATTGGGCCCAATCCTGAAAACTTCTCCTAAGCAAATTTCTTCAGAGGAGCTGAACACCACGAAATCAATGAGTTGGGGGAGGAATTCAACATCCTGTAGGATTGGAAGAGACAACAGTGCACTTATCTGTGCAAAATCTGCTAATTCATCTCCCAAAGGCAGGGTCCAAATGCACCTAGAAGTCTGATGGGCATTACTAATATACACAAACTCCATTATGATGTGGGGGCTGCTCGGCCAAATTTCATTGAGTGGCATTGCATGAAGGGTCACACCACCACCCAGGTCTAGCCTGGCCAACTTTCTGGCCGCTGGTCCTAACCTGAGTGGCACTGTGACACCATGTGCTAGGTTGCAATGCCATTCATTTGGTGGCCCTTTCAAACAGGAGGCCCAGAGCAAATTCCTCCTCTTACCCTCCCCCCCATCCCAGGCAGCCCTGAATCAAACTTTCCGAAACCTTAACTCTATTTCTTACAGATAGATTGCTAGTTGGGGAGTGTAACTGGGTTTTCAAATCTAAGGCCCTGAGCTTGCAAAGACTTATGTGCTGTGACTAGTTCCATTGAAGCCAATAAGAATATTACGTGGGAAAAGTTAAGCCCATGTGGAAGTGTCTGCATGACTGGGACCTAAATTTGTGAATTCCCCAAAGCACAACTAGAAAGAGCTGCATTTAAACTGGGACAGGGGAGGAGGAAGGCAGTAAATCATAGGCTCCTGTATTGTCACCTTAATATACTTAGTGTACTTTTCCCTAGTTTCTGTGAGTAGCAAAAATAAAAACAATCATGGAAGTATTTTTTCTGTTGCTCATGCAGCACGAGGATCTCTCCAAAATACAGGGAAAAGACTAGCTAAATTTCAGCAGACTATTTACTGCACTGCATCCCATACTCAACCACTATCTAAGAGAATGCAAACGTGCTTCAGTCAATGAGAAACTAAAGGAGTGACCTTGCAAGGTGCCAAGTGACAACTACGTTACCAACTCCTTCACAAAGGCATCTTGTTTTACAGAAAATATCTGCAACAGACAGCGTGTCAAGACTTTCAGGACAATTACCCCCAGTCACTGCTAATGAGGAAACTGCCAAGACAGGGTCAGTGGCATGACCTCATTCAGATCGTAGCCATCTACAAATACAACTGAGGAGGATGTCTTTAATATTACAGGCTGAGTCTATGCAAGCATTAAAAATTCCTGCAGACTCAACACTGGGAACACTAGTGTAGACCTGCTGCCAGTGTCAGTCTCCACATTGAGGCAGCATTGTCTAATGGATAGGAAATGGGGCTGAGAGTCTAGAGATCTGGGGTGTATTCGTGGTACAGACAGTGAGCTGCTGTGTGACTTCTGTTTAACCTCCCACCTTTTATCTCTTTCGAATGTAAGCTCTTTGGGGCAGGGATGATCTTTCACTAGGTATTTGTACAGTACCTAGCACAATGGGGTTTCAATCTTAGTTGGGGTCTCTAGGCACTAACCCTAATATTGTATGTGATTAATATGCGGTGGTTGGACATGCCTTGTCTACACTAGAGCTACCATTGGAGACATGCATCAGAGGGAAATATTAAGAAAAAAAATAGGGTAGATAAGGCCAGTGGGGGCCTTCACCAGTTCTGTTCATTAATCCTGCTATATACCACAGCAGGCTATGGCAAATGTTTAAAGACATCTCCAACATGAAAAAGTAGAAGAATTCATTAACCTTTTCATACCTAGATGAAACAAGATTCAATAAATCAACTCATGCTTATTTAATTTTCCACCAGACTATTTCTCTCGGGTGATTGGGCAACAATATATTAAACAATAAGTCAGGTAATTCACTCAAGCAATTATACTATCAAATGTATCCAAATATGGGATGAAATGTAGCATAAAACAGTAACTTAGGCCCTTGTCTTGCAAGCCCTTGTGTGTGCAGACCCCAAGTGTCTTGCAAGCCCTTATACCCGCAGACACTGGCTGTGCAGGATCAGGGCCTTATATTTTATTCTCCAGAACACACAAACCTTTCCCAGAACAAAGACTATTTCTGCATAACAGAGGCAACTGCTCAGGGTGTGGTTATCATAAAGCACTTTCTCTAAGAGAATTTATTGTCCAATGCCATGCATAGTTCTTTCTAGCATCCCAGAGGTATAACACTCAGCTGGATTCTTCCCCTGGATTCATACATGACTCCCACTGATTTCAGCCTATCATGCATGCCCAAAGAGCAGAATTTGGCCCTAAATTCTTTACAACCAAGTCCCTGTCATATTAGCTACACATTCAGAAAGATTATTTACTTGCCCAGCCATGTCTTGTCAACATGCTCACTACCACTTTGAGTTAATCTTACTTCTGAGTAGCATCTAGGCTCAGTATAAAATTTAACATGACAAGCTTGTGGCTAATCACATCAACGATTGTGAAGTGAAGTCTGATATGAAATGCTGAGCTTTCAAGCAGCGTGCCATTTTCTGAGCTGCTCGAGATCCTGTTTTACATTTCCACTGACTCCCCATATACACACACACAGACACAGGATGGCACAGAAGTACACGTACACAATAATTCACTAGTATTGGTACGTATGGGGGGGGAGGGACGGGAAGAGGACAAAGACCTTACAGCAATTCACTGGTAATGCAACATCTCTAAGGACCTGATCCTGCTCTGAAAACAGTGTGGGTAGATCCCTTTACTAGCAGAGTCCCCACAGTGTCCACTCACACAGTTCTCAGTGTGGCTGTGGAGCACTGAATGTTTGTTTTGATGCCTGCATGATGGAAAAATTTTACAGAAGAAAGAAAATCAGAGGATACAATGTAGATAGAAGAAAGATGACAGAGAAGAAGAAGTGATACCCAGGTTTACCAAGGTATGGTCAGTTGAGCAGTATCTGGGATAGGTACATAGAAGAGATCTTACTTTTATACCCACTTTTGGATTACAAGATGGATCCTGCAGGACTGGCTGGGTCATGACTGCTCTAACCTGCTCCATCTGCTGTCATACCCCCTGGTTTGAATCAGTCCAGGACTGCCCGGCTAAACCTCCTGCCAACAACCCTCTCCCTCTTTCTGCCACCAGGGCTTCTGTGGCGTTACCACAGAGCTAACCCTATAGCCCCTTTGTGCCTGCATAGCCAACGTCACTGACACAAAGGGCCCATAAGGCAACTATGGATGTGGCCCTCAACGTTTGTCGGTGATCATGGTGCTGCAGCATCTCCATGTGAAGCAGAGGAAGATATCACAATTACTGCAGGTGCCAGGAATGATAAATGAGGAGTTTTGAATAAAACTGTACAAAAGTAACCCTTCAAAAGCATTCCCAGCATGAAGCTAACTCACTTCTTTAAGCTGGAGGTCATCCCTGCCTTCTGCGATGCAAGCATGGCCTTTTAATGTTAGGTTGACACTAAAGAAGTATGTGTGCTCTGGATGAGAAAGCTGGAAAGGTTTTAAATGCATCACAGGGGATGCAGAGTAAAATAATAGGTGCTGCATCAGAAGCTGATCCTCAGTAGGTCCTTACTGCAAAATAGGATGACCACATCCTATCCCAAAAGCATGTGTGCCTGGGTTCCACGCTCCAGGAAGTACTTCCAGCAACTGATACTACACAGAAGAGAACCCTTCACTGAACAGCTGGTATGAAAGTTTAAAGGTTACAAGTATCTAGAACTTGGAATGCAACAGTTAAGCAGGCCCATTTTATGAGGACAGGGTGATCCAATTAATTACTTTTAACCTGATTGGTCTAACACAGAGCAATGATGTAGGCATCATGAATGTTTCCCAGAATGCAGTTCCACCTTGAGCAAGTACATTGGAGTTTTCACACCCTCTGTATCTGATTACTTGGATTTAAGTTTCAGAGAGCTGGTTCAATTCTGAAATCTGACCAGAAGATGGTGAGTATAATTTGCCTCAATGTGGGCAATGCTGATCATTTTGTTTCCACTATTTAACGGCTCTTGTTAAAAAAAAACAAACAACTCAACTAATCTGAATAATTTCACATATTTAAATAAATGCACACTCCTCAGTGATAACCATCTCCAAACTCTCACCTTCCCTTCTAAAGTATCTTATCAGGAGAGAAACATTCCATTTGCTGCCATTCCATCCCCAAAGACCAAGACAAGACTCCAACTTTCTAAGGCCCTGACCCTGCATTAAGCTGTGTGGACAGAACCCTGCATGCATGCAGAACTGATTGCAAGACTGAGACCTTAATGGGATAAACAATGGCTATGGTCCTACAAAGAGAGCCACATGAACATATCTTTGGAGGAGCTCGCATGGTCATAAATGTCCACCCATGCAGACCAGTTTGCAGGATTAAGACCATTGATCTAAAGAAAGGCCAGCCTAATTGCCTCTTCCATCCCCTTCCTTCTCCCTATGCACCAGCGGTCGAGTGCAGCTGGCACAGAAGCTGGCTATGCTGCTTTGTGCCTGCTGAGAGCTCCCCTAAAGGAATTCTCAGCTAGCCAGTGCAAAAGACAGAATATGATTCTGAGTCATACAAAATGGATGGAATTTGGGAAGAGAATCTGGCCCCATGTCTCAGAAGGAAGCCTCTGGTCTAGATTGACATGGGAAAATTCTGTTGACCGCTGCAGGACCTAACAGGTGGCATTCACAACACCAAGTGAGGCGCCCAGGCTCCCCATGCATTGTATGGGGAGAATCAGGTGCCTAAAAAGGATTCACAGAAGCCAGCGAGCTGAGGAAGGGCTGCCTAAGATAGCCAGTAATAAATTATTTGCCTAAATGTTTTTACTATCAATTGATTCAGAAAATTGTTATCACTTATATAAGCGATTTTTTTTCCTGACTTGCAATCAAAACAACTTGCATCTTTTTCTTTACTGTGACACTGTATAAAGTACCCTGAACAAAAAGCATTACTTACAGTTGTATGATGGGAGACACTTCCTCCAATGCTAAGGTTTTTGAGAAGTTGAGGAGATCCGCCATACTGCCCTGAGATCTGCTTCCTGACTTCTGCTGCCACAGTTCTGAAACAAGAGAGGAACAATTTAACTTTTGTAAACCAGGCAAAATGTCAGGTAGGTGGTTCTGCTGTAGGAATATTGCTGGCCCGTGAGGACAGAATGTGTGTATCAGACTCCCCAGTACTTACAGAATCTACTGCAGGGCAAAAAATTCCGATTCTTAACCCAAATACAAACATTTTCCTCTTGTGCGGTGTATTTCCAAGCCACAACAAAATGAGACATGGCATCCAACTGGCTGAACCTGTCTCTAGCAAGCTTCTTCCACTTTCCTCTGTGGAAAGACCTTCTGCAGCACTCTCGGTGCCTCCCAGCAGTTCAGACCTCAGTCACAAACCAGCCCTTATATGTAATCGCTCTCTCATTCCTGAACCCTGTGTGTGTGTGCCATGACTTCTCTTTCATCTCAGTGATTACAGATTAGCAGAGACTTCTCTGCTAAAGTCCAACCCCCTCTATGCCCAGAATAGCTGTGCAGCCTAGAATGTAGGTTGAGATAGCTGAGGAGGCAACACCTGGAAAATGCACTGACTGAGCCCTGGCCGACATTTAACGCTATTTCTTCCAAGTTTGTCAAAATCTCAGGGGAAGGCAGCAAAAGTGCCGCTGTGATGGCTCTGTAAGCCGGAGGCTGAAACAGGCCCACATCCTCTGTGGCTCGGGCACAGAAAAAGACATGAAACACATACTGACTCGCTGGGTTACACTGCCACACAGGGCCGGTGCAACCATTTAGGCGACCTAGGCAGTCGCCTAGGGCACTAGGATTTGGGGGGGCGAAATTTTCTTTGGCAGCGACTGTGGCGGCCGGATCTTCAGCAGCACCGGTCGCTGCCGGCATTTAGGCGGAGAGAGCTGGGGCAGGGGAGCGCGGGGAGGGCCACCTGCAGCAAGTAAGGGCGGGGGGGCAGCACACAGGGGAATTCCCCCCCCGCCTCCTCCCCGAGCACGCGGTGGCCGCTTTACTTCTCCCGCCTCCCAGGATTGCGGCGCCTAAACTGTTTGGCACCATAAGCCTGGGAGGCAGGAGAAGTGAAGTGTCTACGGCATACTGCAAGAGAGGTGGGGCAGGTGAACTGCTTCACTTATCCGCCTCCCAGGCTGAGGCGCCACACAGCTTAGGCCGCCGCAGCCTGGAGCGGCGATAGAATGAAACAGCCATGGCGTGTCTTTGGGTGCTCGTGTGCTGAGCAGGGATGAGCTGGGGTGGGGGGGTGCTTCAGCGGAGCGGGGGACCCTGCTGCAGGGGGCACCTCAGGGCGTGAGGGGGACTGTCGCGGGGAGCAGTTCAGAGGCAGGGGCGTGGGGGGTGAGCACAAGGTTGAAGTTCGCCTAGGCATGAAATCCTTGCACCGGCCTGCGCACATGCTTTCTGCTACAGGTGATCCCACATTGCCACTGCTTTCCTCCTGGACAGGAATGCACATTATCTCTCTGCTGCCTGTCATGTGAATCATGAACAAAGTGTCCCCTTTGCTTTTTTATGTTCCCAGACAAGCGCCCCACCCCCCAGATCACAAGGTAACATTAAAACGTAAGACAGCTTCATTTACAAACAGTAGCAAAGAGATAAAGACAACATACAAAAAAAAATGGGTAAAAAAAGAAATATCCCTAAAAACAACACTGGGCCAAATCCTGGGCCTTAGGTTGTCCACAGCCCTGCAACGCACTGGAAACCTTCCCATAACCTTGGAAGGGGATGGAAATGGAACACTCCTACCAGAAACTGAGCTGGTCAAAGTGTTTCAAATTTTGAAACCTTGACCCCCTCGCAAAAAAAAATTGTTGAAAAAAAATGTTTTGTCAAAAGAATGTCACCCAGCTCTTTGCAATACCCTCTCTCAGGAGCCCATCTCATTAGCTGAAGGCAATGCCCAGCTTGCCCAGCCTCAAATCATCGCCCAAATATCTTCCAACATTTTTTCAAACACAGCTGGCTGTGTGGTGTAAATCAGCAGAGGCATGGCTAATTGAACTAGCTATGACTTAACTCATAAGTACGCTACCATAGGGCGTGATGGGCTGTTCAGGCTCCATCTACCGGAAAGAACCTTTCTGAGCACGGACTTGACAACAGGGTCTGCTCTCATTGTTGGGACTGCCAAGGAAGTCAGCAATGGCGGAGTGCAATGGGGCTGACAGCAGGGGGAAGGAGGGAGGAAAATCTATAAAAAGGAACAGGCTAGAACAACCAGGCCTAGTGTGGAGAGCAGATGTTTCCTCAGTCCAGAGAATGGGGGTAAGGTTAGCTAGAGGAAGCACTATTTTACCTTAAAAATAACTTGGACTATAGAAAACTGTTTTGGCACTCTGGCTGCAAGAAGTCATTTGCTTCATATTTGACTTTACCACAGGAGGTTTTCTTTTCACTTCCAGAAGCTGAAAGTTGAATGTAGACCAGCCAGCTCCTGCTGGGGACTGACAGACAGACTATTCTCTTCCATAAGGATCTATCGTCCTTGTATTGGTTTTTCCCCTATCCATTGGGTTGTTAGTAATAATAGACAAGTTTGGAATGTACTAAAATGAGTCTTAGACATGGAAAATATTGTGTATCTATAGCTGATGAGAGACTTAAAAGCATGCCCTATGTTGCACATGATCCTGGCTTTAAACCTGATCCCTTACTTGCTGCATGTTTTGTGCAATTCCTCAGGCAACACAGAACAGAGCTCTTCATTGCAGGGCTGGTATGAAAGACTAGAGGCTACAGTTATCTAGCACTTGGAATGCAAAGGGGGAAGGAAAACAAATCTTTCCAGAGATTTATAGATCTAAATATTGTTTCTAGATGGAAAGTTTAGCCAGAGGAACAAATTTATCTTCAGCTGTGACGCCACAGATGATGTCTAGATAGGTTACTAAATGTTGCACCTCTGGCTGTGTGGTGGCTTCTTTAAACTTGACTCCAACATGTAACAAGCAACCCATTCAATTCTGATGTAGTTCTTGGTTCTGTTCTTCTTTATAGGTTCAGCACTTGCCTGATAATGACCTGGGTGTTTGGGAATTCTTGCAGTGGTAGGAGGGCAAAAATGGAGATTTGTCCCAGTTTCAAGCAAGGGCTAGCTATATTACAATTTGGTGTTGCCTGGCTACACTAGTTTGCATGGGTGCAGCTATGGTAGCTGAAATAATCAGTACTGACAAGGCCTTAGCTAAGTAATTCAGTGCAGTACAAGCTTGCATGGAGGGTAGGAGAAGGGATGAAACATAATAAAACAAAAGGGGACATTGCTATAACCATGAGATGGTGCTCCTTTGAAGGATTCTCTACGATCATTCTAATCATGCAACTGTCCAAACAAAGACCTAGCTAAGTACTTTGGCCCAACAAACTAGAATTCTCTTCTGTGACAAGACTAAGAGAAAAAAAAATGAACACAAGTCTAGAAGCCAGAAAAAGTGTTGGGATGATTTATAAATTCAACGGAATCATGATATCTGAGCCCCCAGCAAGAGTACAAAACAGTAAAGGAATGTGCTATAGCAGATAGGCTAAAAAGGCTGTAATGCCCAAAGATAACCAGAAAAAGCTTTCCTGACACATGCCTCTGATTCAAAGACTCTTGTGGTGGTATAGAATAAAATGAATAATGGTAAAGCTTTTAACTGGAATGACAAATCAAAAATTAGTTTTGCCATAACCATCTGATGCTAACATCATACTTAGTTTATCTGGAATTCTTAGACAAATATTCCACAATTTTGTCACAGGACACTGTCATATGACTTCAAGTACACTTTTTCCTAGTAACACTTTTTCTGATCTTATTCTTCACTGGGTAATTACTGTGAACATATGCGATATCATAAAAATACAGAATATGCCAAAGGAGGGGGGCAAATCCCCTAGGAGCCTGCTTTTAAAGAAAACAAAACTAGTCTTTTTTTGAAAGTACTATCGCTAACTAGAAAGTGAGCTGCAAGTAAAACCAAACTTAATTGCACTTTATATATGATGAAGAATCAGTAAAGAGTGTTCCTCCCCCCCCCCCCCAAAAAAAAACAAAAAACAAAAACCTTCCAGATTGCGTGGCATTTTTACACTGCAAATATCAGGTCCTTGGCAATGATACCAAAGTTAACCGAGCTGCAGATCCTCTTACTTCTCACAGCAGAGAAGGGAGGTGGGAAAAGAGGATGCAGTGTCTTGCTATCTATTCTACTCATGTTTACTGGCATGACCAGTTAAATCAAATCAGTTACTTATATCAAAGTATAAATAGAATTGAGTAGCTGTCCAAGACAGATGTTAACAATGAGTTTCTAATCATGTGCCTATTTGCTGGTGTTACTCTCTTCTAAACTAGAAGCAGACTGCTAAATATTATGAAGACCATACATCATCTTTCACTTCTCCCTAAAACATGCTCAGTTTTTACTCGCACTTTAATATGAGCTCTTATTTTATCAAGTCGTTTGAGGAAGTATCTTTCCCATAGTTCTATATATTTTGAACTGTGGAATAAAAAATTCTGTTTCTCTCTCCCATCAAGATTGTTACTCTTTCTGGCTTTCCAGTTTTTGTCTTGTTTATGATCCTTAATCCTGTATTTGGTGATGCTCTGCCTAGAGTATTTCACTGTAGAAAGACAGCCTTATAGTAAAGTATCCTTGCAGATCTATAACAATCAAGCTGCTTCTCTTTGAGCAGTTCAGAGAATTCTGTTCAATGTTTCTGTTTTAAAAAGGATTTTGAGCATTGTTCATTTCTCAGTTGGATTATTTGTAACATGGCTTTGAGCATCAGTGTATAATGTTATTCCACTCCCAGATTTGAAGTTTGTGTATTGGTCTTCTAAGCTTTGCCTACACTGGGGATAATTTCTGGAAGATTTTTCTGGAGGAATATAACTGATTATAAACCTGACAAGAATCTGAGGAAAACTCCCCCAGTGCAGACCATTTCCAACTGCTCTGGGATAGGAGTGTGTCTTGATTAAGATGATACCAGAACTACATATCTTGTGGGGTTTTTGTATTGGTTAGCAGAGGAATGACCCTGTTCTAATACTACCAATATAGTATATCTGATAGATTTCTACAAAGGCAAATAACTGTCTCACCCTTCATCCTTGAGCTGCAGTGGGAAGAGGTTACATTCCTGTAACGGGTTCCCCCAATTAACTTATCAAGATCCTCCACCAAAGAGGGCAATTGCTTCTAGTATGAACTCTCTTACACCAGGAGGAAGCAACAACAGAAAGATTTGTCTTCTGTTTTGAGGTCCACCTTTAGTGATGAACTGTGAGGAGGGCTAGCTCAGTGGTTTGAGCATTGACCTGCTAAACCCAGGGTTGTGAGCTCAATCCCTGAGGGGACCATCTGGGGCAAAATCAGTACTTAGTCCTGCTAGTGAAGGCAGGGAGCTGGACTCCATGACCTTTCAGGGTCCCTTCCAACTCTATGAGATAGGTATATCTCTATATAGAATAATAATTCCAGTTAGTCATTTTTCTGAACTCTCTCTAGAATGGTGTACACTCAAACACATGAAAGCCAAAGGCTAAACAGGTGCAAAAGTCCCAGCACTTATTGTATCTCTTTAGGGTCTGGGGGGGAGAGGTTGGGGAAAGCTGATGCTTTCACTAAAGGTACCTTACACTTTAGCCTCTTCTAGTTTGCTGCATTTGTGAAAACAGCTATAAAGCCATTTAATGTGAAGAGGACATTGCCATGCCCACTGCACTTGGTAGCTGGTCCTGTGACCACTGAAGCCAATGGGGGCTTTGATATTGGTTTCAATAGGTGCAGGATCAGACCATCTCAGCATGTGAATTATTTGGGCTAAGAACAACCCTCAATCTCTACTGGACCTAAGCAGACTAAGGGCCAGAGATTTACACACCATTTTGGCAGTATAAAGGGGCATTAAAGAGGGTTACATGTAAATTTACTCACTTTAAGGCCCCTTTATATTGTCTGAGGTGTAAAGGGGGCTTCAATATGAATGAGACACTGGCCCTGAATGTAACAGATGGAAGAAAGTGTAATATTAAAGAAAGAGAAGAACTAGCACAACCTGCTACCATACAGGAGGTCAGAATCCAGGATTCCAGCTTGGTAGACAGAATGCTGAGCCCCTTGTAGAAGGTTGCTTCATGCTTTAAAACCCTTCCACGTCCCTCCAAGAACAATGTGCTTGAGAGGCTCTGTACTAAGGCCTTGCCTAAACTAAAAAGATGTACCATTTCACAGGTAACACTCAAGTGGTACAACCCCTCAAGTGTGGTGGAATTGCAGTGGTATAAAGCTGCTTTATACCAAAATAGTTATTCCTACATGAGGAGGCAAGTAGCTAAACTATTATAGAGGTACCTTTGTATCGGTGTAACAGTATCCATAGTAGAGTTTATACTGATAGAACTATACTTTCTTTTTTAAAATCACATGCCTAACTGATCTACATATACTGGTACAACTTCAAATGCAGATCAGGCCTCAAGCAGGAAAGTCAGCTCAACACTGAGGCCTTTTTACGTAGGGTGAGGAAGGAATAGTACATACATCATAGTCAAAGTGCAGACCAAGAATTTTGCATCTTTGTGAACACTTCCAGTAAGAGAATGTTGCACTGCAGTGGTAAGATTGACATTTTATAATAGAGATATTGAGAAGTGTTGTGAAACAGCTGCAACAGTCTAGCACCGCTGCTGTTGCTCATAGTAAAATAACCTAATAGTGATGAACGTATACCACTGATGGGATTACTGTTCTGCATACACTTCTGAGGTAGACCATGTTGATTGGGGGAAATAGCAGACAAATGTATCAGTGCTCTGACGATGAGGAAGCACAGAATTACCTGGATAGTATTTCAGAAAAAGTAATAACTTAAGTCTAATCACTTCCTCACTCAGAAAATTCTTCCCTAAAACTACTCTAAATCCAACCCTGAATCCTGCACACATACTGGCAGGTAATCCTACAAATTGTATTCTGCTTTAATATTAACCAAAGTGTGTGACAGCTATATGAACATACTCACTACAGGAAAACCTTAGATCTGTGTGACTAGCTCTAGGGGTAAGGCAAACAGGATGTCAATGTGTGAAAAATGTAACACGGATATTCTACTTCAAACAATGGCATGAAGATTAAAACAAAAGAAGGCTTCCGGCAGCCACAGGGAAAAGCCCTAGGAACCTACAAGTGCAAGCAGTTTGCTTGTGGCCAGAGTTCAGATTCTAGGACTCCACCACAGCAATGTTTGAGGAGTAATTTGTATATTAGTGTAAGTACATAAAATATGTTCCCTTGCTTTAGAATTCCTAAATACTGATCTACCAGAATAACTGGACATAGGGCTTATCCGGTCATAGCCATTAACAGTAGTTTTGCTCTAAGAAATTGTCAGTGTAGTGTAGTATACTAACCTGTCCATATGCAGGTAAAATTCACATGTCCAGTAAATCACATACTTCATGTCAGGAGTTCCATAACTCTTCTCCACAAGTGTCAGAAGGGAAACATCTGTACCTGCACAGTGTCATTTGGTTGCTTTTAAACAAAACAAATGACTACAGCACTGCAAGGTATATAAAGATGGCATTATAGCAACTTTTCCTCTTTCCTATATTCTGAGGTTAACATCTGTAACAGTGGTTGGGAAACCTGAAAGCTACTCAACTAGAGGCAGACAGAGACATCACAAAGGGAGGGTGGCAAACTATTGTGTAGACTCTTCACTGGAGCTGCAGAAGTCACAAATTCTTACCCCTGACTTTCCTAGAACTCCTACCTCTCATGCAGCTGTACTCATGACTGCAAGTTAGAACCACGAAAAGTGCCCTGATGGCAAAACCAGCTCCTGCCACACCATGTGATGGGAAGAGGTATGGTGAAATTCTTGGGCCATCAATTTTTCATATCAACCTCTGACTAACACATTCTAATAAATCTGAAGCCCCTCTTCTCTCCTGCCTGTTCCCTAAGAAGGAAAGAGCACAGAGCTGCATTCTCTCCTGGAACCCCTGCAATGGTAGGGACAGAACTTTCCCCTCCCCCACCTCCTCCCATGAATCACTTCAGAACTGCTTTTGCAGCTTTCCCATTCAGAAAACTGAAAGTGACATTCAGTTCATGGCTGCCCAGAGCCATCTGAATAGTGTTAAAAAAAACATTTTATATTACAAATGTTACATACAGCTTAGTGTTTGCACAGGTCTCTAGACAAACAAACTAGCTGGCTTATGATAGCATGCATGAGGAAGGGAGCTGTATCCCTCATTTTACAGAAGTGGAGAAGGAACTGAGGCAGAGGTTAAGTGACTCTCCCAAGGTGTCTGTTCTGAGCTGGTGCTAGAACTCCATGGGATTCCAGACCCATGCGCCTTCCCCTAGACGAATCTGCGTGACACATATTTGGTCAGTAGAGGAAGAATTATATTTGAGTAGTAGTTATAAATTCTTGTTACAATGTCTGAGTAATATTTTATACTAGTACAACCTTAGCACTGTACCCATACATCTAGACAGCACACATGGAACAGCTCTAATTTTCCAGAAGACTTCAGAGCCACCTCGTACAAAAGCACAGGTGAAATGAACAGCGCAGAACGATGTTAGCAAGACCTGCCCAATGTGTGTTTAATATAAGGAGCTTTAATGAAACCCTGAATTGAGGTGACACCATGTACGCATATATAAATACACAATAACAACTGCAGATGGAGCTTAGCCCCGGGATCTCCTTCCTCCATCCCCTTTTGTGGCAGAATGAGGAAATACACAATCACCACAGCAACTCCATAATTGCTTTTGTTGTTTTGATTAGAGCAGACCTGTGGCTAACCTGGGCCAAGCGACACGGCAGCCTCCTGTTCCGAACCGATCTTCCCTGCTGCCAGAGGGGGTCAAAGAGCCAGGAGCAAAAAATTACATTAGTGTTTCGGTTCTTCGCGCTGGACATCTCGCGCTGCACCCTACCTGCCCCGCTGCACTGACAGCGCCAGCCACGGGGGCGTTGGGAAACCTGTCAGCCTGCATAAGGGCAATGTGGCGGACCTGGGTTTCTCCAGCATCCAACGCACGTAAACAAACCTCCCCAGCCCCCAGATCCTCCCTCGGAGCGCAATGCACCCAATCCCCCCTGGCGGAGCACGATGCATCCCCGCCGCTCACGCCTCCCACCCTAGATCGGGACCATGCACAGGCAAAAAGCAACCGGGGGCAACACAAAACCAACCGGCCCAAACCGGGCTGATGAAAACCCGGGAGGAGGGAGCTGAACAGCAGGGCGGGTCAGCGGGGCATCTCCTGCCCCGACTAGGCCCCTTCTGCCGCTACCGGCCCAGCCCGGAGCTGAGCGCTGCTCCAGCGGGAGGCTACAGGGTGAGCAAGGAGTCCTGTGACACCTTATAGACTAACAGACATATTGGGCATGAGCTTTCCTGGGTGAATACCCACTTCATCAGATGCATGTAGTGGAAATTTCCAGAGGCAGGTCTTGTTTAATCTTGAGCTGATGGTGTCAAATTCACAGTCTTGTTTAATCTTGAGCTGATGGTGTCAAATTGCAGATGAACTGAAGCTTAGCAGTTTTTCTTCGAAGTCTGGTCCTGCAGGTTTTTTGCTGCAGGATGGCTACTTAAATCTGCTATTGTGTGTCCAGGGAGTCCAGCCAGTCCTCGCCCAAGACAACCTGCCAACCTGAAGCATATTCTCACCAGTAACTACACACCCACACATAGTAACTCTAAGTCAGGAACCAATCCATGCAACAAACTCGATGCCAACTCTGCCCACATATCTACACAAGTGACACATCACAGGACCTACCAGATCGCCACACATCACTGGTTCATTCACCTGCACCTCCACCAACGTAATATACACCATCATATGCCAGCAAACCCCTCTGCATGTACATCGGCCAACTGGACAGTCCCTACGGAAAAGGATAATGGCAATATACAAAACCTGTAGGAGAACACTTCAATCTCCCTGGACCACAATAGCAGATTTAAAGGTAACCATCCTGCAGCAAAAACCTTCAGGACCAGACTTTGAGGAAAACTGCTGAGCTTCAGTTCATCTGCAAATTTGACCCCATCAGCTCAGGATTAAACAAAGACTGTGAATGTTAGCCAACTACAAAAGCAGTTTCCCTTCCTTGGTGTTCACCCCCTCAACTGCTAGAAGAGGGCCTCATCCTCCTGATTGAACTAACCTCGTTATCTCCAGCCTGATTCTTGCTTACATATATATACCTGCCTCTGGAAATTCCACTACATGTATCAGAGGAAGTGGGTATTCACCCAGGAAAGCTCATGCCCAATACCACTGTTAGTCTACAAAGTGCCACAGGACTCTTGCTGCTTTTACGAATCCAGACTAACAGGGCTACCTACCCTCTGATACCTTGTGAGAAGTGTTATCATACTTATCTGGCGAGATCAAGATATTTGGGTTAGGGAAAACAGCATGCTTAACCCTGTGTAGTGCCCAGAGAGCTTAATGCTCTGACTGACAGACTCCAGGCTGACACTGTGGAACAAAGCATGGCTCATGTATGTGGGGCCCAGTCAGGGGCTGGATTTCCACACCCTTTGGATCTGGGATGTGGGTTCAACTATTTAACCACCTTCGCTAGAAAGGTCCTGAAAATAATCATCTGCCAGCCAGGGACGCTCCCTGCCGTTTCCAACAGAAATCTCTGCCTGTCGCTTCTCTCCAGGGTCTGCCTGCAGAGCTGCCCGGCTCCCCTCTCCATGCATTGCAATGGAGTTCAGCAGCGTGTCACTGTGTTCCTCCCTTGCCTGACCCCCCCCCAGCGCTGGCTAGGGCGGAGAGGGAGACTCCCAGTCACTCCCAAGAGATTTGGGGCTGGGCAGCTCTGCCCTATCCCCCGCCCTAAAAGGGACAATAACTCTCAGAAGCCCTTGGCCTCCCCCCGCCGCCGCACCGCATATCGGCTAAGAGGGCTCATCCTCCTCCTCCGCCCCTTGCTGGAAGGGATTGTCAGCGTGGATCTGGTTGCATGCCTGGGCCGGCAATTCAGACTGCGTGTCTCTCCGGAGCATTACGGCTCCCTTTCCCGGCTCCTGCTGCTGCTCCAGGCTGAGAGCAGCCGGAGGAAGGCGAGGGGAGACGCGCCGTGTTCCAGCCCGAGCAGCCGCAGCATGGCCGAGCGCCGCGCCTTCGCCCAGAAGATCAGCAGGTAAAGGGCCCGCGCGGAGCGCCGGCGCACCCGGGAGGCGTTGTGCATCAAAGCAGAACACACACACAAACAAACAAAAATATTGCTACTTCTCACAAGGAGATCTCTAAGTGCTTTGCAATTATTCTAACATATTTAGCCTCACACCATCCCTCCAAGTAGGACTGTCCTCATTTTACAGATAGCAAAGTGAGGCATAGAGAGGACAAGTGATTTACCCAAGGTCACACATACCATCTAGTGCAAGGAATTGAACCCAGGTTGCCTAAATCTTAAATTTCTGCCCAAACCACTGGGTCATTCTTCCTCTCTAGAAAGTTGGGTTGCTGGCCATTCTAACTTGTGAGTGCATTCTCCCCGCTGGGTTCAGATTACAGACATTTTGAAAGAATCCTGAAATACCTTTCAGTGTACACACATCATCATTGTACTGTGACTCTTACATTTTACAACTTTTGATTTAGTCAAGTAACAAGCCAAAAGGTCCATTTTTCTGCATTTTCTTTTCATTTTATTACATCCATTCTGCCCCCAGCCCCTCTGTTTTGTCCATTTGCATCTTTAAGTGATGGAGCTGTCTTTATTTGTCACACAGCACCTAGCACAATGGGTCTTGATCCTTTCACTAGGTGCGGCTGTAATACAAATTACCAATAATAGCCATGTAATGTTGCACACCGATGACTGGATACACTTTGTGCTTGCCTAGCAGTTCTTCATCTAAGATCTCAGCATGCTTTAGAAAGGGGAAGTATTGTTATTCCCATTTTATGGATTAAACATAGAATCATAGAACTGGAAGGGACCTCGAGAGGTCATCTAGTCCAGTCCGCTGCACTCGTGGCAGGACTAATTATCTAGACCATTTCTGACAGGTGTTTATCTAATCTGCTCTTAAAAATCTCCAGTGATGGAGATTCCACAACCTCCCTAGGCAATTTATTCCAGTGCTTAACCACACTGACAGGAAGTTTTTCCTGATGTCCAACCTAATCCTCCATTGCTGCAATTTAAGCCCATTGCTTTTTGTCTTATCCTCAGAGGTTAAGAAAAAAAAATTATCTTCCTCCTCCTTATAATAATCTTTTATACACTTGAAAATTGTTATGTCTCCTTTCAGTTTTCTCTTTTCCAGATTAAACAAACCCAATTTTTTCAATCTTACCTCATAGGTCATGTTTTCCAGACCTTTAATCATTTTTGTTGCTCTTCTCTGGACTCTCTCCAATTTGTCCACATCCTCCCTGAAATGTGGTGCCCAGAACTGGACACAGTATTCCAACTGAGGCCTAATCAGAGCAGAAGAATTACTTCTTGTGTCTTGCTTACAACACTCCTGCTAATACATCCCAGAATGATGTCTGCTTTTCTGGCAACAGAGTTACACTGTTGACTCATATTTAGCTTGTGGTCCACTATGATCCCCAGATCCCTTTCTGCAGTACTGCTGCCTAGGCAGTCATTTCCCATTTTGTATGTGTGCAACTGATTGTTCGTTCCTAAGTGGAATACTTTGCATTTGTCCTTATTGAGTTTCATCCTATTTACTTCAGACCATTTCTCCAGTTTGTCCAGATCATTTTGAATTTTAATTCTATCCTCCAAAGCACTTACAACCCCTCCCAGTTTGGTATCGTCCCCAAACGATGCCATTATCTAAATCATCGATGAAGATATTGAACAGAACCAGACCTAAACTGATCCCTGCAGGACCCCACTCGTTAAGCCCTTCTAGCATGACTATGAACCACTGATAATTACTCTCTAGGAATGGTTTTCCAACCAGTTTTGCACCCACCTTATAGTAGCTCCATCTAGGTTGCATCTCCATAGTTTATTTATGAGGTCATGTGACACAGTATCAAAAGCTTTACTAAAGTCAAGGTATACCACATCTACCACTTCCCCCTACCCACAGGGCTTGTGACCCTGTCAAAGAAAGCTATCCGGTTGGTTTGACATGATTTGTTTTTGACAAATCCATGCTGACTGTTACTTATCACCTTATTATCTTCTAGATCAGGCAAACTATGGCCCACAGGCTGGATGCAGCCCACCAGCCGTTTTAATCTGGCCCTCAAACTCCCACTGGGGAGGGGGATCTGGGGCTTGCCATGCTCCAGCGGGGGAGCACGGTCTGGAGCTGCTCCACACAGCTCCTGGAAGCAGCGACATGGCCCTGCTCCAGATCCTACACATAGAAGCAGCTAGGGGGCTCCGATCTGCATGCTGTCCCCACCCCAAGTGTCGCCCCCACAGCTCCCATTGGCTGGGAACTGCGTCCAATGGGAGTTGCAGGGGTGGCGCCTGTGGACTGCCTGGCCGCAGTTCTGCATAGGAGGCGGAGGGGGGACATGGTTGCTGCTTCTGAGGTGCAAATGGTGTTCTCGTCCATCCTCCCAGTGGAAGGAAAAGGCCCAGGTAGAGACAGTTGAATCATGGAAGTCAATGAATGGCCACGCAGGTGGTGTCAGAGAGAAGGCTTTGGATTCTTTGACCATCGGATGGTGTTCCAAGAAGGACTGCTAGGCAGAGACAGGCTCCGCCTAACGAAGAAAGGGAAGAGCATCTTCACAAGCAGGCTGGCTAACCTAGTGAGGAGGGCATTGAACTAGGTTCACCGGGGGAAGGAGACCAAAGCCCTGTGGTGAGGAAGTGGGTTACTAGGAGGAAGCATGAGGGGAGGACTCCTGTCTCATACTGAGAAAGCAGGATGATCAGCTTTTTATCTTAAGTGCCTATACACAAATGCAAGAAGCCTGGGAAACAAGCAGGGAGAACTCGAAGTCCTGGCACAGGCAAGGAATTATCATGTGATTGGAATAACAGAGACTTGGTGGGATAACTCACATGACTGGAGTACTGTCATGGATGGATATAAACTGTTTAGGAAGGACAGGCAGGGCAGAAAAGGTGGGGGAGTTGCACCGTATGTAAGAGAGCAGTATGACTGCTCAGAGCTCCAGTATGAAATGGCAGAAAAACCTGAGTCTCTGGATTAAGTTTAGAAGTGTGAGCAACAAGGGTGATGTTCTGGTGGGAGTCTGCTATAGACCACCAGACCAGGGGGATGAAGTGGATGAGGCTTTCTTTAGGCAACTAACGGAAGTTACTAGATCCCAGACCCTGGTTCTCATGGGAGACTTCAGTCACCCTGATATCTGCTGGGGGAGCAATACAGCAGTGCACAGACAATCCAGGAAGTTTTTGGAAAGCATAGGGGACAATTTCCTGGTGCAAGTGCTGGAGGAACCAGCTAGGGACACAGCTCTTCTTGACCTTCTGCTCAGAAACAGGGAAGAATTAGTAGGGGAAACAAAAGTGGATGGGAACCTGGGAGGCAGTGACCATGATATGGTCGAGTTCAGGATCCTGACACAAGGAAGAAAAGAGAGCAGCAGAATATGGCTCTGGACTTCAGAGGAACGGATGGGCAGGATCCCTGGGAAATACATGACCGGGGGGCAAGAGTAAGAGGAGCTGGCTGTATTGTTAAGAATCCTTATTGAGGTTGCAGGAACAACATCGCCAATGTGTAGAAAGAATAGTAGATTGGCAGGGCGACCAGTTGGCTTAACAAGTAAAATCCTTGCTGATCTTAACACAAAAAAGAGCTGACAGAAGTGGAAGACTGGACAAATGACCAGGCGGAGTATAAAAATATTGCTCAGCATGCAGGAGTGAATCAGGAAGGCCAAATCACACTTGAAGTTGCACTAGCCAAGGTATGTTAAGAGTAACAAGGAAGGGTTTCTACAGATACGTTAGCAACAGGAAGGTGGTCAGGGAAACTGTGCGCTCTACTGAATAGGGGGACAACCTAGTGACAGAGGATATGGAAGTACTCAATGCTTTTTTTGGCCGCTGTCTTTCACGAACAGGTGAGTCTCGCCAGACTACTGCACTGGGCAGACAGTATGGGAGAAGGTGACAGCTCTCTGTGGAAAAAAAGTGGTCAGATATTTAGACAAGCTCCTGTATGAGCCCGAAGCCATGTGGGCCAGATTGGCACCCATCTGGGGCTCAAGGAGTTGGCTATGTGATTTGGAGAAGCCCATTGGCATTATTTTGAAACTCATTGGTGACTCGGGGAAGTCCCGGATGACTGAAAAGGCTAATGTAAGTGCATCTTTAAAAAGGGAAGAGGAGGATCCGGGGACTACAGTGCCAGTCAGCCTCCCTCAGTCCCTAGAAAAATCATGAAGCAATCCTCAAGGAATCAATTTTGAAGCACTAGAGGAAAGTGATCAGGAACAGTCAGCATGGATTCACCAAGGGCAAGTCATGCCTGACTAACCTAATTTCCTTCTATGGTGAGATAAGTGGCTCTGTCGTGAGGGAAGCAGTGGACGTGTTATTCTTGACTTTAGCAAACGCTTTTTGATTGGTGTCCACAGTATTCTTGCCAGCAAGTTAAAGAAGAATGGGCTGGATAAATGACTACAAGGTGAATAGAAAGCTGGCTAGATTGTCGGGCTCAAGGGTTAGTGATCAATGCTTCATGTCTAGTTGGCAGCCAGTATCAAGTGAGTACCCCAAGGTTCAGTTCTTGGGCTGGTTTAGTTCAATATCTTCATTTTATATTCTGGAGGATGGCGTGGTTGCACCCTCAGCAAGTTTGCAGATGACACTAAACTGGGAGGAGTGTAGATCCGCTGGAGATGGGATACGGATACAGAGGGACATAGACAATTAGAAGATTGGGCAAAAAAACTCTGATGGTTCAACAAGGACAAGTGCAGAGTCCTGCACTTAGGACAAAAGATCCCATGCAACTGCTACAGATAGGAACTGACTGGCTAGGCAGCAGTTCTGCAGAAAGGACCAGGGTTACAGTGAACGAGAAGCTGGATATGGGCAGTGTCCCTTGTTGCCAAGAAGGCTAAGCATTTTGGGCTGTATAAGTAGGGGCACTGCCAACAGATCAAGGGACTGTGATCATTCCCCTCTTTGCATTGGTGAGGCCTCATCGTGGAGTACTGTGTCCAGTGTTGGACCAAGAAGGATGTGGAAAAAATGGAAAGAGCCAGCAGAGGGCAACAACGATTAGGGGGCTGGAGCACATGATTTATGAGCAGCGGCTGAGGGACTGGGATTAATTTTAGTCTTCAGAAGGGAAGAATGAGGATTTGATAGCTTTTCAAACTACCCGAAAGGGGGTTCCAAAGAGGATGAATCTAGACTGTTTCTAGTGGTAGCAGATGACAGGAACAAGGAGTAATGGTCTCAAGTTGCAGTGGGGAGGTTTAGGTTGAATATAGAAACTTTTTCACTTCAAAGAGTGGTGAAACACTGGAATGGTTACCTAAGGAATCTCCATCCGTAGAGGTTTTTAATGTGCAGCGTTGACCATGCTGGTGATGATTTGATGGGATGTGTCTGCCTATGTGGTAGACAGAGGTGGATCTATGAGACCTGCATCGAGTTCCTTCCAAACCCTATATCTATGATTCTTATGACTGCTCTGGAGTCTAGCGTGCTCGTGATGGTAGCCGCGTTAGCCTGTGCTGAGTCCTCTCGCCTGCACCCAACGCCGCTGCCGCCAGCCCGAATCATCCTCCTCCGCCCCTCCATTCTCTTAATCTAAGCCTGGAAGCCCTCCTGCACCCAATACCCTCAACCTCAGCTCCCACCCAGAGCCTACACCTCCAGATGGGCCCTCGCCCTCTCCTCCTGACCCTTGCCCACCCGAGCGCCTTCCTGCTAGCCCTGAAGAGATCCGTAAGTTGTGGACCCACCCAACAGCCACCACCCCCAGCACAGAGCCTCAACCCTCGCCGCACGCGGAAGTCATCCAATTTTGTGAGCTCATGGCCCACCTATACTTTTATGTCACAGATGTGGCCTCAGGCCAGAAAGTTTCCCATCCCTGTCTAGATGTTTGTCATATTAATCACATTTTGGATTGCATGACATCATAATGAGACATTTTTTCGCTGTTAGAGGAAGTGTAGCGCCTCAAAGCAGAGATGACTGGTCTATGCATCGATGGTGTGGCTTCAACTACTTCACTCACGTAATTTAGTTGCTCTAATACACATTTAATCACTTGTATGTGCTTTCAGTCCAGTCATGTAGAATCGGCATGCTGAGTTTAGTTTCAGACAACGAATCAATATTCTACCAGTTTCACCTGGTTTTGAACTTGAACCATGAAAATTTTGCATGGTTTTTATAATGAAACAGTAAACAGATCCAGGTTCTTTCCCTTTAACAAACCTTTTGTTGAATGCTGCTGTTATTATTTGCATTGCCTAGCAGCCCCAGTCATAGACTAGAACCCATTATGCTAAGTGCTGTACAAACACAGTCCAAAAAGACAGGCCCTGCCTAAAAGGGCTTATGGTCTAAGTACAAAACAAGAGCCAACAGATAGATATAGACAAATGGGGGAGTCTAAGCCAACAATCAGTCATGATAGGCAGTGGTCTTTGCACAGAAGCAGCCTAACCATTGTCACTGGCCTATGAATTTTAAGTTTGTGATTAAACCAGTTAAATTTCGCTTAGTATAGCATTTGCAAAAAACTGAAACCACTTCTAGTATTTGCGACAAGGAGAAAACCAAAGCAAATACTGAACAAATGCCTTTAACTGGAGAACGGAGGGCTTTGTGGAGACAGCAGGAGTAACTGAGAAGAGAGTTGCTGGGCTGCAAAACAGATGCCCTGTCTCCACAAGGGAAATCTTCTAAAATATTTTCACTGTTGCTAACACTGTTCCTGCTCACCATGTTTATTGTACGCTAATTTGTAATAGAGTCTAAAAACTTTGTCAGCTGCCCATCTTCTAAGGCTCCTAATGATACTAACACCAGTGATGACAAGGTCATGGTGAATGGACTCTGACTCCATTAGGGCTAATGGGCTAGATCAGTGGTCTTCAAACTTTTTTTTTTCATGGACCACTTGAAAATAGGTGAGGTTCTCAGTGGACCACTTAATGTTTCCAAATGTTGTTTGTACTGTTAGCTAACTATTGTAAAGCACTTTGGATAAAAGCACTATATTAAAAAAACACTTAATAATAAACATTTTTTGTTCTACAAATAAAAGCACACAACTCATAATTTAATATCAGTCGTCTAACCTTTCTAATGCGATGGAAGTGCCCTCTCTGCCCTGCCGTGGCAGCCCCCGAGCTGAAGCTGGGAAGGGAGGGGGGGGTCTCTCCCTCTCTTCCCCACCGCAGCAGCCCCAAGCTGGGGCTGGGAAGGAGGGCGGGTCTCTCCCCTGCCACAGCAGCCACAGAGCTGAGGGTGGGAAGGAGAGCTGTCTCTCCCCAGCAGCCACAGCCCTGCAGCTGGGGAAAGTCGCCTCTTTCTCTGGTCACTGCAGCCCTGCATGTCCCAAATTCCCTCCACCCCATCTTCTCACCCCACTGCTCCCTCCCATCTACCCTCTATTCCCTCCAAGGCCAGCATCTCACCTTTCATGTGCGTCTTCTCCAGGGTCCAGGCACCTAATTAGTGGAACCATGCCTGGGTGGGTGGTCCTTCATTTTTTCACATATGGCCACCCAGGCATGGACCATAGAGGAAAGTTTTCACGGACCACCTGAGTGGAGCTTGCAGACCACTGGTAGTCCATGGACCACAGTTTGAGAACCTGGGCAAGATTCTATGCTGCATCTCAGTAGGCAGAGCCTGAAGCAGTATGCAAAGATGGCTTTATGCCACCTTTGCACAGCCTAGATTCTGAGCTGTTGTAGTGGTTATAATGGACTATAAATTAGAAGAGTCCAGGGGCAGCCTTACTTAAGCTGGCTATGGACTTCTCTGAAGCCCAGAATCCCTATAGTACTGCATGCTAAGACCATGTCCCCTCTCACTCTGATCTGTCTCCTCCCAGCTGTGCTGCTCCAGCAGTTCATCTTGGCCTGTGTCTGCGAGGAGGCTGGAGAGCATCTCACAAGGCTCCTATGCCAGGGGAATGCTCCTCTACATCCTTTATGCTATAGCTGTAGCAGCATATAGCCCCTGGAGTAGTGGTCAGAAGCACTCCTTCCGGCAGCCGATGGTGGGCCCTATGTGCGGGTGGATGCTGACCCACGACCAGTTAAATAAGACACTCGAGTGGTTTTGCATTGCTCAGATGAACACCTTCAGGCCCGTCCTCGACAACCAGCAGTAAGTGAGAGACTGCGACAACGTGTACACCATGAAGTCCATCAGGACTGAGTAGACTGGGCGCGGATGGTCATCAAGACCCACTGAACAACACCCCTTCAGGCCAAACGTTGTGAGACTTACACCAGTGGAAAGAGAAGATTTTTATCACTACCGCAGGGGACACAGTACATGGATCTAGTCCTGTAACTTACTGAGAGACTGGGCTTTAGAATTATGATGATATTGCATACAGAAAAGCTAATACTGATGATTCAGAGGTTTCTAAGATTCTGATTATAACTCTTCTTTCCTTCTGAATGCCGAACTACTGAACTCATAGTAACAGAAGAACCTGGCTTGGCATACAGGGACATGAAAAATAGTCCCAATTTTTTTAAACTTTGTAAATATAGATTAAAAACTTTCTAAAATAATTTTTCTGTTAAATTTGTGGTACATAGTGAATACTTAATAATATGGGGTATAATTTTCAAAAGCACCTAAGTCCCATTGACTTTCACTGAGGCTTAGATTCCTAAGTCACTTTTGAAAATGGTACTTCAACAGAAAAATTAAGTAAGTCCCATTTTCAAAAGAGACTTAGGAAGTTAGGAATCTAAGTCTCAATGAAAGTTAATGGGACATAGGATCCTAGCTCAGTTTTGAAAATTTTTACCTATTGTGTAAAGATTTTATGATTGATTACTCATCAGGATGACTTGACTTGTAGAACTTGAGTAATGTGGCTTTCCCAAATAAAACCTTTAAACTACACCATCATGTATTTGCAATGGTATATTACCTTTAATATATTCCTTATGCATTGTTTCTGATTATATTTTCCCTTCTCACTGTAGAGCTAACTTGATCATTTGATAAAGTTTGTATTAACAATTATAGCTCACACTCTGTGCTGTTCTTCCAAGATGTACACCACAGTAAGGCACAACGCAAGGGGGATGGACTGCAAAAGTAGCTTTAAGCCACATTTGCATACATTTGATTCTGAGCTCCATGTCCAAGGTCCCTTGTAGCACTCAGTCAGCTCTGCACAGGAAAGTTGCATCCACGATGCACTGTAAAGTACAGAATTCAGGAGCTTCTCTAATTTACCATGTCCCTCTTCCATGCTTTCTATTAGCTATTGCACAGCAGCTGATAAATGAGAATCCCTGTCACTAAATGTATTGGATAGAGCTGGGCAAATATTTCCCCCGCCTCAATTTATTTATTTAGTTATTTAATTGGAAAATAGTAAAGTCACACCAAAAACTGCCTTTTTCAGGGCACCAAAACTATTCACAAACTTACATTGAATTTGGTGAATAGTTTTGGCTAGAAAAAAGCCTGGAAATGTCTAAATATTTTTTGAACAAACCATTTTGACGTTTTGTTTTGAAATGATCTTTTCAAAATGGAATGTTGATTCAAAAGGTTACGTTTGACCCATATTACATTTTGGGGTGGTTTGGGCAAGAAAAAAAATTAAAAAATCAGCTTTGGTTCAAAAAGAACCAAATTTGGGAAGAGAGGTGGATAGATTTTTCTTTTTTTTTTAAATAAATTATTTTGTTTTCATTTTGTTCAAGCAGGTAAATATCCATAAGTAGCAAAGTATAGAAGTAATAATAGAGATGATAAAATCCTGATTTCATGTTATCAAATGTGTAAGATCTCCCGACATAAAGAAGAATGTATATTTAAAGTTTCCAAGCTATAAAATGAATATAGTCTTGTAGCTAATGTAGATTAAACCATTATTTATATTCCCTCAGTGTAGAATTATCCATTGTAGATTGATAGGCTCTCTCCATATATTTGGTCTAAATATGAAAAAAATCTCTCAACCCAGTGAGCCTCAACAAGCAAATACCAGAAAAATAATAGAAACATTTCTTGTTTCTTTCCAGGTAACTGCTGCCCAGCAACAAACTACCACATCAGTGCCAATGAATTTAAATCATATCAGATGGGTGAGGCTGGTAGAAATGTATACATGACCTTGTAAGGAAGACCAACAGATACTGTAGATTGACTGTCTCAACATTTTTCACCGCATGGAACATTAACCAACAGAATGAAGGGAAAACTGAAGATATGTAAGAAAAGGTGCCGTCTCTTTTCTAGTATGCTCCCAATAACAGCAAACACTAACATTCATGTTATCAACAAATCTTTTCTCCACATTACTGACAGGCAGACTGACTGATCTTCTGGTTCAGAACCATAAACTCTGAATTCTAATCCTAGTGTTGTTACTGACTTGCTGTGTGAGTCACAACTTCTCTGCCTCAATTTCCTCATCTCTAAAACTGGAGATAATCTTTACTTGAAAAGGTGATGTGGAGCTAAATTTGCTAAATTTTGTATATTGCTTATGAAAATATAAAGTGATATGTAAGAGCTAAGTAGTACTGTGATCCTGCAACCAATATTGGAATAGTGCAGGGGTCGGCAACCTACGGCACGCGTGCCACCTTTGGCACACGAGGCAATTTTGCCTGGCACACGGCTGCCAGCCGGGGTCCCAGCCGCCGTCCTGCTCAGCACACAGCCCGCTGAGTGACAGAATCTCAAGGCCGGCAGCAGGCTGAGTCAGGCCCAGCAGCCGGGAACCCAGACCGGCAAGCAGGCACGCCCCTCAGATTCCGGCCACCGTGCTCAGTTCTGGAGGCTTCCCAGGAGGTAAGCCGCTGGGTGCAGGGCCCTGAGCCTGCGAGAGAGGGGCCGGCGGCAGCCCGCTACACCCCAGGAGCACAGAGCCCAAGCCACAGCAAGGAGGGAGCCGGGGGGCGCGAACGGACTGCCACAGCATGCATCCAGCTGCAGGAAGCCCCCTCGACCTCCCTCACCACCGGTCAGCTCAGCGGCTACCCAAAAAGTGTGGAGCTGCCCGCCGGCTGTCCTTCTGCAGCTCCTCCCCCAGCTGCTCAGCACTCCCAGTGGTATTTTGCCTCCATTGGAGCCAGCGTCTGTCAGGGCCAGTAAGGTAGTCCTGGGTGCAGTCAGGGGGAGGTTTGGATAGGTTGGGAAGTTTCTGGGGGTCCTGTCGGGGGCGGGGAGTGGTTGGATGGGATGTGGGAGTCCCCGGAGTCTGTCCGTTGGCGGTGTGTGTATAAGGGTGGGGCAGTCGGAGAGGGGGTATTGTGTTTATCCTTAGTGTGGGCAGTTAGGGTGGGGGTCTCAGGAGAGGCAAGTCAGGGACAAGAGAAGGAGGCCTTAGTTATGGGTGGGGTTCTGGGGGACAATTAGAAGGGCGGGTCCCAGGAGGGGCAGTCAGGGACAAGAGCAGGGGGCTGGGAGGTTCTGACCAGGAGCAAATCCGGGTGGGGGTGGGTCAGGGAGTGGATGAGGATGTGGCTAGGGCAGGGACTCCCATCTTTTTTGATTGTTGAAATATAGTAACCCTAGGCGAAGGGAGCCGGGGGTCGCATGGGGGTTGCACCGCAATACATCCACTTGCAGCCTGCAGAGCCCGCGGAGGACGCCCTGGGACCAGGGGTAGCCCGGGCCAGAGAGGCGAGGGGCGCAGCTGTCCCCGCGGTAGGTTGGCGCGTGCCGGCCTCATTCTTGAGGGCTGCGGATCTCCCCTTGACTAACGCCGCAAGCAGATGCCCCATTCCGTGCTCGAAGTGTTCGCCTGCTGCCGCAAAAGCGAGAGACACTTGGCGATCTCTCTGCGCATGCTCTCGAGATGCGGCTCACCTCCCTTAGCCAATCTGGCCCTTTGGAGCTGCCCAGACCGCCTCGGCTAAAGCCAAAAGTTCACAGAGTACCTGGGTCCGTGTGTTCAGCAGGGGGCCCATCGTGGTAAGTGTATGTCGTGGAGGGATCGCAGGGGGGGCTGTGCCACCCTCCTGATGGTATCAGTAGTTCATGATATGCCGGTCGTGTGACGGCGCGCCAACCCGTGGTAACTAGGTGAAGAACAGTGTCCCGACTATGAGCAAAAGACTCTTCTCCTCTGGGGATCTTATTATAATGGTTGCCTCTATCGATGTTCGAACTTTGTCCCTCATTCAATTGTCATACCTGTCATGTGGCCTGCGTGGGAGAGGGTGCAAGGTTGGGAAGTTTTCGCACTAGACGTTTGGATCGTGCACAATATCCTTGCACATTGGGCCCTGCGCGCACAGGAGGTGCGTGCCCAGCTGTCCAAAGTCCAGACAATGCTGCAACTTGATATTTTTCTGGTTTCGGTGTGTACCTCTGCGGGGAGGGGGGAACCTGGTCTGGGGAGCAGCGCTTGGGCATGGCTGGCCCCTGGGGTCTATAAAGGGCTCGCTGGGATTTGCCCCTCAATGAACCGATGTGCGGGGCAGAGGTGCAAGGTGGAAGTTTCGCCTAGGACGCAAAATATCCTTGCACTGGCCCTGCCCCAGGAGGTGAGTGCCCACTGCAAGTCAAGTGCTGCAACTTGATTTTCTTGGTTGGTGTGAGGCAGTTGAAATAGTTTGCAGCCAATTATTTAAGCATAAAACTAACGATGATTTCATTTTTAAATGAACGCACCTAGTTATAAAATCTGTACTAACATGATTGTAAATAGGAGTTATTCACAGGGACATAGATGTTCAAGATGGAGAGACACTGGATGACTTAGCCAATATATCCATGTGCCAGTGCAGGATTATTGCCAGCGATAGATAGATAGATATGTAAAATGGCAGAGATGTGGAACCTCTCCCACTCCATCAATCAGCAGCAAGGCTTTGAAGGCTAAAACTACTCTGCAGCCTGATTGGCTGGGGATGGGCAAATAGGAGTAGCTGACCTCTCCACATCCCAGAGTCCTGGTTGGGTAGAGATCTGGCAGCACCTAGGAAGCCAGGGAGCTATGCCCCCCACTTTTTAACATACGTTTCTTATGTGCTGTGGGAAAGACGTGATCATACTGCTAATGGCCAAGATGCACTATGAGATCGGATCAGATGCATTCTTAGATATCCACGGCAATCCTGGATAATCATGTAATGAAAACTGCATTAAGTTTACATTTTTTGCTCAGTAGATATCGTATTACTTCTATCTTACAGCCTGTTGATGGTGTTTGTTAGGTTTTCTAAAAATATATTTTTTATTTTATTTTTTATAAAACATTAGAAGAAACATCATTTTATATGGTAGCTCGTAGACGGGGAAACATTTACCTCTCTTCAAAGTTGTTTGTTATTATTTATTTTGTTGACACCTTTTCTCAAGGAGATTAAAAATTTAGGATTACAAGTGTTAAAATATTCATTACAAATAAACAAGGATGATTCAATTGTGATGTTACAGAATTGCAAGTTACAGTTCAATAATAATAGTGCAGTATTAATAGTGGCGTATACACAATAAAATTATAAATGCAAGTGATGTACAATACATGAAGTGCAAAAATAAAATGAAGACCCAATGTTTAGAACTAAACTTGTTGGGTTTTTTGTTTGTTCATATTATAATATACCTTAAATATTATAATGTGGCTACATTTTGTATTCCAGTTATTTATGTTACAGCTGTACTCTACAGGATATTTAAGTAATACTTTAATTCCCCTGCCACGTTGGCCTGGCCCCCCGCACACACTTCTATAAAGGTTCTGGCACCTTTGGCTGGTAGGAAATACCACTCCTCCTTGCCACTGCCAATTCTCCACTGATTAGATTGCCAATCGAGAAGGGACCATGCAGCCTGCAGCCAGGAGTGCATGTTGCCATTGCAAGGATACAGCAGGTTGAGATTTCTCCACTAAAGAATCAGCCACTATCTCAAGGGAAGCAGGAGCCTTAGTCTGGGACAAAGTAGCCAAGACTGGGGCAAGCAAGATTGTTTTTGATTGATGGAGCTTGAGTTCTTTGTAGGCATCTGGGATTTCTGTATCATACCCACTGACTGTTCTTAGCAATCTCAGTGGGATTCTGTATAGACTAATAAAGCTGTTGGGAGAAAGCTGTGCCTTGGACTGATTCTTGGGTGAATTCCTGCCTCCCCAAAGGCAGAGAAGAGAGCCACCAGCACAAAGAATTAGACTGAAATGGATGTTAAGGGAAAATGAGTTTCACATAGTCTAGGCCCAAACACCTGCTGACCTAACATATAATCCATAAAAGGCACACACTGGATCTAAAACCCCAGAATGAGGTTCAGAGGGCTCCAGTTAGTACTGGAACAAATTAATTAGGAAGGTTGTGGAATCTCCATCATTAGAAGATTTCAAGAGCAGGTTAGACAAACACCTGTCAGGGTTGGTCTAGCTCAGGGGTCAACAACCTTTCAGAAGTGGTGTGCTGAGTCTTCATTTATTCACTCTAATTTAAGGTTTCGCGTGTCAGTAATACATTTTAACTTTTTTAGAAGGTTCTCTTTCTACTAAGGTCTATAATAGTATATACTAAAACTATTGTTGTATGTAAAGTAACATAAGGTTTGTAAAGATGTTTAAGAAGCATTCATTAAAATTAAAATAAGAATGAGCAGCCCCCGGACGCGTGGTTAGGAACCAGCGCCAATGTGGGATTCACAACCATGAAAAATCAACTCGCGTGTCAACATTGCGGCACACGTGCCATAGCGTTGACCGTATCCTGGTTACCCCAATACTTAGTCCTGGCGTCAGATGGCCAAGGATTGGACTGGGATGACCTATTGAGGGTCCCTTCCAGCGTCCTACATTTCTGATGATTATTTTTATTAAACATAAAGCCAATCTTAGATGTCTACCATTAAGGGTTTTAAAAAACTACCAAAGACAACCATACTGGCAGTAGTCTTTAGGCCTCACTATAATGTTGCAACCAATAACTTCATCAGGGCCCAATTACACACATGTGTGAAGTGTTGTTGGCGCTAAGTGTCCACACTAGTTTACTCTGAGCATCCCAAAGCTTTAGCTGGTTATGCTAGATAGGCCCAAATGCACTATCAGCTCTTATCCCAAATTAATAATAAGAGTAAGGGAAAACCTTGTGTTAACTAGCATTCCTAGACTATCTGTTTATAGTTGTAATGTAACAGAGCCTTCAATTAAATTCACTTATGGACTCCAGTGTAAGAGTGCATAAGTGAGCAAACAATTTCTGTATTCTGGACTAGATCGCACAATAAACAGGCCATTGCTGATAACCTTAAATTTAAATTAAAAGCCCAGTGGTATGGTCACAAAAGACAAATTTTTCTTATAGAGATTGCACAAGGATTAAAAGAGTGAATCCTGCCACACTGGACAATGGGAGACACTTAAGGGACATAATCCCTGGAGGGACTGAACTGGAACATCCAGTCAAGCCCCCAGCTGTTGCAACACAACCATCAACTATAACCCATTCTAACTTATCCAAGCTTCGCATTTTAAAACTAGTAGGTTGTTTGACCCACTAACTGTTGTTTCCAGAACCTCGACTTCCTTCTATTATAGTACTATATCTTGACGCAGGGGCTTTCATGGAAAGGCATGCACAATAGTACATACCAACATCTTAAACTAATCTGCTATTTTCAAATAAGCCGCTCTCCATTAAGTGAGAGATACATGAATATATCAATAACATCTTCCAATCATCAAGACTTGAGTGCTGGGGGCCTTTACATACCACAGATGCAAACATATTCCAAAAGTTACTCACAAGTAATAAGGGCTGAACTTGCAGTGAAGAGATGAGTTCAATAAGATTGCTGAAGAAATGAGAGGGTTTTGAGGAAACAAAGTGAGGTGAATAGGATAAAGGAACAGTTAGAGAAAGGAGGAATAGGAAATATGGAATGAGAGAGTGATAGAAAGAACCAAAAAATATAATCAGTCTTTTCTCTGTCTATCCTAGGCATTGTACAATGCAGTAGCAATAATAAAGCCATTATTCTGACTAGGAGCTTATTGGGAGTTGCCAATAATATAAATTTACATTAATATTTAAAAAAGAAACCAGAAAATAGAAGGATAGACAAGGGAAGAAGCAGAAAAATAGTATAAGGCACATGAAAGGAGAAGTGATACAAGGAGGAGAGGGATAGGACAGAAGAAATGCTTGCTAATAGCATAACTCCTCCTGTCGGGCAAATTATCATTAGAGAATGACTTGGAAATGTGAGAAAAGAGGTAACACTGTTGCCATTCTTTGGGGACAACAACAACGTTAATGTTACTATTTGTACAAACACACTGCAAAATCTAGACCAAATACAAGCAACTTTGAGGGACAGACTGTAGACGACTCACCCCAATTGTTTTTGGCCATACAATACTTTTTAAAATGCTGGTGTATCTTCTTTAAACTGCTCTGTTGAATCTTGGGATGGGAAGAAAACATCACTCATGACATCAGGGCTAAAATGCATAGATGGGGGAATCAAACTTCTCATGCTGGGAATTTCGGTAAACAACAATTCAGGAATGACCAATCAATTGTATTAATCTCAAAAATTATTAGTTAGAGTTCAACCTATTGTCCATATACTGAAAGGTTCACAGACTGACTATATCTAAGAATATTTGATATATTTATGATCAAGGAACTGCAGCTCTACTGCACTGACGGCCTTCTGCACTCAGGTGTAGTGGAGGGAAGAGAAGTAACTCAGCTATTCACTGACCGTATCATGTCCACTAGCCAGATACATCTTTTAAAAATAATGACTAAATTTTGTTATCTTTATTTCTGAACTTTTTAAGAGGAATTTTTACTTGGTTCTTATCAACAGCAGGTCGAGTGACTTCCTGCAATAATAAGTGACATCAGGCCTGTTACCTATGCTGTCTAGCTCTTGCACAACAGTAATAAAGATCTCTTACACTAACCGTCAAAGCACTTTGCAAACACCACGTTAGAAACGGTATTAATAATTAATTTGATATTGCTTATTAGCCCTATTTATTCAATTCTGTACTGCCATTACTGCTCGTTCTATATTATTCTATCATAAAGTCCCCTCAAAGGAGGGGGAGGGATAGCTCAGTGGTTGTAGCATTGGCCTGCTAAACCCAGGGTTATTTGATTCAACCTTGAGGGGCCATTTGGATATATGGTGATTTGTGATTGCCTGCTTCAATGGCAGGGGTTTGCGACTAGATGATCCTCGCTGAGTCCCTGTCCACCTGATATTCTGAGTGATTCCCTGATAAAACACAACTTCCACTGAATAACATATCAGCATACCCTAAAAGATGCAAATAATAGAAAATATTTCAATTGTAAATAAGAAGCCACTACTGGACAATCTAGGAGTGAAAGCTTTTAAACTCATGAAGGTATCTCTATATATTATATCTACCATGCAAGTAATTCCATTCAAGTGAATGGACTACACATGAGCAAAGTAAACTGGATAATAAGGATCTCTGAATGTTTTATGTTCCCATTACATCTCTCAGCTCTATCTTGCTCCTTTAAAGGTAGTTATATTAATAGGCACAAGAAGGTAAGTGATTCAGCAAGTCAGCAACAGAGCTGGGAACAGAATCTAGGCTTCCTGCCTCCTTGTCCCTTGCAGTAACTATTAGGCTCACACAAGCACTGAAGATCAAGACGTTTAGATGGTGAAGGGTGTTCTTCACCTCTCTGAACTTTCTCCCATCAATACAATAAGTCAGGGACATTCATTAGTTCTGAATATCAAAGAAAATCATGCTAAGAAAGTTGTGGTGCAAAGCAAGCATCTTTCTAAATCAATGGTTCCCAACCTGTGAGGCTCACAAAGGGATCATAATTCCTCTCTGAAGCAGGTACAGCGGTTCCAGTTTCATATCATCTCAGATGTCACTAAGGTGATGAAAAAACAGAACAGGACCCTGAGCTCCTACTCTGGTCCCCATGAGACTAGGCAAAGAAGTTGTTGACACTAGAACAGTGCGGCTGGAGTAACTGCTAGACTCCTGCCCCTCCTGCAGAAGCTCTCCTTTGGAGTGGCAGGAAGAAGATCTGAAACCAAAACTGCATTGGCCTCTTCTGCAGACTATATAAGGCAAGTGAAGTATAGAGCATCTCCCTTAACTTTTAATCTTGTATTTGTCACAAGTTTACTATGACTTGTTCTTGCCTGCTAATATAAAAAAGCAATATACACTTAAATTATGTTTTCTATCAACAGATTTTAAATATTTACTTGCTGGTATTGCATAATTTAGCACTATTGGAGCTGGGAAGTCATTTGTATGGAAGTTCATGCTATTACAATGCTAAAAGTATAAACTCCCTCTGTGACTTTTGTTGAAGTTTGCTATATGCAAGACGTTTTCTCCAATCTCTCCCCTACAGAAAGGCTCTCAACCTTTCCAGACTACTGAACTCCTTTCAGGAGTCTGATTTTTCCTGTGTATCCCCAACTTTCATCTCACTTTAAAACTACTTGCTTACAAAATCAGACACAAAAATACAAGTGTCGCAGCACATTATTACTGACAAATTGCTGACTCTCTCATGTTTACCATATAATTATAAAACAAATCAATTGGAATATAAATATTGTACTTACATTCCAGTGTATCATAAATAGAGCAGTATAAACAAGACATTGTCTGTATGAAATTTTAGTTTGTACTGATTTCACCTGTTGTAAAGTACCCCTGGTTGAGAACCATTGATTTAGTGTATGTGAAGCAAACTAATTCCATGTATATTATTTATGGTTGCCTCGTGTAATTATTTTGTAATCAAAGCCTTGTTTTGCATGATCTGACAGATGCACAAAGCAGAAAATAAATATTTTCATTCTCTTAACCTGGATGACCTAGGGATTAATAGTGTATATCCAGATGGCATATTGGTGTCCTATAAAATTAAGACATGGTTATTAGATTTAATTTTAGGGAGGTGCAGGTAACTAATGTCAGGCAAGGGAATAGTCATTTTATTTGATACATCGAACAACTCTTTGTTCTTATGTTGGTAAATTCTGGCCACCCTAGCTGCTCTGAACCCCGTATGCAAGACCATACACTAACAGACAAGTACCCTAATCTGTCTTTATATCTGAAAATAAAAACAAAGATTAAACTCTAAAAACATATTTTCAAATTAGGTTACAAACCATTAAGGGCAGGGATCTTGTTTTCCTCTCTTTGTCCAGTGCCTACCACAGTGGACCCTCACTCTTGATTGGGCCTTTGACAGCTAAGTTCAGCAAACAATATATAAGACTACAATCCTGTTTTGATTATTTAAACATTTTATCATCTTTTTCTGGCAGACAAACACATGCAGTATAAATTACTTCCAGTCCTTCCTCATCTCTTTCTTGAGCTAAAAAAGGACAACAAAGAATTGTATGCTGCAGGTGCAACAGTAAAATAGAAGCTAGCTCTTTTATAACATTTTTAATCAGTTTCTCTCAAAGCTCTCTTGCTATCATTATCCCCATTTTACCGATAGAGAAACTGAGGCAGAGAAAGGCAGTGACTTGCCCTACCAACCTGCATGGTCAGTGGTAGGCAGGAATGGAACCAGGACACCTGCATTCGCTCTCCACTGGGTGTATGGTACTTTCATGCTTCATGTGATGCAGGATTTCTCTTGTGTGATTGTAACAGATGTGTGTCTAGAGAGAACTTGGGGATCTTTTGCTCTAAAACAGCTCCAATAACATGAGACAAGTAAAATATCTATGGAGTATATTAGCACTGAGTAGCATTTCCCTACGTAGGTAAGCTGATATGGTCGTATGTTTGTAAGGAGATCTGACATTTCATAGAATCATAAAAATTTAGGACTGGAAGGGACATCAATATGTCATCTAGTCCATTCCTCTGCACTGAGACAGGACTAAGTATTATCTAGGCCATCCCTGTCTAACTTTTCTTTAAAAACGTCCAATGACACAGATTCCACAGCCTCCACAGGTAATCTGTTCGAGTTCTTAATTACTCTTATAGTCACAACCTTTTTCCTAATGTCTAACCCAGGGGTTGGCAACCTTCTAAAGAAGAAGAACCATTACTGAAATTTTGTCTTTGACCAAAATATTTTGAGAGACGCATCACATGCAAAGTGTGGGGGTGCAGAGGGGGTGAGGGCTGTGGGAGGGAGTTTGAGTGCAAGAGGGAGCTCCAGGATGTTGCAGAGTATTGGGGTGCAGGAGAGGGTGAGGAGTGTGGGCTCTGGGAGGGAGTTTGGTGGAGGAGGGGGTTCCAGTGATTTCCCTACACCCCCCCTGAATTTCCCCAACACCTCCCTCCCCGTTTTGTGAAGCTAGTTACATACCAGTTTAGTGGACTGATTTGGAAATCTGAATTTAAACTGAAACATTAAAAACACAACTTTTAAAAGCTTTACAGTATTAATGATAAATACATAGTATCTTGAAAAAGTTATAGATTTGAAAAGTATGAACATAGCACTACCATTCCTTGCTTCCTTATACAAGCTGTTTTTTATGATGTCAGTGCATTCATTTTGGTTGATGTTGCAACCTAATAATTTCAATGAATGTATTTGTAGCAAGTCTAAATGAGCGCTTCCTGACACATAGTAGATGAGCTGGGTGCAAGGAAAAGGCTTCAGGGCCAGAGATTTATTTACATTCACGACCTAATCTACCTAGTATCAGCAAAGCAGAGCTGTGTTGTCCAATGACTAGATTTGCTGGGGTGGGTTTACAAGACCACTTACGTTGGAATGAAATGTTGTCTTATTGTATGAGTAAGGACGAGAGAATTTGAGCATTGATGATGTTGAAGACATCAAGAGAGAGGGTGTGGGACCCTGTCCTCTCCACTGGTTAAAGACAGGAGCTGAATTTAGGCTCCATAGATAAGTCTCTTTTGTTCTGTTAAGTGACCACTGGCAGTGAAATCACTGACAACCAGGTCTAAGATGCTTAGTCCTGTGCGCGGGACAGTGTTCTGTGGGGACAGTGTTTTTGTGTACGAGGAACAACTCCAGACTGACACTAGCAGCGAGCGAGGTTCCTGCCACTGAGAGCTCAGCTGAAGATCCACTGAGAGGCTGGTGGAACCTCAGAGACCCGAACGTCGCAGAGGTCAACAGTGGCAAGGTGGCAGCCGAAGTTGACTGTGGCAGGGACCATATGGCAAATAGCGTGGGAGATAACGGTGGCATAACGAACCAGACGTGGCCAGAGTGAACAGCGAGCAGCTGGAGGAAAAGCAAGTCCATCATTGTCCCCCACCATGGAAGGCTGTACTCACGTGAAAGCACCTCTGACCTCTGAGTCTCCACTGACCAAGGACAACACTGTGAGTGAGTCGTGTGGAGGAAAGTGAGGGGCATGTGTTAAACAACATTTGTTTGTTGGACTATATTTTAGTCACTTTGCTCCAGGAATGCTAGATTTTGTGGCTGGGAATGGAACATATAACTATGTTTCCTAGCAGGCTAAGATTTTAAATGCATTATTTGCAAGATTGTTATCTCACTTGTTGCTATCTTGGGAGTCATTATATTGGGGAGTTTCTGTACTAAACAGTTTATATTATTATAATTAATTTTTCATAAGAATGGTCATTTAACTGGTCAGACCATGGTCCATATAGCAGTACTCTGTCTTACAACAGTGGTCAAGGCCAGGTGCTTCAGAAGAGATGAACAGAACAGGTAATCATCAAGTGACCTCCCCTGTTGCCCATTCCCAGCTTCTTTGGCAAACAGGCTAGGGACCTCAGAGCATGGTATTGTATTCTCCCCCCATCCTGGCAATTAAGTCCACAGATGGAACCTGTTCTCTGGAATTTATCTAGTTTCTTTTATAACCTGTTTTAGTTTTGGTCTTCACGTATCCTCTAGTAAGAGTTTTCCTTGGTTTGACTTTATATTGCGTGAGAAGAAGACTTCCTTTTTGTTTTTTTAAAACCTGCCTGCCTATTAATTTCGTTGGGTGACTGCTAGTCTTCTTATGGAGGATTAATAAAATTTCCTTATTAACCTTCCTTCACACCAGTCAAGATTTTGTAGACTCTATCATATTCCCATTAGTTCATCTCTTTTAAGCTGAATTTCCCAGTCCATTTTAATCTCTCCTCCTTTTCATACCCCTGATCATTTTAGTTGCCCATCTCTGTACCTTTTCCAATTCCAATATATATATTTTTTAGGATGGTGACCAATCTGCACACACTATTCAAGGTGTGGGCGTACCATGGATTTATATAGAGGCAATGTGATATTTTCTGTCTTATTATCTATCCTTTCTTAATGATTCCAACATTGTTTGCTTTTGGACTGTTGCTGCATATGAGTGGATGTTTCCAGAGAACTATCCACAATGACTCCAAGATCTCTTTCATGAGTGTTAACAGCTAATTCAGATGCATCATTTTGTATGTATAGTTGAGATTGCTTTCCCATGTGCATTACTTGCATTTAATCAACATTGATTTAATTTGCCATTTTGTTGCCCAGTCACCCAGTTTTGTGAGATCCCTTTGTAGCTCTTCGCAGTCTGCCTGGGACTTAACTACTTGAGTAGTTTGTATCATCTGCAAATTTGCCACTCACTGTTTCCCATTTTTCCAGATGATATGTTGAACAGTACTGGTCCAGTACCAACTCCTCAGGATACCACTATTTATCCATTCTGAAACTGATAAATTATTCCTATCCCTTTTTGCTTCCATCTTTTAACCAGTTACTGATCCATGAGAGGACTGCCCTCTTATCCCATGATGGCTTACTTTTCAAAAGTTAATTTAAATTAAATACATTTTTTTAATTTTTTTTTTTTTAGAAATCTAGATCTGTTATGTGTTTTGGTGTAACTTGCTTTTCCTTATGTTAAATTTGCATAATCCTAACAAACATTTCTTTATTTCATATCTCTTTATATTCTCATTGGAGCCTGACCCCTCCCTGTAAATTCGAACACTCCCCTAATTTCAATTCCTGGGGAAACTACTGGGGGTTCTGACCTGGGGTAGGGGGGTCAGCTACGGGAGGGGGTGCAAGGTGCAGGCTCTGGGAGGTGCTTACCACTGGTGCCTGGAGCTGCCCGTGTGCACTCACCTTATAGTAGTTTTGTCTAGGCTGTATTTCTCTAGTTTGTTTATGAAAGATCATGAGACTTCATCAAAAGCCTTACTGAAGTCGAGCTATATCATATTTACTGCTTCTCCCCATCCACAAGGCTTGTTACCTGTCAAAGAAGGATATTAGATTTGTTTGACATGATTGTTCTTGACAAATCCATATTGATTTATCTTATTTCTTAGGTGCTTACAAATTGATGTTTGATTATTTGCTCCATTATCTTTCTGGATACTGAAGTTAAACTGACTGGTCTATAATTTGCCTGGTGTGTCCTTATTCTTTTTTTTTGTAGATAGTTCTATATTTGTCCTTTCCCAGATCTCTCCGGTCCTCACGAGTTCTCACAGATAACCCTGGTCTACAATTTTTGAGAAGTCGTCTGCTTCAAGATAAAATGTGGTATTTATTATGTATTTTGATGTGCTGAATTCAAATATGACAATTTAAAACAACTGATTGGCTACTGTTTCTAAGATATTTAAGTTTTTACATTTTATCTCTATGTATTTGTGTAGATAGTAGAGTTTTAATCATAAATTGTAAACCGAGGTTCTTTTATGTTTATGGTTCTTTACATGATAATTTTCACCTGTCCTGTTTATGTAACACTTTAAAAATCAGCAAAAGGGTTATATAAAAAATTTATTATGAAACAAAAGGCAAAAAACTTTATTGTACGTATTTAGTCCTATTCAGTGTCTACTCGGTGCTTCTTGCTTGTCTCTTGCATTCATTAAATGGACGCATCTCTTGTCACTGTCCAGCAATAGTCTGCAAGCACTGATGGGCTCCATTTGCCCTGATAGCGTTTCTCTCATTGTTGCAATGTCCTGAATGAAATCGCTCGCCGTGCTTGTCGCTCACTGCTCCACAGTTCGGTGGAAAAAATCTAGATGAGAGGGCAAAAAATGTATCTTTAGTGACATGATGCAACAAGGCTTTGTATGCCTTGAGGAGGTTTTCCACCAACAACCTGTAGTTGTCTCCTTGTTGTTTCCGAGAAAATTTATTGCCTAACTGGAAGGGCTTTCCATGCGTCTTTTCCTTGCCATGCAGTGCATGGTCAAATGCATCATCTCGAAGAAGTTCACGAATCTGAGGACCAACAAAGACACCTAACCTTGGAAATTTTCCACGGAGGTACTTGAAAGCCGCTTGAGTTTTGTCAATGGCCTTGACAAGTTCTTCATCAGACCCAGTTTGATGTGTAAGGGTGGTAACAAAATCTTCCTTGATTAACAAGCTGGTGGATGTCTGAACCTTCCTTCCAGGCTCCAATGACTGTCAGAGTGGCTCAATCTTTCTTGATGTAGTGGGAATCTCTTGCACGACTATCCCATTCACACAGAAAACAGCAGTACTTGTGTATCAGTCTGCAGACCAAGCAAGAGAGCAACAACCTTCAAATCGCCACGAAGCTGCCACGATGTTGGTCATAGTTTATGCACCTCAAAAGTTGTTTCATATTGTCATAGGTTTCCTTCATATGACTTCATGACCAACGGAATGATGGCAAAACATTGCCATTATGCAGCAAAACAGCTTTAGATCGTCTTCTATGAATCAATGAACAGTCTCACTCATCTGGATCGGAACGATGTTGAAGGGTGCATCACACCATCGATGTTGTTGCAGGCTAACTAGATCACCTTCCATGAAGAAGAATGGGACAAGATCCTTTCGACGGTCACGGAACATGGAAACCCTAACATCACCTGCCAGGAGATTCCACTGCTGTAGTCTGGAGCCCAACAGCTAGACTAGAGCCAATCAACAATTTTAAGCATCATTTTCGTTCTCAGTGACCCAGAATTAGTAAAGTTTGACTACACTTATTTCAGAAGCATTTTGGCTGCAGAGCAGTGTAATCGCTTATGGCTCAAAGATCTCTTCAGACAGTTCCTTCAGTATTCTAGGATGTATTTGATGAGGCCCTGCTGAGCTTAGGACATCTAACTCATCTAAGTAATTCTTAATTTGTTCTTTCACTATTTTAGCCTCAGATTCTACCCCATTTACATGGATGTTCACTATGTTAGTTGTCCAATCACTGCTAACTTTGATGGTGAAAACCGAAACAAAAAGGCATTTAACACATTGCTGCATTTTCTGTTATTGTCTTTCCCTCCTCATTGAGTAATCAGTCTACATTGTTCTTGGTCTTCCTCTTGCTTCCAATGTATTTTTAAAATGTTTTCTTGCTACCCTTTAAGTCCCTGGCTATTTTAGTCTCCAATTTTTGCCTTGACCTTTCTAATTTTGTCCCTGAAGGCTGGGTGGGTGTGTGTGTGTGTAAATATATATAGTCCATCCATTGTAATTCAACCTCATTTCCACTTTTTGTATGACTCATCCTTGAGTTTCAGGTCACTGAAGACTTCCTCTTCCTATCTTTCACCCAATAGAAGGGAGTAGCGCAAAGAAAGTGCATATAATGTATTCTTTATGCACTCAAACCTGCCACTAGTGGAATGGGAACCAAGAATGCAGGAACCTATTGCTTATATAGTATCTTTAGAACAATTGCCAATCCCATAAATTCAAAAATCATGAGTCAGATGCCCAAAAATAATGAGATTGGGCCAAAAATTGCAAACTATTTTCAAAATATTATATTGTTTACTGTCCTGTCTTTGGATTTTTTTGAACTTCCTCTGCACGCCCTCACTCTCCCCTGCTCATGTGTATTACAAATACAGTGTCACCTCATCTCCCAAACTTTACAGAGTAAGGTGATTTTTGACCCCTGCTACAGGAGCTCATACTAGAAGACTCAGAAGAGATCAAATAACAAAGATTTGTGTTAAAATGCCACCTGATGGTGCCGAGCTTCCAGCCTCTCCCCAGAGCCCAAAATGTTTACTAATTCTGTGTTCCACTGCCTAGCCCAGCAATTAGTTCTGCCTCACCATTCATCTGCACCTCACCCCTCAGCACACCTCTACTCCTTCTGCAATTGTGAGGGCTTTTCACCCCTGCTTCCAGGATTGGAATGGCAGCTGCAGAAGGGGCCTATTCTCTCTCAGACTTGATGCTGCACTGGTGGAAAGGGAAAACTGACTGACCCATTTTTCAGAGGGGAAAAAAAAGCAGAACTACCTTGAACTGCTGGAATATTTCTGCTTCCTCTTCCTTTGCTGTGAAAATGTTATGAGCTGCTCCTTCTCCCCACCCACATCTCATCTCATCTCTTCTCTTCTCCCAGAGCGGGGGCACCAGTACTATCTTCCCCTGCAGCAGTTCTGATTGGAAGGCAGTAGTGCCTAGTGGATAGGACACCAGACTTGGACTCAGGAATCCTACAGCCAAGTCTTGGCTTTGACATAAGCCTGCTGGGTAACCTTAAGCATGTCATTTCACCATCAGGTGCTTGAGTTTCCCATGCATAAATGGGGGGAAATTATACTTACCTCCTTTGTAAAGAACGTTGAGCACTTTCTGATGAATATGCAAGAGCTGGGTATTATTATGAGTGGCTGCTCCTCCACAGGAGACAGGTACGTAGGGAAGGCACCCAATCAGAGGAGCTAGTCTCCCTGGCCAGTGATGAAAATCAAGCTTCTGGAGTTATTGCTAGGCTGGCTCCAGCAAGGCATTATTGGCGATTACACCTGACACTGCTCTGGTGCATTTAACAAGCAAATGAGCCGTCCTCGCCCCCAGGAGCTGCCAGTCTGTTTACAGGAGGGCGGGGCTGAAGGTGCAGCGCAAGGACCGCCCCCGTTTCCAGCGGCACGTGCGTTTCCACTGTCACGCCCGCCCTCAGCGCCTCCTCGCCTTCGCCTGCGGGGCTTCGGCTGCCAGGCTTGGTCTCTGCCAAGGGGCAGCGCCGGCGACGCGGAGCAAAAATGCTGTAACCGCGGGCAACCACGAGGCCGGGGGGGGCAGGGCACACGACAAGCCCAGGGGCGGTCCCCAGAGAATACGGCTCCCGGCATACAGCGCGGCTGAAGGCGTCCCGTGACCGGCGGCCGGAAGTGGAGGCTCCGGAGCGCTAAGGGCTCCTGCTTTTCCTCCAGAGCTGTACGGCGGCCGCGAGGGGCCAGCTGGCGCGCGGTGCTGGAGTGAGCGGGCCGAGCGGGGAGGCTGTGGCTCCGTGCGCGGTGAGCGGCTCCCCTTTCCCGTCCGTCAGCTGGGGCGGAGGGAGCATCCGGGTCCTGCCCGCGGGCTGGAGGGGGCGAGCGTGGCTCCTGCGGGCCCCCATGGGGTCGGGGCAGCGGGAGAGGGTGGAGTCCGCGCCTCTCGGGGGACGGGGACAGCCAGCGCCCCGGGGAAGGGGGAGTGGTTCCTGAGGGGGCCCTTTCCAGCGGGGCCTGTTTGTGGTGGGGGAAGCGCCTAATCCCCTCCCCTCAGCTGTGGGGCGAGCTTCTCTGTGACCCCTTGCGGGGGATGGGGAGAAGCGCCTCTCAGGTGGGGGTCTCGCCAGGGTGAATGTGATCATTTTGGCAACATAACTAGGCCGAATACATAACGTTGCCGAAATGATCACATTCTAGCAACATGAGTAGACCAAATACATAAAATATATGTGTGAAAAATCTTTTGTACAAAACAAGATAAAAGTAGAAAGGAAACTACAGTTAGCCTGTACATGTGATTAGAAGCGATGTAAAGTACACTATAAAAGATCTCTAGAAAATATTGATGGAATAAATATATTTAATTTTACAATCTTCTATAACAAATTGTTTCTATACAAAATAGTCTCAGTTCTGTTGCACATAAAACCTGTTTTCAGTAACTATTTTCTACCTTTTCCTCCACAAGCTCAACACCTTCTTCTTTGTCTTCAATCCCACCTCTCTCCCTACACCACCTCCTCATCAACACACTCACTCTCCCTCTCTCTCTGCATTGGAAAGGTCTTGTTTATCTGAAACCAACACTGCAGTGTCCTTTTTTTTTTTATTTATTCACTTTTAAAAAAGGGTATTATTTTTGTGCTCAGAATCCTAGATGTGAGCAAAATAAACTTCTAAATTCTCTTGTATAGAGATTCAACCATTCTGCACTAACTACAAATTGAAACTTGAGTGTGTGGTCACATACACTAGTGTGGTCTAGATCAGTGTGTGGGATAGAGAGCCGATGAAGGGCATATTTTATTTGTCTTTGTACTGTAGTTTTATTGTATATTTGGAATTAAATGCTTTTATTACATATTCCTAGAACATGTGATTGTTTTTCAGTTCCTGGAAGTGGGGGGTTCTGAAAGTTTATTATTGTTTATTATTAGGTTTAAGCACTTAAGCATGCTGGTGATACTGTAGAATGTATACTCTATGCCCATAGTTATGTTTATTTTTTGTTTTTGCAGTAACAAATTCATATCTTGCAAGACAGTGATGGCTTTTTCTCTAGAATTTGAATATGGAGGCCACAGGGACAGATGAAGTGGAAAAGCTAAAATCCAAGTTTATGTCTGCATGGCACAACATGAAATACAGTAAGTGAAACAGTGGATAAAATCCAGACTCCACTGGAGTAAATAGTTTTGCCATTGACTTGGGGTAGGGGGTAAGATTTCGCACAATAAGTGTACTTGTATAAGCGTATTAATCAAAAATGTAACTTGGACTTTGAAACCAATTTGTACTTCAACAATAAACTAAACAATTTGTGACAACAAACTCATTTAGATGTTCTCTTTCAATTTAAATATTTTAAGGATTTGTTTTTTCAATGACTAACTTACTTAGATCAGAAAAACAGGTGGGCATTAAGCACAGATGTCATGAGAGTTTTGCATAGGATCTTAAACAGAGAAGTTGTAAAATCAGGCTATATCTAAGACCACAGCAGTACAGCTTGTAGCATAGATGCTTCTTACATTTATAGAAGAAGCTTTTCTGTTAGTGTAATTAATCCCTCTGTCCAAGAGGTGGTAGCTAGATTGATGAAAATTGTATCTACACTGTAGGGTTAGGTTGACATAGCCATAAGACTCAGAGCAGGAAATTTTTCACAGCCCTGAGTGACAGAGGTAGGTCTATCTAATTTTTAGGTGTAGACCAGACCTCAATATGAGCAGTTCTCATTGGTAGTTTATTTTGATAAAGTTAGACTCTGATGGAGACAGGATTTGACCCAGAGTCAATGGGGTATGGATTTCACCCTTTGTCTCTTGTCTTTCAAAACAGTTCAGAAGTAGACAAATCTCAAAACTTGGTAATGAAGAATTAGTTAGCTTTTTAACCTTCATCCTCCCAACCCTAAATCAGCTTTTATCTTAATCTTCCCATTTCCACTCAAGGCCTGAGGTGAAAATTCACATCTTAAGTCAGTGGAAGTTATTTTTGTGTGAAGACTGCAGGATTTGGGCCGAAATATGGGGGGGGCACGGGGAGAGGATTTGGTGAAATGTTTCCTAATATTAAATATTCAAATCAGGGCGTGCAACAGTTAAGATTAAACATGCAACCTTAATTCTACCCTTTGTGGCTATATGTTACGCTATTGTGTTTCTCAATGAAATATGTAAGTGTTGAAGTTCTGACAGCAACATTAACTCACACATTTTGCGCATAAATATATATATATTTTTATTCCTGTTGTTCTCAAATATGCATCTTAATCTTGTGACTAAATGTATACAATAAAACTTGCAGAATATGCAGTGTGGCTGTTTTAGTATTGCTGTTGGAAGCTTAACTTGAGTATTTTTAAAAAAAAATCACAATTAAACTATAAGGTAATGAGTTCATGCAAAAAGGCAGAGTTAACAAGTTCAGACTTAACTTTTGTATTTCATGACTTCACTGCTTACCTATGCAATTTTCAGGTTGCGTAACATCCTATGTGGGTGATACTGTATTTACAAGGGCTAAGTTATTTTAAGCTTGTTGACTATAAATCCATTCAGTGTGTCTTAAAACGTAGTGCCTGTTTGTATTATTGAATCTATAAAATAATTCCAATTCATTGTGGTGTTTCCGTGTTCTTACTAACTTTTGTGACTTTTTTTGTATAATCAAAATGCTTTTGGAAGTGTTTTTGAAATATTTCAGCCACAAGCTTTTGTTTGCTTTGTATCTCTTTTAGGTTGGGTATTGAAAACAAAAACTTACTTTAGCAGGAATTCTGCTGTCGTCTTGCTGGGAAAATGTTACTGTTTCAAGTCTGATGGTAGGTATAAAGGATTTAATTAGTTCTGATCCCATTTTGGCACTGCTCTGAGAAGTCATTGTAATCATCTACCAAAACCTTTATTAATAGAGAATTCAAGTTCACAATTTAAATATGGAAAAGTTAGAATATTCTCAGTAAGTTTCCAAAACCAGTCTTAATACCTGCCCCATCCCACTGTTCGCACATAGGCCAGAGAACCTAGCCATTGTCAAATCAGACTTCATCCTTTGTGTGCATAAATTTTATAAGCTATGCTTGAGTTTACTCATCTGTAAAATGGGTACTGAGGCTTAATCAAAGGTACTGCATAAACTCAGCCTTGTTAAGGAGAATGAAATGGTAATACCAGCATCAAAGTAACACCTTCTGTGATGATTCCCTAGTCTCTTAATTCTTCCCTGTGCAAATTTGCCCTCTTATGGGAACTGTTGTCCCAGCATGCCTTTCTTGGTTTGGCCACTTGTATTTAGCAGGACCAAGCAGCTGCAGCCCTAAAATGGCTGTTTCAATTGACAGCTGCTGCCTGAATCATTCTTTGTTTCAGTTGCTACACACCTTTTATGTTTCTCCTCAGCTTTCCCTACTTGTTGCTGAGGAAATACTGCAGTCTCCTAGGAAATTCCTATTTTTTAGTAGTATACTTTTGTTTTAATTATATTAACAAAAGCCCTGTGTCAGTTAATTTCAAAGCTGTAACTTGTGTTTATATTTGTCTTGCAGAACCCAGTGAACTCTCTCCAGATGGATCCTGCGTGGATATAGTTGACAAAATCATTTCTGGAAATGTAGAAGAGTTTCGTAAAGATTTTATTTCTAGAATATGGTTGACTTACAGAGAGGATTTTCCTCAGATAAAAGACTCTGCTTTGACAACAGACTGCGGTTGGGGTTGTACATTGAGAACTGGCCAGATGCTGCTGGCTCAAGGGCTTGTGCTTCATTTTCTTGGTAGAGGTAAGCATGAAGAGTAGATCATTTTTTGGTTTTGTCAGGAGATAGAACCAAGCATCAGGTGACCCTTTGTTAATGATGAGGAACATGTGTCAGCCTCTGCATATGCATCCACTAATCTTAGCTAGCTAAAGTGTTTGCTTGCTTTTGATTCTGGACTGCTTTTTAAGAATGTAGGAATTGCTTTACTGGATTAGACTAATGGTCTGGCTAGTCCAGCAACCAGTTTCTGATGATGGTAAATATTAGCTGCTTCAAAGGAAGCTGCAAGAAACCCTGTAGAAGTTAATTTTCGTTGTGGACAAAACTTCTTCCTAACCCTTATTATCCAGAGGTTAGCTTACAACTGAAGTGTAAGAGTTTGTCCATTTCAAAACTCCTAACTAAAAAATAAAATAAAACAAAACACGCACCTTTACTTGAGTAACTGCATTTTCTTGTTATCCATGTAAATGTTCAATCCTTTTTAGAGGTTCTTGACCTCAGTGATATCTTGTGGTAATGAGTTCCTCTGTCTAATTGTGGGCTATATGCAGAAAATATTTCCTTCATCAGATTTAAATTTGTCATCTTTCGGTTATCTTTAATTCTTGTACGAGAGAGAGTTAACAGAAGTTTCTGCACGATTCACTATTATTTTTCCCTCCTGGGGCTTGGAAAAGTTATTTTTCTGCTTCCCTTTGTGTTCTTCTTATCTTAACCTTGTTCTTTCAAGATATACTGTCTTACAGCCGCAGTCTCCTTTGGGGGGAAAAGGATTGCTTTTTGGGGTTGAACATATTACGTTTCATGCTCTCCCCAGTCTTTTCAAACCCAAAAGGCGATAAACTGGAAATACAAAGCTGTTTCCTGCATAGTAGTTTGTGTCAGGATCACTAGGTCTGCAAGCCAGTCACCTTCTCAGTATTTCATCCTCTTTCCTTCTATGATATATGTATCCATTCCCTGTTGATCAATTCCTGTGCTGGGTTGGCTGCCCCCATAGTCAAAGACCTTTCAACCCTGTCAGTTCCAAACTCTGGTTTGTTGCAAGGGAGTGTGTTGTTTTGTTTACTCAGCCATGAGGCCTATATTTATGACTAACATACAAAACATAAAATTCTGAAGGTCCAGCTCAGTAATATTTTGCAAATATTATGCAAGACAAGAACCAAAATCTTGCATGGTTCTTATAAAGCCCTAAAACCATCACACCAGAAAATGCAATTTTGACTATTCTTTAGTGATCCAGTAGCAAAACTGATCTGTGGAGTTGACATATCTAGCATTCTTTTTGTTGTAAGCACTTTGCTCATAAAATATTTTGTCCCATTTGCTCCAACATCCAAACATATGAAATTATTATGTTTGGAGATAGCTTATCCCCTGATCCTACCTCAGTTTCCCCATAAATACAGCTTTTGTTGCACGTAAATCTTTTATTTAATTTTTTTTTAAAACCCTGCACAATCTGGATAGAACACTAAACATGAATATGCAGGTGAGGCTGTAGGAGTGGCCCAATTTAATATTACCAAAACAAAAGGATCTCGACTAGTCTTAATCTAAAATGTATTTTTTAAAAACTGCACTTAAAAATAATTCTTGTACTATCCATGTATCCTTACTTGTGAGTCATGTGTTGCACTACTTTGAAGCTACCAAGCTCCCACATTTTTGTGGGAGCCCCTCTGTATAGGGAAAAGAGACCTGTCTGGGCTGCATGAAAGTCTTCTGTTATCATCCTGCCCTCAAGGGATAGTAAATCTTCGTTAGAAAAGCTTTTGGTGAAATTGGGGTAACTGAAATGTGTTGTATTTACCTCTTCATATGAAATCTTTCATTGGTTGTGGATCCTTTTCTAGATATTTTTAATAGTATTTTCTTTTTAACCAAAAAAACCCCACCACTTAAATGCCACTAATAGCCAAAATGCTTCTTTCCACAGCTACATGAAATGCTCCAAATACCTCAGAATGATGTTGTCGATGTTTCTATTTTTAATTTTTATGTTTTGGAAGGTTTTATATTCAATCTTGTGGTATGTACACAAACATGGCAGCTTGAGATGTCAAGGTTCAGGAACAGCTACATCCATTTCATTGTTCTGTTACATTTACATTTGCATCTTCCTTGATTTCTGAATATTCCTATGAAGGGCTTAATATGAGACCAGAGTTAAGTAAATCACTTTGTACGACTGAAATCTGTTTCTCTTATACATATTAAAGCGGATGTTGTCAAACTGTGATCCATGACACTCTTGTTAGTGCCACAGAGCTGGCAGCTCACAGAGTCTTGTCGCTTCTCATTTCCAGTTGTTTTTACAGGCTTCTTGGCTCTTTATTGGAAAGAAGAGACTGGAGGTCTGTAAAAGCATCTACAAGCAAGGAAGAGGATCAGCCAAATTGCCTGCCTCTACCAGTAGCAATGCTACTGCCAGCCTTATTCCAGCAACTGCCCGTTTAACAGTGGTTCTCCTCATGATGCTTCCCAGCTCCAGAATGCCCCTCCTATTTGTCACCTCTCAAAGAACTGAACATCCACAGACCTACTTTCTGAGCTAATGGTGACAACCCAGACCTCATACACACCTGTACCACCATTTATAGTCCCTTCAGTGGCTTCCTCAATTATCCTCTGCCTACAATCTATTTCAATGTTTCTCAAACTGGGGTCGTCACTTGTGTAGGGAAAGCCCCTGGCGGGCTGGGCTCGTTTGTTTACCTGCCCAGTCTGCAGGTCCAGCCAATCGCAGCTCCCACTGGCCACGGTTCGCTACTCCAGGCCAATGGAAGCTGCTGGAAGTGGTGCGGGCCAAGGGACCTACTGGCCACTGCTTCCAGCAGCCCCTTGTTGGCCTGCAATGGCAAACAGCGGCCAGTGGGAGCCGCAATCGGCTGGACCTGCAGACGGGGCAGCCAAACAAACTGGCCCAGCCCGCCAGGGGCTTTCCCTACACAAGCAGCGACTCCAGTTTGAGAAACACTGATCTGTTTGGTATTTGCATTGGACAAAGTGCAATAGAGGACATTATATTCAGACACAGTACACATCCTGGTAGCTTTAGTTCTTGAAGATGAGATTTATTTAGCTTTAAAAATGAATCATGAGTTTAAAAAATAATTGTGCAATCTTACTGTATTTTATACACAATTTACAAATGATCCGTGAAATGTTCACTTTACACCTACCACCATAAAATAGTGAAAAGACACTACTTACAAATCTTAAAGTCATGTGGCAATATTCTGATGTCAGCATTATCAATTCCATTTGTATCACTTGCACAGGCCATTTCTATTAATCAATAGCCTTTGTACTTTGTGGAAAGCTGAAGCTAAATTCTGCCTCAAGACTGCTGGATTCTGTGGCACTCGGATGGAAGTTATGTAGCAATTTCAGATTAAACGGAAGATGAGATTTTTATTAATATGAATTATACAATTGGTAAGGTGTTTTTTTTTTTTTTGAATTTAGATACTAAATTCAGTGTACATCATCCCCATAACTTAAGGTGCATCATAGTAGTTATTGGGAGAAACTGGAGGACGTTATAGCATCTGGCCAATGTCAGTTTAGGCTTTTAGCAGCTGGGCAGACGTAGCAAGCAGTTTGAGATTATGAGCTGAGAACACTAACCACAGGTTCATATTAAAATGATCATCAGTGAAGTAATCTGTGACATTTTAAATAGTCCTCTTTAGGTATGAGAATTCTACTCTGTTCATTTCACTGGGCTCACACCTTTTTAGAGCTGTCAGGCTTTCTGCAAATTCAGGGATACACCACTACATTTTCAGGTTCGTTTTCCTAACTCTGAAGGCTAGAACACAATTGTTTTTAACTGAAAAGCACGTAGTTCTTCAGCAGGGATTAATTCCTTGAAAAATTCAGAACTGTAAAGTACATGGATATCTAGTTTGATATTTACCTCATCTGTCACTCAGACATTTGAAGGCTTCTTCACAAACCTCTGCTGTTAGTGAATCATTAGTGTTGTGTTGACATGCTGAACCAGTTTATGCCAGCTAGGCTAGTAATGTGGACACTGCATGTAAGGTGAACTGTTACAGAAAAAAGCAGTTCCAGAAACATGGACAGGAGATGCGTTGTTATAATAGCTAACCTTAAACAGTTCTGTTCTCTAGTATAGACAGTCATTAAAATTCCTCAAACAGTAAATTGTACGTTCTGGAGTGTTACTCTGCTGACCTTTTTTTGACTGATGTGCATTTTGAACATTGTTTGGGAGGATAGTTCTTCTGTTCACATTATAAGAATTCTTCATCCCTGTTTAAAAAAATTAGAAGATTTGTCTTAGGAATCAACAAACGAGAAAGAGAATCAGTCATCAAAGGCTTTAACTTGGATAACCATCATTTGAACCTTTTTACATGTATTAAATAGTTAACATATTGTGTTGATGATATGTAAATTCCCCTAATCTTTATCTTGTAATTATACCCTAACTGGCTAAGTCTGTGGAGTCCACTATACCCTCTCCTGGAAAATTCTGCTAGCATTAATGGCTAAGAAAGAAATGTAATGTGGCTAGTGTCTTCCATTCTTCCTCCTTTCTCCCGCACAAATAAAAATAGCACAACCGTATTATACTGAGTTGACATTTTTTGCCTATATTCTTATCAGCAGTATTTTCATGTCTGTGTAAAACACAGATTATTGGTCTTATTAAAAATTGGCACTTTTTTGGTAATTATACAAAAAACTTACTGTTAAGAAGTGTAAAACATATCTTTAAAAAATACTCTGTTGCAGCCTGGACCTGGCCGAGTGCACTGAACATTGAAAATTCAGACTCTGAATCATGGACAAGCCACACAGTGAAAAAGCTGACTGCATCATTTGATGCATCACTTACAGGGGAGAGAGAACCCAAGGTCTTGTCAAATGATCATAAGGAAGCACTAAAGAGAGACTGTGATAACAGTGAAATGAGAGATGAAGTTTATCACAGAAAAATAATCTCTTGGTTTGGAGATTCTCCACCCTCATCTTTTGGCTTGCATCAGCTAATAGAATATGGAAAGAAGTCTGGGAAAACAGCTGGAGACTGGTATGGGCCTGCTGTAGTAGCACACATTTTAAGGTAAAAATATCTTTAAATGATCCTTTGTTATTGCAATGCCTTAAGTGTTATGGGAGAAACATTTTAGAAGTGTCTTGAGATTTCTTCAGGTTAATTGGACACCTAACCATTAATTATTGACTTTAGCAACATGTCCAAGTTACTAGCAATTTAGAAGAGTTTGGGGTTTTTTTTTAAGAGATAGGAAGGGAAATAGTAGATTCAGGAACTGAAGTATGAACCTCTGTCCAATCTTGTCATTTATTTCTGAAACATTCCTCTCTTCCTCCAGTCTGAGCAACAAGAGACCCAAGGTCTCTCCATACCTGATCTTTAAATAGGGCTGCCTTTAATGAAATGTTCTAAAAACTAACCACTCTTTCAGCCTTGGAACATGCATAATATTATAGATTTTTTTTTTTATACTGTAACCTGGGGGCTGTAATGTACTGATAGTGTAATGAAATGTTAGAGCTAAAATTGATGTTTTCAGCATTTCTTTGCACACACCAAATTCTTGTGAAACCGGAAATGTATGGGACTATTAATATTATAATTATATTATAGTAAAAGTAAAGGATCTTTTGACATTCAGTATGAGTTTTTTAAAAAAAAAAGTCCAATTTCTCTATACTCTGTGCCTTTATGTGCCATTTCTTTGGATACTTCTGATCTTGTTTTTTATAGTCTTATGTTCTAGGTGGGTCCCAGTTTAGCCATAAACGGAATAATTAATAAATCACCTAAGCATGAGAGGTCAAAGTTCATATGTAATTTTTCTACATTTATGTAGATGCTGGAATAATTTCATATACAAGTGTACTCTCCTTGAATGAGCCTACATTGAAATACTACAGTGTTTGTGCTATGACAGGTGAAGGTTATTTATGTATTTGCCTGTATTTGTAATTTTTTCTTCTGAAATTGACTTTTTGTGAAATTTCAAAACAAATATTTCCTACTAATCCATTTTCTAATTTGCAAAAGTATATTTAGCTTCAAGATCCTCATGATTAAATCATGCATTCCCTTCAACATAATTCCTACTGTTATTCAAACATTGCAAAGCTTTCCTTTCCTAAAACTCCCCTTCTCCCATACTGAGAATGTATAGTTCTCCCATAACTTGAGAATGTCTGTCTGTATTAAATGATTCTTCAGAATATATTGTGAAATAAAGGGATAGTGACCATTTAATACAATCACGTATCAGAAGTCAAAGGCTAATCTTTTATTTTGAACAGTTTAATTTCTTTACAAATTTTGTCCTTCACTGATGATCATGATTCAGACTATCGACATATATTTTCTTTTTAGTCTTTAGGTTCATTACTCTTATTCTTCTGAGGCTAGTTTAGTATTTCAATTATCTATCTTTTTAAAGTTTCAGTGAAACCTTGGATCTGTTCAAATGTTAGTTTTTATTCTAATAGAGATCTAAAGCTAATTCTGTATATCTTTAGCTTGTCTTCTTAGGTTAGTTGTGTGAGCTGAAAAACAGTTCATACTGAGCCGATACTACTTTGAAGGTTAGTTAAAAGAACCCTATCAACTTGAAAATCCCGTTTCTGTTGGCAAATATAGTATTTCCTATAGTTACAAATAAGACAAAGGATTATTATAACCAAAAGTATGTAGTGGGGTGGTGGTGTTTGTGTTTAGTTAATTCTGTGCACTTAATTGCGTTCTGTGTATTGTCACTTTCACTGTTTCTTCTTAATAGCCTGTCAGTTTCTGCTTTGCTAGAAAGGCTTTTATAAATATTTTACAGGGGTGGCTAAAAAAGAAAAACATAAAATAAATAAACTTCAACTTATTTTTATGTAAGGGATTCTTGTTTAAAAGGTTATCTATCAGAAACCGGAATATTTTGAACTCCATTTCTTTTAAATTCAAGTTAATAGTACACCTATACCTCGATATAATGCTGTCTTTGGAATCCAAAAAATCTTATTGCGTTATAGGTGAAACCGCATTATATCGAACTTGCTTTGATCCACCAGAGTGCGCAGCCCCCCCCCCCCCCCCCCCCCCCCCGGAGCACTGCTTTACCGCGTTATATCCGAATTCGTGTTATATCGGGTCGCATTATATTGGGGCAGAAGTGTATCTCTAAAAATCAAGAATCTAAATTCAGTTTACTGTTCATTTCTTGAAATGAAATACTCTCTCAAATCTTTTATTTGCACTTAGAAAAGCTGTTGAAGAAGCAAGAGACCCTGAGTTACAAGGGATAACTATCTATGTTGCTCAGGACTGTACAGGTAAGTGATGTGGCTATTGTAGGCTTTAGTCAACTTTATAAGCACTTCACTTATGCTTTTCAATTAGTGCTCAACAATATTACGATTTCAAAAGAAAAACTAAATGCTATAAATATGTTTTGAAATCCTAAAAATTGGAATCATAAACTCAGAGCGGTTATTGATTCCTGCACTACATCTTTGGCTTTTGTCTGGATGAATCAATCCTAATAAATGGAAAGATTGGTAAATTGCTTGTTTGACATGTGATTAGGATAATGGCACTCAAAATAGTTTGTGGATGCTTTTTTCCATCTAATCTGCCTAGCATGTATAACTTCACTCCAATGACTTTTTATTTGATTCTAGGGAGTCTGTTGGTTTTTCTGCTAGGCCTACTCTTTAAAATAAATAAATTTTGGTTTACATTTCTCTTCTGTCTTCCTTTTTTCCTTTTGGTGAAGTGCAGAAATGGATAGGTTTTTCTGAAACAAAAACAAACTGTAGTACTTTAATTTATTATACATTTTCTTAAATATTAAGTTGCTTTCTCTTTGCAGTGAAAAGGTCCCATTTCTTGCAGAAATGTGTCCATGGGAAAGTTAATGCACCAGTTTCTAGTAGTAATAAATCTAATCAGCTTTCACTGAAAGATGTGAGCAGTCCAATAAACCAAACACTATGGTTACCTATTTTCTACTCTAACACAATGTATAAGACGTCTCACAAACACACATGCTTTTAAATACTTGGCTGTTATCACAGGCAGGGTAGATTAGGGTTCTGGTGGATGTGCAGAAATGGAGGGTAACAAGACAAACTAAAGATGTAATAAAACTTTACACTAATGACTATGACAATCTAGGCTTTCAAATGAAAGCATAATACATTACTTCTATAGCCGTGCTCAGTTGCCAAAATTATTATATTTATGATATACTGAACCTGATCTTGGGAGATAATACAGGAATATCATTCCTTTCTATGATCAAGCTAGTTTTAAAGGGACACACTCAATTTAATTGTATATTGTAAACAAATTTCTTTACCATGTTACAATTAACACCTATGGGCAGGTGTCTGCAACCTTTGGTACGCAGCCCATCAGGGTAATCCTTTGGCGGACTGCGAGACATTTTGCTTATGTTGACTGTCTGCAGACACTGCCCCCCGCAGCTCCCAGTAGCCGCAGTTTGCCCTTCCCGGCCAACGGGAGCTGTGGGAAGTGGTAGCATGTCCCTGTGGCCCGTGCCGCTTCCTGCAGCTCCCGTTGTCCAGGAATGGCGAACCGCAGCCACTCGGAGCTGCAGGGGGCCATGCCTGCACACGGTCAATGTAAACAAAATGTCTCGTGGCCCACCAGCAGATTACCCTGATGGGCCAAGTGCCAAAGGTTGCCGACTCTTGCCTTGGGTTATTAAAAATGAGAGAATTTTTTAAAAAATCTAATGTAGTCTTAATTTAAATAGTGGAAGTGGTTTTTTGTCTCTATGCATATCTCTGAGCGAAGGAAGTAAAACAATGGTATTTTATTTTTGTTTAACTCAGGATCTAATACTATATTGTTTGAACGTTAATGTTTTAAAAAAGCTTTTCTTTGGGTTTTTTTTTTTTTTTTCTTTTAATGTGTAAATGTTTCTGTTGGTCACAGTTTTTTTTGTTTTTTTTTTAAATACGAAAGTTAGTTCTAGGACCAAATTTTAAACTATCCATTAATTTTAAAACAAATAGAAGGGATGTTTCTCTGCTCTTCTCAATAACTACTTTCCTACACCCTACATGCACATACCCAAACTGTTGAAGTCAACAGTGTAACATATCTTTCTACAAAATGCCACTCAAGGTAAGGAAAATGTGATTAGTTTCTATTAATACAGGTTTTTTCCAGAAGACGGTTTAATGTGGAGAGTGTAATCTTTTCAGAAATGTACAGTTTTGATTTATCATGCTTAAATGTAATTTTGTAGGGACATAACATTTTGTAAAAGGTATTCAGGATATTTTTATTTTTTAAAAAATTACATGTATACCTTAATGATGATCAAGTATATTCATTCTTATTTTCAGTTTACAGTTCGGATGTTGTTGATAGACAGTGCTCTTCTACGGGCTCTGAAAAAGCAGATATGAAAGCTGTAATTATATTAGTTCCTGTAAGACTTGGTGGAGAGAGAACCAACATGGACTACTTGGAGTTTGTAAAGGTATGAAATAAGAGTTCATTGTCTGTCTGTTTCAAACAGTAATACTAGATATGAAAAGATTCTTCATGGTGGTAATCTTCTAGCTATTAAATGCATGGTGATGATTTTACAGTTATAAGTTGTAAAGTTTGACTTTACAGATTTTAAATGTCAATATTACAAGATCTCACGTAATTGCAGAGCACATAATGTCCTATGGCAGAGATCAACAACCTTTCAAAGCAGAAAAGCCTTTTATTTTTTGTTTTTGTCTTTGACCAAAATATTTCAAGAGCCGCATCACACGCAAAGTGTTTGGGGTGCAGGAAAGGGTGAGGGATCTGGGCTCTAGGAGGGAGTTTGCAGGAGAGGGCTTCAGGGTTGGGCAAGGGGTTGAGGTGCAGGGTCTGGGAGGGAGTTTGGGTCAGGATGGGGTTCTGACCTGGAACAGGAGTTTGGGGTCCAGGAGTTGGTGTGAGGTGCAGGCTCTGACTGGGAGGCACTTACACAGGTGACCCCCAGCTGGTGGCGCAGCAGGGCTCAGACAGCCTGCCTGCCCTGGCCCTATGCAACTCCCAGATGTGTCTGGCTGCTGGCACGTCTCTCTCTGTGTGCCCCGTGTGGGGAGGGGGTCAGCAGGTCTTTGTGTGCTGCCTGCGCCCACAAGTACCCCCCCTGCAGCTGTGAGGACGGTGCTGGGGGCGTGGGCAACACACGGAGTCACCTCTTCCCTTCCATTCCCTTCCCTTCCCTCCCCACTTCTAGGGGCACAGAGGGACATGCCATCAGTCAGCCGCTTCCAGGATCAGCGTGGGGCCACAGCATGCAGGCAGCCTGCCTGAGCCCTGCTGCGCCAGACCGAAAACCCTTACGTTATAGAGCACTGTTGCAGGGTCAGATTAAAGAGCCGCAGGTTGCTGACCCCTGATCTGTGGTAAAACTGATAAATATTCCATTCCTAAAGTAGTTTCCAGAAAAGACACTAATGCAGTGACTCGAATTAAAAATAATTTAGTATATCTATGGTATTTATACTTGTGGTGTCTTTAAATGAACTTTCATATTAACCAACGCTTAAAAAATATAAACCAAGCTGCTCATTTTCTTGTTTGGTTTTTTTATCCTTAAATAGCGAATATTGAAGACTACCAGCTGCACTTGCACAGTTTATTCCTTCTACCTCTTTTTTTCAGATTGAAGGGTTGTAATCCGTTTGACCCAATTGGCAGTTTTTGTGGCCATTATTTCATTAGCTGGAGGTTCAGATGACTCTGTATGTGGAAGAAGAGAGTGACGATTTAAGAATGAAAAACCAACCAGTGTATCAAATTGCAGGACAGAACCTGGAAACAAACAATTTAGTGTAGGGTTTTTTGGTCTAACTTCCCATCAACAAATATTCAACTTTTTTTAACTGAACACTTAAAAATGGTCTCTAAGAAACTGGACCATAATTCTCCTTCCTCTTGAACACTTGTTGGTAGTTCTGCTGATTGAAGGGAAGAATTTACTTAACTTTGTTCCTTTGTCTTTACTATCCTATTGTTAATCACACAGAATCATCCTTTTGAGTCCCATCTAAATTTGTATGATTGGACAGTTTAAGGAGTTGCTCAGTAGCATTAAGAAAATCTGAGATGGGCGCTTTTGTTACTGTACCTATTTTTCCTTTCTCTTGACTATCTATTCCATTTTATTACAAAGTTTTAGAGAGAACTATGAAAAACTTTTATAGCCAAGGAGGACAGAACTGCAAAGACTTTTTTTTATTTAAAGTATGAAGTAGCTGTTCTGTCTTGATTCCTTTCCTTGCGTGTCTAGACAGTTGGTTTGCTCTTAGATCTGACACAGTAAAACGTATCCATGGTTGCAGACCTGATCTAAGAACCCTATTCCCATTACAGTACTTCTGCAAAAGAGCTTTGAAATCTCTGAATGTGGAATCATAATGATTTTATTTGTAGGCTAACACATGAACTGCTTTTGCCTCTATTTTCATAAGGGTTTCTGATCTTGTGTGCTCACTCTTCTTTAATGTGGGCTTCAGTATTGGTGTTGACCATTGTTTTACTGGAAAACGTGCTGTCATTTGCAGATATCTCATTGGGGCTAGGATAAAAGGGGCTTCAATTGCATGCATGCAATCATCCTGTCTTTGTAATTCATTGAAAGTGACTTAGTATCTTTGGTGTGGATCTAGATAAATGAAAACATAAACCTCAGAACTGAATTAAGTAAATAAGTGTTTACAAAGGATTTGGCAATTTGTTGATGATAGTTGTTACTTGATTGATTTATAATACCTTTATACAAGAAAAGTACCCGATTATCATAGGGAAATCAGACCTTTTGCTTTACCTGAGTAGCTCCTGTTTCAGTTTTGCTGCACTGGAATAGGTTGAGTGGACACAGACTTAAACTGTTTTTTCCTCTTTAGCTTATATGCATAAGCATGTTTTGTAATGTCTATTACCCCTTGTTAATATTTGAAATAAGTGGTATTTACTCCTTAACTATTTAAACCACTCAGAAGGTAGTTTCCATGTTGTTAATATCTTAGGTTCGTAATGTGATAGCTCTGCAAAAGTAGAAATGCTGTTGTTTGTTAATAATGTCTTTTATGGCCAAACTTCTTGTTGAGAGAGAATCTTCACAATGTAATTGGTGATTTGTAATGGTCTTACCTTTAGTGGCTTTAGCCCTAGAAATTGGGGCATAAGTGCCACTGCCATTTTAGCTCAAATAGTAGTCTTTTGGGGGTGGAGGAGAGACTAATTCTTCATATTAGCCCATGTTGACATCAGAGTCCTTACCAGACTCTCTTCTATTCCCTGATGTCTGCTGTTCTGGGGGGAAATGTTTCTCCCTCTGTTGCTCTATGCTTTTATAAGTTCCTGCATGAGGGATGACACACATACTTCTGCCCAACCTCCTGCTCTTTACCCCCTTCAGGTAAACATGGGGTGTTTCTCTTCGAAACAGCCACAGATTAGTTCAGAGAGGATTTGGAGATCAATAGGCAGCACTAGTGCACCTTACTTACCTCCTCTTGTCTTTTAGGGTAACTGCTCTTAGAAGCAGCTGCAGACTCTTCCTGTGCTGTGGGGCTTTTACCTATGAACAGGATGGAGGGGCTCAGTGATGGGCCACTGAACATAAAACTATAAAATATGTAAAACTTCATGCCAGGTAGCCTACAGTGACTCCAACTTTTGTTATGTTACATCTATTCTTTTCTAAACTGTCCGGCCTGTCTTTAAACTGTGAACACCTCAGAACAACCGAGGTCATCCCTTCTTGAATGTCTGCCAACCACAAGCATTCAAAAAATGCCTCAGAAAATCATGACATTTACTGAAAAATCATGATTTTTTTTTTAATATCAGCCTTATTTGTCTTTTGATCTTTGAGTGCTAAAAGTTTACATTTCCTAGATTTTTTTTTCTCCACAGCCACAAGAGCTAGATACCTATTTTAATATTGAGTATTGCGGTTCTAGTATAATTGCATGACTCCAGGAACTGGGGCTTTCAGAAGAACACCAAATCATGAGACTTGCAATAAAGCTGCAAAAGTTGGCAACACGGGGCACTTCCATAAGTCATTCACCCTGACCTCTCTCCAAATGTGTTAGTCAGGAAAAATTAAATGAATAAAGTTACACCAAGTTACTTTAATTCATCACCTTCTTCTGTTAGCCTTTAAATCTGAATTATTTAATATTCTGTTGGCAGGGAATTTTGAGTCTTGAATACTGTGTTGGTGTTGTTGGTGGGAAACCTAAGCAGTCATATTACTTTGCTGGATTTCAAGGTTAGTGTTTTAATAAGAGATGTCTCTTTAGTGTTTTCCTTTTAAAAGCTAGAAAGTTTAATATAGGATCAGTGGGCAGCAGAATGATTAAAATAGCAAAATGAGTACCTTATTAATTCATCAAATCTGCCAAAGTCCAGTCATTTGTCATTTGCCCCACGTAGTAATTGGATTCTATAAAATGTACATTTAATTTCCTTTGTTACATAAACAAGGCATAATTTATCCGTTTCACCAAACTTTAGAAGCCTTTGCTGCTACTGTCTGGCAGTTCTTATTTACATATTTGCTTTTTACCAGTTTAAGTAGTGCTAGTTGATGTTCAGATGACATGCAATATGTTCTTCCTGTCAGGATGAAGTAGCAGAATGCATTTTTCATATACAAACTCTAAATATAATTGTGTGTTTGTAAAAGTAATTTTATCACCAAAAATTAAATGACAGTCTCATCACTTTATAAAAATTCTGCTTATACAAGCATATTTGATTATGGAAAAGTTAATCTGTCCTGCAAAAACCGATGCTTCAGTCAATGAATATCAGTCTGGCAAGCAGTTACTTGTTGGCTTTTTTTTTTTTTTTTTTTCCAGCTATTCTGCATAGAAATTGGATTGTAAGCAGTGTAATAATAAGGTGTTTTTTGAATTACTTGTCTTCTGTTTTGTCCTTGTAGATGACAGTTTGATTTACATGGATCCTCATTACTGCCAGTCTTTTGTAGATGTCAGCATAAAGGATTTCCCTCTTGAGGTAGTGTGGATATAGAGCTGGTACTGTGCTTGTTTTTTTTGTTCCCGTATGAATCAAACACTAATTATTTAGAGCTGTTCTACCTATCTGTATTTTTACAGTTTTAGTTACATGTTATTTGTCAAAATTTTGCCCTTCTTTATAGACTTATAATCAACAAAAATGACCAAAGGTTAAATACTTGATAGTGGATTTTAATTTATTATGTACTTATTACTTCATTTATCTTTGTCTGTATCTTGTTATATAGCAGAGACCCTTCACAAATAAATGATCATGCCACTAAGTAATTTTCCATTATAGACAGCGAGGCAGTACCAGAAACCTTAAACATTACGCCATGGGTTCTCTTAAAATAATAATAGTAATGAATTGGTGTCAGAAATGTATGTTACAGTATAATAGGGTTCAGCTTTTGAACTATAGACTAATTTACCCTCTGCTTCTTTGAGCAGAAATTTTCAGTGTGTTGTCTAGGAAGACTTGGTGATTACCATTTCAGTACTGTTGTCTACTCGTAATTACTTTATAGGTCATTCATTTAACTTCTTAGATCTGGATTTTCCATTGTCTTGCTTTTACTGATGTCTTCTATGCTGTTCCTCTCAACAGATTGTTTTATTATTATTTTTAATCAAGTAGCTCCATGGATCAGTAGCTTTCAAGGGCTTGTCAAGTCTGAAAGTGTAGTTACTGTTCGTTTTTTTTGTTTTTTTTTTTAGCTATGACATGTTGTCTCCTTCTGATTATAGTTAATGCATCTTGTCAGGCTCTGTCTAGGTCTTGAAAAATCAGACTTTTACATGAGTATTTTCTCCCCTTCTCTAACTCACATTGGGAAAAAAAAAAAAAAAAAAGGAGTAAATCCAGGGAAACGAACTAAAGAACTGCATTTACAAGCAGTTCATAGACAAGCCAATATGTCCCCAATGCTCATGCTAAAAGAGGTATTCAGTACAGCACTTAAAAACTTCTCCTTCTGGATCCTGTGATGCCCAGCCCTTAGATGAACCTCCAGTTTCCTCTGAATGACACTGTCAGCTACGGAACCCATCTGGAGCCTGCTCTTGTTAACTTCATGGTGCACCAAGGGTTCACAGCACCTTGCAGGATCAGGCCACTAGAGCATAGAGCTGGTCTCTAGAGTATAGTTTTTAGCACTGGGCTTTTTCTAATTAAACATTACAAAACCTAAAACACAATTTCACAAAACCACACCATATTTATAAGGGAGAGACATTTACCTGCCCCCATATTAGTTGGTACCAGCAGGGTTCTGTGGCTGTGATGTCACCAGCATAATGAATACTATGGTAACACTTAAAGTTTTGCTGCAGATACTTGCACATGGTTGGAGGTGGGGGAAAAAATACTCTTTTAAGCTTGTGTTGTGAGTGCGTCCTTTAACCTGCCAATTGGGGAATTCAACACATTCTTAAACTGATGACATTTAGTTAAATTTAAAACACAAGTCAAACGGTTTGTAATGAAGTATACAACTTTATTGTGGCCCCAAAGCTGTTGGTGCTGTATAACAATTGGTTCAAAAACAGAGAGAAGAGCAGGAATTATTTCAATTTCCTTGCCTAATACTATTGTGAGTAAACTGCACTTAACATACCAGCTTCAAAGAGGTAACATGCTGAAGTCAATCATAATATCTTAATCAATATATTATCAAATAGTGTGTTTAGCAGAACTGTTTAGACACTTTTAAGCTTCTATAAACACTAGTAAATATAATTTTAAAACCTAGCATGGGGTTAAAGCAATAATGAAACTAATTTTAGTGTTTAATTTTAACAAGATGTTTTAATTAAGATGTCATGTAGTCTGAGATTATAAAGTTCCCCCTAGAAAACGAGTGGTTCTGAATTTAAAAAGAAATATAGGTCCTTTGTATAGTCTCAAGCATTTTTTTTTTTTTTGCTATACCTAAAACTTTCTTCATTTTATAATGCCCTTCTGAGGTCCTCAGATGGAAGTTGGTAAATGAGCTAACTTTTATTTGTATTAGACTAGTGGCTGTAGACCCTAACTAGTAGTATCAGCGTCTCATCCTGCTAAGCACTGTGCAAGTGCATAATAAAATACAATCCCTGCCCTGAAGATCCTACAGTCTAACTAGATAATAGATGAGAGGGGAAACAGAAGCAAAGAGAGGTGAAGGTACTTATCCAAGGTCATAGAGCAGCTCAGTGAGCCAGGAATAGAACCTACATCTGTGGGCTCCTAGTCCAGTGGTTTATGCACCAGAGTGTGCTGCTGGGTGTCATTAATGTGAATTTCCAAATAATATACTTTAAATGTATTTTGCAAATGCAGAAACTGCCAGCTTGGCTTGATCACATCATACTGCTTTTCTGGATACAGGATTGTGTATTGGAAGGTCATGCTCAGTGCATTGAATAGTAATGTATGAGTTGTCCAGAAGTGTCAGAACGTAAACAGAAATTGCTCTCTTAGGGTGGATAATAGCTTGTTAGCTTTCTCTGTAGGAAATATTTTCAAAATTGACAAATTGTCCAGAATAAGTTGGAAATCAATCCACTTTTGTATTGGCTTCTAGAATCCATTTGTTGAATGAGTGAAAAAAATATGCCTATCCACTTCTCTCTGTGGTAGTGGCTTTGACAGCATTAATAAGACTTCTGAACATACTACAAAACTTTTCTTTGGATGTTCCAATACCACCTTTAAAGTTACTGTTAGAATGCTTTTCTTACAGCAGACTCCCAATATCTTACTTTGATTAACTGTGAACTGAATATAATATTTGGGCAGTATTAGAGAAAACACAATAAATAGATGTAACAGTCTTTCAGAAATATAACTTGCTAGTCTTTATTGATTTGGTAACAAAATTTAATGTAAAATGTAAACGGTTTTATTTGTAATTGGACCAGTCAGTAGTAAAGAGCAATGCATGCCAATAGTGTACAACTACCACAATGAGAAACACCTTAAAATTTTATGTAGCAATCTGTACTCCTGCCGAGCTGATTTTTTACCCAGCTCAAAAATGAAAAGTAGGGAGGTGTTAGGAAGAGGGATTCTACACCAATAGAGTGTTGGATATTAACTTGCTTTGTTGCTGTTTCTGTGGAGTCAGGTTAGAACTTAACAATTGTTGTTTTGACAAAAGGGTAAGCTAACTGAGTTTGTGCCTGATGCACGTCTACATATGTATTTCACATTACTTCCTTTCATATCTGTCAGCTGGGAAGTACTCGGAGAATAAAACTTCTAGTCTCAGTAGAACATGAAATGTGGAGCATTGAGATTTGTTAGATTTAAATACTCAACTATTATAAGAGGAATATTAGTGATTTAATGGAGGGTCTGGGATATGGATAGCTCTGGGTTGTAGTAGTAGGATACAGAGCCTTACCCCCTTAGATCACTGACTGCAGCCTAGATCAGTAGTGACCAAATGGTTTAACCATCAGGTGGCTATACTGCGACATGTGAAATGAGTTAATGACTTCTGTCCAGCTCCAATAAACACGAAACCAACAACTGTTACCCATGATCACGCTCTGTAGTAATTAAATGGACCCTAAGACTGATGTGAACTACACTATATGTATTCTTTCTGGATCCGGGTGAAGTAGTGGGGGGAAGTTTGCACAGCTATTGCTCGTAGTTTCCATTTCAAAGGCTGTCAATGTATCATCTATCATAAGAACAAATTTTGCATTTAAAATAAAAATCCTTGTGTGTGTAAAATATGAAGTGGATTTTTGTGCTAATGGTATATTGTAGTACTTGGCCTTTTTTTTTTTTTATCCATTTCTCTTGCTAATGAAAATATATTCCATCATTTCTCTTTTGGGGAGGCATGGGGGAAATGGGAGGTGGTGGTAAAGCAGTAATTGTAAGAGTTCAAATACTGCTACAAATGCACTTTGCAGAGGAGCATTCACCTTCTTTACCTTCAGAATATTCATAAAATGCTCTCTAGAGCCTCCAGCTTTTGACAGATTTCACATCCTTTTTTGGACTTGCATTCATGTGGCCTAGTGTGGGAGTTTAGTAAATAAAATATAAACAGTACTAGGTTATGTGGTCTTATGAATGTCCAGGGGTGCAATAACTTGAATGTTCTGGGGAACAGAAATAACTTTAAAAGCTTGTATGGGTTTTAGAGCATATGTGGCATGGTGAATTATATAACCATTAATAGAAAGGCAAGTGCATTGATATGTGCCTTCCTCATGTCTTTAAAATATCTTTTAAAATGTTTTTATCTCCATAATTGCAGTCATTTCACTGTCCTTCCCCAAAAAAGATGTCATTCAAAAACATGGATCCTAGCTGTACAATAGGATTTTATTGTAGAAACATGAAAGACTTTGAAAGAATTTCTGAAGAAATAACTAAGGTAAGTGTTGAAATTATGAAATTAATATGTCTGATACCCACTATAGTATGTACACTATATATATATATATATATATATATATATATATATATATATATATTAAGGATAGAAAATATAGTCCTAAATACACTGAATAGAACCCATCCTGTTCTAGAAATAGAGGTTATTGATGAAGCACAAACATACAAGAATTCTAGAATATTTTTACATCCCATAATATGAACATAAGTCTAAAAGGAGAATAACTACCATAATTGTGTGTTAAGAGATGAGATGATGAGTATAAGAGACAGACTGAAACATAACAGATACTACACTGGTTTGTAGACTCAGTATAAGATTATTCCTCTAGGTGGCACTATTGAAATGAAAATATTTTTGCAGACAGCACCTTTTATAGTCATTGGATTGTCTTCTACCTGAAGAGGAATTTTTAAATGCAATCCATCCCTTGGAGACAAAACTTTTAAGAAATGGAAATATTTGAGCAAAGCAAAATTGTGCATTATTTCTTGTTAGTATAAGTGCTTTTTTGATTTACATTTAAGATAAAGCAGTGTTTTTATGACTTGGAAGCATTGTTTTAAATCAGCAAAGCAGGTATCATCCAGTAAACCTGCCTAATCATGTCCATGCCACTTTAAGAACCTAGGAATAGGTTTATTTAGGTGAGTTTGAATGTAGTTGGCAGGCATTTTCTTCTAGACTGTTGCAGTGTATGAATGCCAATAATGTGATACAGTGCTAATGTGTGTTGTGTTAGCTATGGTACCAAACAACCAAATCTTTTATTATCAAAAATGGCCTACAAAAGGATTCAGCAATAACAAAAGATGCATCACAATATTAATGCATGTGCGTAATGGTTTTCACGTCTGTGCAAGGAATTAAGGTTTGTACAACATTAGAAAATATAACTTTCTATATAAGTGATAAATATTATTATTAACTTATGAACCAATAAGTAATATCCAGATTTTAAACTTAGTAACCACATATAGTGGTCAGTAGATTTTTGGTTAATGCTGAAGTTTTTTCTTTTGTATGATTCAGACATGGAGGACTAGAAAGTAGATTTAGCGGACAGGCACTCCAAGCAATAAAGACATGGAATGAAAGTTTATAAAGCAAAGTTTCATTATGTTATCTGCCCTGTTGTGATTGAGAGGAGATTTAAGAACATGACAGAATAATGAATGAGAAATTGAGATATGTAAGAACCTTCTTTTATTTATTTATTTTTTTCCATTGTCTTCCTCTTAAATCTCAGGCCAGGTGAATTTCTCTCCCCATCCATTTGTTGGATGCTGTGAAACAGCTTCTAGTTTAATGTCAGAGGAGCTGATTTTAGCCTTAAAACTATTTTACTAGCATTTTGGATTGGGGCTCTTTTAATATTAATATGATGACATCAATGTAAGTACACCCGAAAATAGATTATGTATTTTCCAAAAAAGAGAAGTTTTCATATGAATATTGTGTGAAGAACAATCCTACTGTCATTCTCCAGTCTGCCCCATCAGTCTGTTCATTTTTCCTGCTCTGCTTCTGACTACTACTTTTATGTTTAATTTATTATCACTTTAAGAGTAACTTCAATGCCTTGAATGATAGCACAGTTTACTTCCGAGCGGGGACACCTAGGTTAGGTTAATGAAGGACTTCCGATTCTTGCTTCTGTGGCAAGTGACGTAATAGGGTTCTGTAGACCCAGACTCTGAGATTTGCTGCTACTAGTTTTAAAGCGCAGTGTAGATATACTCTTGAAATCACAAAAAATAAATCTTTGAAAGTTAATTACTGACCATGTACTTTAAGTTTTTACAAAAATTATGAAATGTAGCTAAATTCCTGTTTTGGTCAGAGAGCGAGCAGTGGTTCTCAGGCTGAAGAACTGTGTTTTTGTCATGCTTTTGCAGCATCTCATAGTTCATTCAAGAAGTGATACTTCTGGTTCAGGATAAAGCTTTCCCTGTGTGTGTGTTGTGTAAGCCAACTAAATTGAAAAACAAACAGCTCTTTGAACACCGTTCAGTTACGTTGTTCATATATTTTTAGAATGGGTGTTTCTTTGGTAAAAATGCAACAGTGATCAAATTTATAAGTGAAACCAAAAAAGTGAGGGGGGGGGGGGTGTCAAAAAAAAGCAAAAAAAAAACAAACAAAAACCACGTTTGAGAACCACAGGGATTTATTCATTTGGAAGTGTGTCCCCTCTGTTATCTGTATCCATTGACCAGATACAATAGAAATAAATGCTTTAGAAACATTGCAGTCAGTTAATGGGACCCAGCATGTCAAAATACTGAGATCTCTTCTGATAATTGTCTCCTGTTCACGTGAACGTCTGGGTGGAAGTACCTTCTATAGCAAATGTTATGTACATAACACTTTTGCATTAACTTTTTGGAAAGCTAGAATACTGATTAAGAAAACCCACGTCCAGAATTTGCCTATTAACATGGAAGGTAGTGGTAGTCCCTGAGTGATATGCAATTTGGAAATAATTGCTCATTTTAATAAGGTTCCATACTGCAATTGTTTCATGATCAGCTTTCTGCTACCTTTTCTAGTTTTTCTTTCTCTAATCTTTTATAATTTCCCTTAGTATTTAGTACTCAGAGAGATGTCAGAATAGTGGCTCTAAAGAATGAAATCTTCTGTCATCTCCCATGCTGCCTCATTCATGTATCTCAGTCCTGACACAGAAGGACCACCTTTAGGGGTGAGACAATGGTTCAGTCTCAATACTACTTTGGCTTCTCTGAAACTGTGGTGATGGCTTTTGTATTGCAGGCACATGTCATTTAGAAGTTGGACTGTGTACGAACCCATTTCACAGGCCACCAAACAGCTGCCATGTGACTGTCAGGGCTGGCTTCATCTAATGATCTAGTGATGATGAAAGACTTTATATAAAATTACCCAGTCCCCTGAGATCTACAGTCTTTGTTCTTGTCTAAACCTTTTTCTTTCTTCCTCAGTACTCAATCTTTTCTTTTACCCTTTTCATTGCCTTCTGCTCATCTCAGTTGTCTGCATGTCTCTCACTTTCTCCTTTCCCTTCTCCTCAGGTTTCTCAGTATAATAACAGAATGAATTTAAATCGTCTAGAATAAAGTGGAAAATTGCAGAGCACAGTAAAAATTGCAGAATCTGATTTTACTTGGAGCATAATTTTCCAGTGCCTTATTTTTTTAAATAGCTCATGCTGTTTAAATATCTATTTAAGTTTTTTTTTTAGTGCTTCAGATTGTTTCTCATTAAAACAAATTATTTTTGGAGTTCATAGTTTGATCACTTCAATGCAGGTTATATCTGTAGACTAATGTAGCTTTGCATATACTATAGCTGTATATTGAGATTTACTTTCCTAGGTGATCAGCAATTTTTTTAAACTTCAATGAGTGTTGAATCCCTTGATAGAGGCTCAGCTTCCTTGTCTCTGAGGAGACAGGTGGTATGTCTACGCTGTATTGTAAATCCAGGTCTGTGGGATATGGGCTTGTGGACTCAGTATTTCCAAGCCCATGACTGAGTGAGTGTCCACATGGCGCCATAAACCTGGATTTAAAATTGCTGGACCCTGGTGTCTCAGCCATGCTAATGCAACCTTACTGCATTGCGCAGACCTTCTGACTCCAGTCTGCAGCTTGAGTTGCATCTATGCTGCAGAATGACAGAGCTTGGACCTGAGTCTGAGGAATTTGGACTCTGATGCACCTTACTGGCAGGGCCTTAGGACCTGGGACGTGAGTGTTTGCTGACCTGAGTAAGACTGATTTGTGTGGGAACTGACCAGGGGCTTGAGCTCAACCCTGAATCAGAACCCAGACTTAGTGTGCAGTATGGACATACCGAGGGAGGTTTCTGACATGTAATTAAAAGCTGTCTGTTAGCATTTTTAATCCACTGTGAGATTTATCTGCTCTTAAGATGGCTTATTTCCCTTAAATCTATATGTTTAAACTTAATAAAAATATTGATGACTTATGTGCTCTGTCTTTGCCATAAAAATGCTTCCAGAAATTCCAGAAGGTGCTAACCTGCCCACAGATCCTGCTTGCAATTCAAGAGATGACAGAAGATATGAAGACTGTTTTGCAACTTGTTACACATGAGTGTAAGCTAATGGAGTTCTGCATATATGTAGTGGTTCAGTTTGCCTGTGTGGAACACGTTGCAAGAATGGGGTCTGAAACTCCAAGTGTGGCTATTGTTTCATGAGGTGGCTGAGTTAGAAACATATTTATTTACCAGAAGAAGTGGGCTATTGAGAGTCTGTGCAGTGTTTTTATTCTAATGTGACAAATGAAAATAAAAACAAACATGCATGTTGCAAATTATGTGCTGCTGTAATTAGATCAATACACCCAGGGACTGTATCCCTTCATTTTCAATTAACAGTTTATCCGGTGTGTTATCTTGCATTATAGATGCTGAAATCTTCATCTAAGGAGAAATATCCCTTGTTTACTTTTGTAAAGGGTCATTCTAGAGACTATGACTTTGCCTCCAGTCCACTCCATGAAGAAAATGACCTTTTCTCCGAGGAGGAAAAGAAAAGATTAAAAAGATTTAGTACAGAAGAGTTTGTCTTGCTTTAAGGACATTTTATAGTAAGATATTGGCAGCTGTCCAGGAGAACACTTGGCCTTTAAAAAAAAAAAAAAAAATCACACAACACAAGGCAAGCAATATTGAAATTGATCTATTTTCATAAAGATTATAATGTCCTATATGTTTGGTCTTTAAAATGTCACTCATAAATGTAATTATGTTTGTTTGTTCATTGATAGTTGGATGAATATGATGACACTTTTTGCTAGTGAAGACAGACAGCATTGTTTAGACCCAGACACAATATAGCTGGATGGGTACCATACATGCCCTCCTTGATAGCTCTGTCAATGAGCCTAAGTCTTGACCTGCAATCCCCACTGCTGTTCCAGTCCTGAACAGTCTGCCAATTATATGGTGGTTTTGTGGTGTGGACATGTCATCTAGTTTTGAGACTACTTTATTGTTTCCAGTTGTAAGCAAAACTTGAATCTAGGGCTCCTGAAGAAAAAGCCGTGTTCATTTAATCTATTTTGCTTTCGAAGCCCCTGTAATGGTTAGTAATGTAATGATGAGATACCTTTCTAGCATTGCACTATTCAAGATGTAACTTTGATATATCAATAGTAGTTGTTAGCTACAATCCAGATGCAATTATATATGCAGAATTGTGAATTAAGGTACTATTTAGCAGTATGATTTTATAATGGCTACTCATTAAACTTGCTGTTGAATCTTAATATCAGGAATGAATATAAAGTATTGGCTTTTCCCTAACATTTTTAAAGGTTATGTTATTAATATTAACTGCAACCAGTCAAAGCAGATAGACAGTTATTAAATGGGAGCAGTGTTTGTTTCCTGTCTCGACAATATAATTGATACTTCTATTCCTACCCAGGCAGCTTAAATTAGAGCATAAAACAGCAAATTGGGGGTAGACAGTAAATATTCTGGGATATGATCTTCTGATATGTGCCATTATTATACATTGCTCTTGGTGATTTTAGATGTAGAGAACATCTAGCAAATAAGTCTACATGAACAGTTTCATGCTTTAACAAAACAAATTCAGAATTTAAAATACACATTTAACACTGCCTACATTTAAAAATAACTTTTATTAAAGGTGTGAGATTAAATGCATGTATTTATGAACTATAATGGTAAATTTCTCTTGCTTGAATTGTTTGAATTCTGGATCTAAAAAAAATTGAGGTATTGAGGCAAATACTCTGTAATAAGGCAAATTTTATTGTATTGTAAACCACTATTAACTTATTCTAAAGTGCCATTTAGGCACAGAATGCACAAATATTGTCTACCCAAATATTAAATATTCTATGTATCACTGAAGTAATCTTTTTTCCTTTTATGAGAATGGAGTGTAGAGTTACTAGTAGGGAGATTTTAGGCAAATCTGGGACAAGCGCATGTTCGTACCAGAGTTGAATTGTTCATTTTCACATTTGTTCATTGAGTTATCACTCCAAAAAATGGGGATTATTTTTCAGTTTTATTTGTTTCTTTTTTAAAAAAATTCTCCAGTTGATTGGATATGCTAATTTGCTCCTTATTAAATAATATTTTTAATCGGTGTAACATTACTTTTAGGTCCTGCATATACAGAAGGAATCAGGGATGATCTTATTTGATATTTTGTCCTTAATAATCCGGAAGTAGTGGTAAAATTAACATGTTAATGAAATGCAGATGTTAATTTTGGGAAGAGTTATGAATACTAGTGAGGGCTAGAAAATATTGTAGATTTAAATTTGGCTTGCATTTTTCTAATGATATTTTTGATACGGAAAAATAATGCAAAAAATAAATATTAGAGAATATGTCCAGAAAACAAAACTACTGAACAAGACCTATGTGGGATAATGGACAACAAATTAGACATGAGCTTGCACTGTGCATTCAAAAAATGAAAGAAAAAAGCCAATGCAATTCTGGGCTATGTATCTAGACACTCATGTAATAAAACAGGGAGGTAGTAATTGTTCTTTCTGACCTCATTGATACTACCCTTTCTGCTGCTGCCTCTTTGCCAGGAAGGTATTAACAAATTAAAGTTCACTGAAAAACAATAAAAATGATCAGGGGCCTGTAGGCATGGATTTAAGGCAAATTAACAAATATGTATGGCTTTGTTAATCTATTACTAAGGGAAGGGCATGACACTTTACAAATATTTAATGTATAAACACTGGTGAGGAGACAAGGAATTACTTGGGTGGTACAAGGGCATATAACTTTCTAAAATAGAATGAAACTAAAGGAAAAACTTCATACAGGAGAATATTAGGCTGTGTAACGCTCACAAGGAAGCGTTGGAAGTCCCATCACATGTAACAGTTATTGATACCTGACTGACCCAAGCACTAACAAATGTACAATAAGGAATAATTGTGCGTAAGGTGAACTAGATAAACTAATAACATCCCTCCCGTTTCCAATTTCTATGACTGTAATAATAAAAGAATAAATTTAGTATGCCTAAACGGCTTTAATGCCTGGGAGTTTACAAGTAACTTTTTAAGCAAGGAATCAAAAGTGACATTAATTTAGTGAATATTTTTAGTGGATACCCAGTAGACTTTTTCCTGACTCTATGAAATACTTAGTTTTGACCATGGGGAATAAATATGCTGCAGTAAATATTACAATAAGTCTGTATGTAAGCATGTATGTACATAAAACATCACATCTCTGTTAAAAGAAATGTCCCTCCATTTCCTGTTAGAGGCCCCATTCTTTACAGCAGTAACCATAACTGAGCTGCTAGTCTGATGTCTCAGGTTTGTCCTATGGTGGATAGCTAATAAGCAGAATTAAATTTTGAAACTGGAGTGGGTTTGAGAGGGAAGGACATTTTTGCAAAGTGGGAAAGATTAGGTTTGGTATTTAAACTGAAACACAATTATCTGGGCTAGGTAACTTTATACATGTTTCATCTAAGAGTGAATCTGTTTGCCACAATTACAGACTTCAATACAACAAACCATTTCAGCATGTTTTAACTTTAAGCGTAGTACTTCCTGTTTTTAATAAAACCTTCTTGCTGTAAACTTACCTACAAATCGATTATAGGTAAAAGTACCTACTGCAGTTAGTGCATGTAACTTTTAACCTAGTATGCTGACTTAAGGATTGCCATTTCCTCTTCCTTTGCTCCGTGGCGGAAGTCACACTTATATCACAAAATAAAACATGCATGTAACCAGACAAGCTAACTGTGTCTATAGAGATGTATTATTATGTACATGAGAAGAGTGGATTGGCGTTCTGACTGCAAATAGAAATAATTTTATTACAGATAAATGTTAAACATAAAATGTATCTGCAACACTTCAACAGGTTCACATTGTTCTAGGATCTGTAAGAACATTTTCGTTTCTTACTCTTTTATAACTTGTGAAGAAGGCCTAATGTTGAAATACCTTAGCTAACTTAATTTTAATGATAGACCTTTTGTTCAGTGTATATTTATGATAGATAGGAAAACTTGCATTGCAAAACTGTCAGTAATATTAAGACAGCTGGTGGTGGTGATATTGAGTCCTTTAGTCTACCATGGTAGTGTGGCATTCAGAGCCACCTGCACAAATTTGTTAGAACTAGTAGCAATTTTTAGTTACCTTTTCTCTCACTCCTCCAACTTTCATCTTTGTTCTTTTTTCCATGTTGGTGATTTAGGTAAATGCCCCCAAATCTGTGTAAACAAGCATCTAATAAGGAAGTGGAAATGGGGGACAAATGAAAACGGGGGAATTTTTTGAAGGAGGCATGGGGGATTTAATTAGTTCTATGTTACTTCTTGGAAAAAGTAGGGTAGTCCAGGCCAAATTCCAACTTGGATACTTAAGGAAAATTTTAAGTTTTCCACTTGTACTTTCAATGAAATATGGTGCTTATTTCTGGCCTTAAATTTTTTTTCCTCCATCCCTCTTGGTCAGATCGCTTGCAGCCCCTGTTCTATAACCTCTCTTCCCTGTATTCCTGGCCAATTTGATCTGTTACCATGGATTTAACTATCATGTCTATGTTAGTGACTCCTGCATGTCCTTTGCTACCCATGACATTTCACCTTTGGTCTTCATCTCTACCTGTCTACGTAGTTTTCAAAATGCTCTATACTAGGCCTCACTATTTTAGAAATACAGCTAGTTTCATGACTTTTCCATGTTGCCCATAAAGCTAATTACATAGGTCTTGAAACCTAATAGTTCAAGATTCTATCTCCTTCCAGTCTTACTTCCTGTTTAGATTCCATTGCACCAATGAAAAATGGCTAGGGCACAGAAAGAAGACCTTGGTTTTGAAAGCATTCTAGTATATTTCCTGACTCCAGGACAGGCAAGCTCACAGGTTGTCCTCATCCCTGAAGGTCCATGTACAGTGGTGACACAAGTTAAATTACCAAGTTACTAGAAATTAATGTTCTTCTGTAACTACAGGGGACTTTAATTGGAAACTGTTAATCGCATAGTAATTATCTTTACTTCTACTGCATTATCTCCTGAAAACTGTGCAATTAATTTGTGTCATCACTGTTACTGCTGCTGCCTTCAAACACAAACCAACTGTACATTTAGTTACTCACACACCCAGCAGTGGCCTATATTCTTAAGAGGCTTATACAAATCATTGACTGATTAGTTACTTGCTTTCTTCATGGAACTAGCATCTCAGTATCATGGAATGTGGCAAATATGGGCGTCTTTTAAATAGGTCTGTTCTTTCCCCACCCAATAATTGTTTCTGCTGTTCCCTTGCTTTTCTTAGGAGGGGGGCATTTTTGTTTATCAAGTCTAATACCAGCAGAAGTCACCTCTGCCAGGTCTTTGAATAACTAGCTGGGACTTTGTCTTCTGCATCTAGCCAAAGGCATATGCCTCCATTTATCAAAGTGAAGCGAAGTCTTGGGGTTGTCTTCCACTCATCTCTGGATGATCAGTGGCCATAACCCCTTTTTCCACCAGCTTTCTATGAAAACCTGGTTCTGATGACCTATGTGTTTTGTCACCACCAGTCTGGATCACTGTAAAACACTATATCTAGGATTGAAGGTGGATGCAATACAGACGGTTCACTTTTGTGACTGTGCACCTACCTACTCAATGAGACGGACTACCCATCATGAGCACTTCACCTACATGTTCCGCTTTCTGTTGGTTCCCAGTCTGTTTCCAGTATCCATTCAAAGCCATGTCCTGATCTTTCTAAGGCATCTGTGGGAGACCACATCACTCAGGATTTACCAAGACAACTGCTCTCTGGGACAATTCAACTGTCAAAGCGCCAAGACAAAGCATATGAGAGCCAGAAGTGGGGAGGGATAGCTCAGTGGTTTGAGTATTGGCCTACTAAACCCAGGGGTGTGAGTTCAATCCATTTAGTGATCGGGGGCAAAAATCTGTCTGGGGATTGATCCTGCTTCAAGTAGGGGGTTGGACTAGATGAGCTCCTGAGGTCCCCTCCAACCCTGATATTCTATGATCTTGGTCAAGGGGATACAGAGGTAGAACAAATTTTCAGAGGAAATCTGTTTAGGCTAGAGTCTGACTGCTTTCAGGACATACTCCAAAACCCTTGCTCTTTGACAAAGTATTTCCATCATGATCGGCAGGGCCAATCAGAGGAGGGCAGGAGGAAGGAGGGCCATTTGGCCTGGGCTCAAGCTCAAATGGGGCCTTGCATTTAGACCTTTGTTAATTTTTTGGCATTTGATACATTTTACAACTTTTTTTATGCACATCCCTGTCAGACCAGAAGAGCATTTGTTAAATAAAAATATATTCAAATGATGTCTCACTCTTCTCTTGGTGCCTTATTTTGTTTTCATGTGTCATTATTTTTTATTTTTATTATGGCTAGGGGCCTCAAAAGCTGGAAATAGCAGAAGTGAACTCGAAAGGATGGCTAAGATTAAGGAGCTTTCTGCTTGTGAAATGACCATAGAAATCTGTGCGCGCTGCTGTGTATTAGTTTTATAGCAATCAGGTGTGTTAGGCTTGGATGATTGTGTCCTAATTTCTTACCTTGTTAAGCAAAGAATTTTTCAGCCCAAGGAAAGTCTTGTGAATTTTTAATCTCTAGACATAAGTGTTGTTCATGGATATCATGATGCAATCTTAATTGCTGAAAGTGTGGCACTAACATGGGGGATCATGTTTGTAAGTTACATTAATTATAGGAGAGAATGAGCTCACTCTAGAGACCTGATTTATTTCGAGGAGTTATTGATGACCTGTAAAATCAAATGGTGAGTGAGTTATAACAGTCAATAATAGCAGAAATGAACATAAACAGCATGTTTAAAGTCCAGCCCACCTCCTGTTCTGTTTATGCATTGTTTGTATTGATGGATTATTTTTGTGTATGTGATGGGGCAAATAGTCTGTGGCTGCAGTACCAGGATACCCCAATAGGGGCAGATGGTGCTTGATTATTTTAATTCATGGATTGAGAGACCTTATCCATGATCAGGATGTGATCCAGACTGAACACACTGTGGGTGCTGGGTGAGAGTATAGAATGTGTAACAAAATTTTACCTTGTAGTTTTGGTTGTGAACATCTCACTGATTTTCATTTACACTAAGGGCTATTTACACGTTTATGGCAGTATAAACTAGTTACACACATTTTAAAGCCCCTTTATAGCATCACAGCCATGTAAAAGAGCCTTAAGCTATGTCAACACTAGAGACCTTCCAGAGAGACAGCTGTACCACTGTAAGGTTTCCTGTGTAACCACACTATACCAATGGGGACAAGCTCTCCAGTCTGCATGATTAAACCACCCTGAATGAGCAGCAGTAGCTATGTTGGTGGGAGAGCGTCAAAAAGTTTTACCAACAAAAGTGCTAGTGTAGACATAGCCTTAGTGTAAATGAAAATCAGGACCCTGAATAGTTGTCATTGGACCGTACAATTAGTCACCTTCATCAGGTGGTATTGTTTGTTTCCTCATTGGAAGATAAAAAGCTTTACAAACAAGTATGTCTTTCACAGTTCGCAAGGAGTCCATGGGCAGTCATATTGTTTGTCTACTTTGTGAATAGTAAAAAAAAAAAAAAAAAAATGGCTTTTCTTAATGGTTTCAAGATCTCTTAGGGGAGAAAGCTCTTGGATGTTTATTCACACGAAAATTCAGGATGGTTTTCTGCAAATGCTTTTTCAGATAAAAACTTACTCTGATGTTTATGAATAAAAGCAGTTGCAATTGCCAAACAAATCAGCAGGTTTTTTGTTATTTGTTTAAAGCAAGAAGATGAACAATAAATGCTTAGTGGTTTTTGCCTACCTCTAGCGCGTGTGTATGTGTGTGTGTGTGAGAGAGAGAGAGAGAGAGAGAGAGAGAGAGCGCGCATATGTTAACAACCAGGGCTTTGTGAGTTCTGTGATTAATCTAAATGAGAGTAATACGTATACAGTCTTTCCTTCTGTTCACCTTTTAGGCCCTGATCCTGTAAGTTGGTCTGCTCAAGTGAACCTCCGTATCCATTTAAATGAAGGGGCCTGTATGCGGGCTAAAGGACTACACATGCAAAGTAGTTTGCAAGATCAGGGCAGTGGATAAGGTTATCCAACTTAGTGGGACCTCTGTTGCAGGTTTGGGCTCCTATCTTAGACAGTAAGAGTTGGCAATTTATTGCAATCCCATAATTTCTGCAGAGTGGTACTGAGTGAATGCCCACAATTGTTTTATTGGCACGTGCTGACTCAGTGGAGCAAGGTTGCATAGATTCTGTTTTTCAGGAAGTTGCAGGGAGGGAAGGAATTGTTGTTGCTCTGCATCAGTCAATGGCTGTCTTAATTAAATAAGGAAGATGATCTTCATTTCTAAATGTAAATGTCAGTTCCACTTAAAGACAATTAAAAAAAATCACTGCAAAATAATGCAAGGGAGCAGCATAGGATGCTTGAATTAGCATCTTTATTTAATTTTAAACAAAGTGGGAAGTTTCCTTTTTGGTTTTCCCTGTCTCTGTTAACAACTAGGTCAGTTAATAAATAAACTGAAGAAGAAGAAAAACCCCTCTATGTAAATCTAAAGAAACATTTAGAAAGAATCTTATTAAAAAACAGGAAAACTAATTCTCCTAATAAACTGACCAACTTTTAATCCTTAAACTGGGACAACTGAGAGTTACTTGCATTGTATGGCAGACCACTCAGATTTTGTTTTTAAGTGCCTCTCTAAAGCTTGCAGTGTGGGCATCTTTTCCAAGGGTTGCTGTGTCTTCTACCTCTAAAAATAAATGAAATAATCTGACAGTTGTCTGCTTCAAGATTTACCAGCACCGTTAGGTTCATAGTAGATTAATCTGAAATCGGTGCAGAGGTTTTAAAATCTACACAGTATTGTGATAATCCCGTACAGTGGGATCTGGCTTTGGTTTGAACCAAAGGTGTGGATCAGAATTTTGTAACTCTGTAAGAAGCAGAATCCAAATGCTAGATCTGAACATACCTGAATTTACAGGTTTGAAATTCAAACCCTAATTTTGCTGATGTTTCAGGGTGTTGGGATGCAGCTGGCAGCAGCCAATCATGGGCACTGAACTGAAATTTGAACCTGAGTCTAGATTTTGTTTTCAGCCCTATTTCTCCTTCCAATGGTATGGATAAGAAGACATTAAATTTTACAGCAGCTGTGAAAAGCAGAATGAAGTATTTGCAAAACACAGCAAGCTGATGTCTTGCAAATATATGAAGTTCTTTGGCCTTCATAGCTCAACCAGTGGTTTGTTGTTTTCATGCTAATACAAATTCTTGTATTAATAAGAGCACGGCCTTGCGTTTCTTCATCCGTATGGGAAAAAGTTACTTGTCTGGTGGTAAACAAAGAACAGAAGAATTGATTCACTGTCTTCAGTTTTAAAAAGATGGTATGAAGCAATAGTGGAGCAATTTTAATTGTAACTGTGTAACACTTGCGATCAGTAAGATCATTTGTGTTCTGTTTTTAGGAATTGGGGTACTAAAGAGTACATAGAGCATTAGAAATGCAAAACATGACCGCATGTTCTCAGGATTTTGTCAATGTTACATGAAAGAGCACTTGTGCTGGGATGCTCAACTCTGAGGGTATTCTCTGTTTAGTGTGTATTTACAGAGATGTATGAATATTTGATTAATGAGTCATGGTCTCTGGAGAAATTTAATAACTGTACTGCTGTACAAAGCCAGCTCCTTAACTGTTAACACAGCTGCCAATAGTGTCATTGACACTGAAGCCCTTTCTGCATCTAATATATTCTGTGGAGTAAATTCCTTCATTACAAGGGGATCTGTGGGACACATTATTCAGTTATCTGTTTTGAACTGTTACAAGCTCAATTTACAGATCCTGATTTGTAAAGATTTTTCCAGTGGAAACAAGCAGTGACACATGAGCTGTAAAACAGCAGTTTCATGTGGTTATGTTTTTACAAAAGTTAGTTGGAAGGTCAGATTTACAAAGTGTTGTTTTAAAAACTTCTCTATGATACGATCTGGGTACAAAGTAGTATTACCTGCAACATTAATACAAAGTTTATATACTATGAAAGCGTGTGCAACATAAGAATAAATGACAAATGTGGGTGTTAATGGGTGTATGTGTGTAAATATCTGTATTAGTACAATCCAATAAATAAAAATTGAAGTTAGCAATACTTAAAAAAAAAAAAAAAAAAAAAAAAAAAAGGCAACTAGTGCATCCCAGATTGATCTTAGTAATCCTTACTCACCTGAGCAATGAATTCAGTGAGACAACTCTGGTGAAAAAAGACTCTTTTGATACTATTTTCAGAGTGAGGTGCTAGTTGCCTTTTTTTAAATATGTCAGGATAGATTCATTATTAATTTTTTGTTCAATACTTTTCCAGAAATAATTTACTGTAATTTTACCATTGTCTCCATTTTTATTTCTAATATCTGTGAAGACATCAGTTCTTACTTACAAAGTTAGGTGGATATTTTAGTGGTGTTACTTCAGTTAAACTACTTTAAATAATAGGGGAAAATGTCAAAAAAAGATAAATTTAGTGCCGAGGCTTTCACTGGAAGCTCTAACTGCAGGTTAGAATTATACATGCTATGCAGAATTTCCTGCAACACTTCTCCTTAGGGCCACAATGCATTACAGCAGACGTATAATGAAGCTGCTATAAAATCTCTGGTAATTAAGGGGGATTTGACAGTAATTGCAACAGTGAATCAACTTAATTATTACCTGCTTCAAAGAGAGCTAACCTGATGTTATAATCTAACCTTTTCTACTTTTAAAATGAGAGATTAAACAAGTATATGTAGCATTTAAGAATTAAATCTGTTGAGATAGAATTCTATTAATATACTTTATTATATATACTATATTATACAGTATGTATATATAAAGTTCTCCTTTAGTTGCTGTGTACATATAATATTAGTAAAAAGCAGCTGAAGGAGAAGAACTATCATCCAATGATTTAGAAACATACGGCGTGTGTTCATTCATATAATAAGCGGAACCTTAGCCCATGTCTCTGATGCAACCCTCTTCTTGACTATTAACAGCATAGGACCCATATAAAGACCTTAGTTATAAAATGCTACAACACGCACAAGTCTAGTTCCCTGAAGAGCCTTGTGAAGGAGACACGGTGAAGGTACTGTATTTGTGGACTGAATTTTAAGCAAACTGTGCTGAAATATATTTCAGATGTACTGTAAAACCACAAAAGCAAGGGGATGCTGGCTTGAGGATGTCACAGCACTCTTGTTTACACTCCAGTTGTGGCATTCACAATGCTGTGAGATTCTATGTAGCTTTTACAAATGTGTAAAAGTGTACACAGAATAATTAACTTTCCTTTGGTCAAAATTGGTCAGATCCTTTTGGTTCACTCCCTCTAGGGCACCTGGCATTGGCCACTGTCAGCAGACAGGATGCTGGGCTGGATGGACCTTTGATCTGACCCAGTATGGCCATTCTTATGTTCTTATGTAATGTGTAATCTCGCCACGTACTGGGAGGAAGACTGTTGACATAGGAACATATTTCAACTTCATCAGTATTTTATCCAATTCTAGAATGATGTCAGCAAATAACAAACAACAAAGCAATGTGGTTTAGAGCTCTTTGGGCTGTGGAGCAGACAGGTTCCAGCTTCAAGGAGCTTCTTGTCTTCTTACCTTCATAAGCTCTTCACATAAACATCAACGGAAGAGTAGATCCTATGATGACACTATGATCTCGCTGATGTGCACTAAAGAATGGGTTAGTGACTAAACATCAGGGGCTTGATCCAACTCCTTTTAATATCAGAGAACTCTGAGATGAGTTGGGTTGGGTTGGGTCCCAGGTTGAAGCATATGTTAACTCTCTGGAGGACAAGTTCAGATCCTGGCTGGTCAACCCACCTTTCCATCCTTCAGAGGTAGAAATACTGAGTTTCACGTGGTTACCAAGTGTAGGTCTTTTGGAATAGACAATCAAAAAATGGAGACCTTTTTTTCATAGATTTTAAAGATCCCATAGCATCTCACATAAGACTAACAGGTTGCCTAGAGGATATTAACCAAAATTTTCTTCCCTGCCTCTTTTGCAGGGTGCTGCCCTAGCTGATTTCTATCCTTTGCATAGGGATGAGAGCATTTCGTCAGTGCTCTATGTACATCTAGTATGTGAAGCATCTCAGAGGGTGAGAGGCACAATATGAAATCAAATAGTATTCTCCAAAAGGAACAGAGAACTGGGCACAATTATGAAGAGGTTGACAAATGTTTTCGATAGCACTATCCACACCAGGATCACCAGCAACAGAAACTAACAAATTTAGCCTCACAACACACCTGTGAAGTAGGAATTTTACAGATGGAGAAACTGAGGCATGGAGATGCTATGACTTAAAAACCATGTGTTCTTGGAATCATACAACTACTCTGTTAACATCTGCTTGTTAGGTTGTGGAAAGATCGTCAAAGAGATTTTTGTTTGTTTTTCTGGTGCCATAAAATCCTACTGCTTATGACGTTAGTTTTTTCACTGTAGCCCTCAGTTTCCAGCAATTTGTTAGCTTGACCATTTCAAATGGCCAGCTTCTAGAAACATTCCCAACCCATGTAGCAGTTCCATGGTTTGTGCGAAAACAATAGTTTTTCGTGCACATAAAAGGAACTTAAATTAACTGCATGGCACTAAAAGGGCAAGTCTGTGATATTGCCATTCTAAAACAACCATCTCCGGGACTTGTGATATTAGCAGAATGCAGTAGTTAAATCTGTATCCTTCAAATAAGACTTAAAACACGTACAATAGAAATAACTGCAATAACTTGTTTTGGTTTTGTTGTTTCAAAATTCTAGTGCTGTTGCTTCCTGATGACTGGCAATATAAAAAAAAAAAAAAAACTCTGCTAGGCTCTGCCTTCTGTTTAAGAATGGAATAACATCTTAACTGTCGTTCTGGAACTCTGTCTAGTCCCTATAGCTATAAAATTGCTAGGGCCTGCAGGCTACAGGATAAGTTCCTGTGGCAAAATGGAAACAGTAGCATAGCCCAAGCTGTAAAAGCTACCTTCAGTAGAGAGAACTGAGCCACGGCCCCTATGGTGTCTGCTGTTCATGTCTGATACTGAGACTTCCCCGTTATGCGATCAGGCAGTTCCCAGTCTGGAGAATCGCTTTACCATGCCTGTAAATCAAGAAAGAGTAAGGGAACTTGTTCAAGCTCACCCTGCATGGATGACTATGCTGTGGCATAATTTATTCAAATAAAGCACCTTCTGTTCTACTACCTATCAAAACGGCCTTGTTTATTTTACTTTTATAAAATCTTCATGGCCACCACCAAGTGACGGGGGCATGTCACGATAAGTGCCTGGGTGGCTCAATGGTGCTGGTACTACTTATTAACTGCCATCAACTGCTGCAGGTAGCAGTGAAATGCCTAGCTAAACAATTGGGCCTTTCACCCTGCCCTGAAAGGTAACAGTCCCCAGGCTCTGGGTGCTCATCAGAGGAAGTGAATTCCAAAAGCAAGGACCCGATGCTGAGAACACTCTGCTGAAGAGACTCAGAAAGGTTTATCCCAGAAACTGACCCTACATGTGTCTCAGTTTTTAACAACATGCAGAAAGGGATATCTCTTAGATTACAAGGGACCAAACTGCCCTAGAGACTGGGGAGAAATCTCAGTGACCACAGCCCCTCCAAACTGTAGTCATAAGATAGGTAGAGACCTGCATCTTCAGCAGTCATAACTCCTATAAGATTCATTCTAGCCTGTAACTGGATAGCACACAATGGAAACTTTAGAACATTTCCTAGAATTCGCTTGTGCATATAGGGTGACCAGATGTCCTGATTTTATAGGGACAGTCCTGATTTTTGGGTCTTTTTCTTTTATAGGTTCCTATTACCCCCACTCCCATCCTGATTTTTCACACTTCCTGTCTGGTCACCCTGTGTGCATAGCAAAAGCTAAATATGTGATCAGATGCCTTTGGTCTCTAGTGGCATCAGTGGCTTCCTATTCATATATTCATGGGGTGGGGGAAGTGGCAGACTTTTTAAATAACAAATTTTCACTGGTGCCTTTTGCTTCTTTTACAATGCATTTTAACATAAATGAGAAATTAACATAGGAAAAAGTACTTCAGGTGCATGCTCAGTAACTATTTTTTCATAACGCTTTAATGGATTCAGGGTTGAGCGCTACTAAAATCTGGATTTATTAGAAACACTCCGTGCATTTCAATGGAGTTTTTCTCATGACTCTGGATATTTTACATTATTTCAATAGAGCTGACCCTCTAATTCATTAGAAATGCTCCAATATAACCAATGGATCATTTCTAATTATTCTGGTTTTACAGCAAATCCAAGGGTCAGCTGTACTGAAAACAATGGTACTAACCTTTGAGTTTATTAGAAAAATGCTTGTGTCTCAATGGAGCATTTCTAATCAATTGGATAAATAGGAATCCTGCACCCAAATAAATCCCCTTTATTGGTGAAACAGACCCATGGATTTGTTGTTACTGCCATTCTTTAAAAAAAAAAATACAGTAGGACTTTTTTGTACTTTTCTAGTGAAATTCCCTCTCTGTTGTACTCACTTTTCTGTGAGATAGAGGAGTATCTGATAATTGCAACTGTCAGTGCTGGAGAGGGGGAGACCCCAACTTTCTTTTTTGGGGTCTCCCATGACCCTCCTCTCTGGACAATCGTTCTCCTGTATTCAGGAGGGTCCATTTCTAAGGAAAGAGAATTCAAACCCCAGCTAACTGAGGAGAGGGCGCATGTGTATGTGTGTGTGGACATTCCTCATGCCATCCCAGAAGAGCCATGATGGGGTATTGGAGTGAAAGAACACACACCTCCTTCTCCCCCCCCACCTTCCCAAACAGCATCCTTTCCTGGGAAGCTCTGATACATTATGTGACTGCAGGAGCAGGGACCCTAGTCATGGGCCTAGAAAGCCTATGTAGTTATCCACCCATAGAGGTAAAATGGTATGTGTTTTGGGATGGGGCTTCTACAAAATACTGCTAGGTAGGTTGAGCCTACTAAAATTTGTTGACAGGAAAAAAAAGTGAGACAAGTTTTTAATTATTTCAGGTTTGTTTATCAAATAACTGATCCTATACAGACACACATGTGTTACTAAGATTCCACTGAGGTAAAACAAGCACTGGTAATGAATCCAGATTCCTTGTTCTCTGTGTGAATTACAAACCAGTCTAGTCCCAGTCTGAGCAATATTCTAACTCTCCTTGTCACACTCTAGGAAATCCACTGAGCAACTCATCTGTGGTAGTGACAAACCTGCAAAAATGGAAACTCCTCTTTAAAAAAGATTAGCGTAAGTTAGTTCTCTCTTTTTAGGAAGCTAGATGATTTTACCTGGCTGTGAAAGTTGAGAAATCCAGGCTAGAGCCAAAAGAAAAAGATTCTGCCCCGAAGTTGCTAAAATGTTGTGCCTCTGCCTAATGCTTGAATATATGATCAGTGTATTCCCTGAATGTGGGAAGACGTTGACCCTGCCTATGATGGTTACTGAGAGTCCAGCATAAAGACTGAGTATGAATGAGAGCACCCTTGATTTCCTTGTTTCTTGGCACTTTTGCTCCCATAACAGAAGTTTATGCTTCCAGTTCAGTTGTCCTCTTAAGTAATAAGGCCTTTACTGAACAATGTAGATACTGGTGGGAATATACTTGGTCAGGGGGATTATAGCAAAGATAGCAATATGATTTCAAGTCTCTTCCTGCCCTGGAGGCATTCGCAAAATCACCAACAGGCAACCTCCCCCTACCCACTCAAATGAGATACAGCAGTTTATCATGTCAAACCTTGCTGCTGAGCGCAGTGTCTAGGGCCTCTGGCTGTCAGAGGCAGGATTTCATCTTGGGGTCCCTAAGGCCAAATAGAAAGCCTCAAATGTTCATTTATGTTTCTTATTGCCTGGCCAAACCTGTGTGTGCTTTGAAATGTTTAAAAAGCTGACCCGTGTATTAATGGGGCTCAGAAAAATACCCAACAAGTAAAAATGTTAAATATATTTTTTAAACGAAAATGCATTTTACTCTCACCTTCTTTTGCATTAGTTGCCTATATGATATGCTTCCTATTGTGGTACTAGTTCTTGAAATGAATCTCTCTTATTGAAACCTTGGAAACAATCCAATTTGAGAGAAATACTAAAATATTGTTGGACAATCTGGTTCATAAACAGAACTACATAGAAGTGTGTGTGTCTATAATGAAGTATGAGAGTGTAAATATATATTATATACACTATCCGTATACAAAGTTTGTGTGTGTTTATATGTATATTCAAGTTATATCCATTTAAATACTTGTATGTGTATATAATATAAACACACACATATATATCTGTGTTCAAAATGGTGCATAGATGTACACATATTTGAGTTGTATATGTGTTTTATATATTTTATAGACTTGGAAGGATTAGATTTTTATTTGGTAAATGTTGGAAAACATCAATTTCACCATACACCCACAAACCAACAGAGAAAATTTGGTATCAATATAATAGAAATTTACAGATAGGCAAAGTAAGAAAAATGCTGCTTGACAACTTATTAGAGTTTGATTTAAGGATATTAACTTTGTGGACATCACATGTCAAAATATACAATTTGTGTTATACAGCTTTAACTTCTTGAATTTCAGCATCTAATGTTAAATAATTGTTTGACCTCTCCATTATGTGACACCCCTCCATAATTCTGGGCAACTGTGAAAATTTAAATAGATAAAAATAGAAAAAACACTTAAAAATAAATATTGATATTATCCGTCAATTATAAAAATGTAAAAATTGTCTTCCAAGTGTATATATTTGTGTTTCTATTTTTATATACATTATATCTCCATGTACAAAGTGTGTATATACACATATATATTTGAGTTATATTTGTGTGTGTGTCATATAGAGTATGTCTGTAAAATATTTAGTATACTGTGTATGCATATGTGTATTTATGGTGTATGTAAATTTGTGTAAGGTTTTTGTGCAACCATAATTTAATCCTATGTTCAAAATTTATTTCAGCTCACAACATGAGCTCTTTGAAACAATATTAATTGTTTCAGAACCAAAATCATTGATGATAACTCTTTTAGGAATTGTCATGTTGTCTATAAATATTTAGCAACTGGATTGCGTTTGCCAGTGTAACCCTGTATTACAGATGGAAAGGTAGCATCTGCTGAAATTAAAAGTGGCCACATTTTCACTGTAGCTTAATTAAATGCCAAAATTTATCTACATTAACAACAAAGTGGTGAAATTTATTGATCAATTCACATGATATAAGTTGACAAATGGCCTGAGCAATTTCCATAATTTTCTACACGTGTTAAAATTTGTAATGAAAAAAGAATACTATATTAACATTAAATGTAAAATGAAAGGGATATTTTGTAATGGGAGCTAACGCCTGGGGCAGTGTACTTTGTTTTCCATGCCTTGTCCAGGCATAGGCTGCTTGAGCTGTGTACAGATGGGTCTCTGACAGTCCTACAGCTGTTCTCCTAATTGTCCATTAAGTGTTCTATTGATTCTCTGATTCAAAGTACATGTCTTTCAGCTCAAGCTATCCTGTGAAGTGGCAGGCACATTCCTTGCAGAATGACAGAGCTGCTTGAAACCTAAAAATGTGGGCTGCCAGTTTCAATTGAGGATCCTGCTTTCAAAGGAAAAGGCTTGGTTAAAGGAGCTTTGTAATAGCTGATTAGGTTTTAGTTTCTAAACTTTTAGCATCAATCAGTTAAAGCAGCAGCAACATGAAGAGTTTTTAATTCCTTGTTAAATATGTACAGATTGCACCTGGCTGATAAAGGGCTGTGAGTATATCAGTGCTTGCTAACAAGTGATTAGGCTTGTTTGGCTGTACGCAGATTTTTTTTCCAGGCCCTTGACATGCGCAAAGATGTTCTCTTCTCATTTGACTTGCAAGTTCACTTTTTGCATTTTTTTTTTTAAAACGAGATCATCTGCAATTCCAGATTATGCCAGTCAGAACCCTGTTTAAAATCATCTTCCTTTAATCTGAAAAATGAAAGATAAGATGCATATCTGTTCCAAGGACCATAAATCTTCAAAGAAACAAATAGCCATAGATAAAACTGTAAAAGTTATTTAGTTCTCCACTGAAAGAGGTTTATTCATCTAAAATTTCCAGTCCATTGTGTCATGATTTGGTTATCACACTGTATGTCATTTCTTGCAATTGTATGAGCCTTGTATCTCAAGCAAAGAGATGATAGCCCCATAGCTTAAACTTTATCAATTGCATTCAGATATATCTCCATCTCTAAGCAGATAAATAAATTGCAACATAAAAAATACCTTCCTAAACACGGAGATTTGGATTGTGCAATGTACAGATTTGTATCTAGAATTTTTTACCCATATTTGTATATATTGATTTTGTAATTAAATGTGTTTAAATTTCCACTTAATTTAAATTTGTTTTTTAAAAAATATGTATATAATTTTCCAGATAGAATTAGCAAACAACAAGGAAATGTATATGAACTCCATTGTGACTTACTACATAGAAACCATCTGTTAGTTGTGCAAAAAGTGAGCTTTTTCTCTATAACTGAAATTACAAAATGGCCCTGTATATTTTTTCTAAATAAATAAATATATATATATAATTGAAATGAGACATGAAACTGTTTCAGATAAAACTTATAGTAAGGAGAGTTGTTTCTGTTCAAGAAGATTTTTATCCTTTATAGTTTAAAAAAAAAACAAAAAACCCACCTCTGCTGTGAATGTTTGATATGCTTATTCTTTAATCATCCCCTTTATATTATTCCTCATTTTAATTTTGCATTGTACCTAGCAAAATTCACAGTCATGCAAGATAACACATTACTTTGACCCATCTATCAAATTATTCAGAGCCTTTTAATTTAAACCAGAATCTTGCTCCTTGAATTACTTTACATAGTTGTTGTTTTTTTCTTACCTTGGCCCAGTTGTCTTTGAGATGTCAAATTTACAAGCAACAACGTGTGGTTCTAAGAAGCAAATGAACTAGTCAAAAATGCAAATGAAATTTCTGCCTATGATTCACAGGCAAAAAAAGATGCATTTGAGATTTTATAACCAGAGTCTCTCCCTATCCCATAAAAAGGAATATGTGTCAAATTAAAGAAGTCATCTAGGAGGTTGTAGAATATGTAGTAAGGCACATATTCTCAATTTAGGGATGTAAATTTCTACCTCCATGCATGGGGCTGATACACCAAATTCCCTGTGCACCAAGAGGACAATAAACTACTTCGTTGTTTTCGCTGTCAGACAGATTGAATAAAAAAAGTCTCCTTAACGTAATAATAAACTATATATTGATACCTGCAAAACATTTTGTGAATCTACTTAGATTCCAGCACTTTCAATTACGCTGTTAGCCAGTTTTTTAAAAAGATTTTTAGAAGCTTTCAACTGTAGACTTTTGTCTTGTTGAATGAACTTCAGCTACAGTAAATTTTAAGTAAATTTGTGATGACTGAGCAATATACATTGGCTGAGCTAGAATCCAATAACCCACAGGACAAATTAATTTTCAACAAAAAGGGCAGAAATCTCAAGTGCCATGAGTATATGGAATCTCAGTCTATCTCTCTGGAGCCATTTTTGCAAATCACTACGGCTCTTCATAATCTAAATCAGTCTCCTTTAGCAGCAGAAAGATCTTTTTTCATGACAAAACAGAAGATGACATTCATTAGTGCCTAACTTGCATAAGCTACCTTAAATTTATTGGTGCTCTTATCCTTATCAGGATACGAATTCCTTTGTCTACGGCTATGGGAAAATTCCGGATGTACTACTAAAAATATAAATGGTCACTTTTATCAGAACTTTTGGCAGTTTACTTTATTTTAGAAGTAAAACTGGTGGTTAAGATTTTAAGACTTCCAATGGGCTTTGTTTCAATCATGGTTAATATGCACCCAGGATAGCAATACCAGTCTATGCAAGCGGCTGTACAGAAATCCACACTTCTTAGAGAATTGCTGCTGCTTAGAGCGAGAGGTGTAAACTCCGCGCTACATGGTGTATAAATACAATTTAGGGCATTACAAATGAACCTAAAATTAATAGGTGGATTCATGGCTGAGGGCCAGATCCTCAGCTGGTGTAGATCAGTGTATCTGCACTGACTTGTAGTGGTATTATCCGGAGAAATGGTATATCACAGTGCTTCTATTTGAACTGCTCCCTATGCCGGAGATCTTCTAGTGTATTCCTATTCCCTTTCCACTATCCCACATCCTGCAGAAGCCATAGAGCTTAGTTGTGTGAAAATGTATTATTAGGACAGTGTTACGGAGTCAAAGTGTAAATAAATGTGCTGCAGGTGCCTGGTCGTTTCTGTCCTCCCAGTTTATACTCTTTATTCTCTCTTCTGGGTGTAGGACTCTGCATTTATTAGTATTGAATCTCCTCTTGTTCCATGCAGTTCCCGCTCTTCTCAACTTTCCAAATCTCTTTGCAGTATGTGTCTGTCCTCTTGGATATTTGCAATGCCTCAAGTTTTGATGCCATCCACAAATTTGAGCACTGGTGGCTTGGGCTACAACTAGCAGAAAGTATATCTCCTTAAAAAAGGACAAATGCTTCACCATTGTAACACAAGTCCAAGGGTTTTGCAGACCAGTACATGTCCATGGACCACAATTTGAGAACAACTTCTCTATCAGAGCCTTTAAGAAATGAAAAATGTATTGTGATCTGTTGGGATGCACATTCCTGAGGTAGAGTCAGGGGAGCAATTTCTGCCTGCAATTCGGCTTATCCACCTTCCATTGCCAGTGGCATCTGCCTGTGCATATAGGAGTGTGTGCAACATTGGACAATGATGTTTGTTGTCTTATTGTTCTTTAAAAGCTGACAATGTGACTACTGCGTAAAAGACATGAAATAAATCCACCAGTGGATTCGGGGACTACTACCACTTTAATGGCTAGGGGAGAATTATCCTTAAAGACTTGTTCATAAAACATGGACAGTAAGGGCAGAATACTTAGATTAAGTGCATTAGGGCAGGGACCGTTTTATTGTTATGAATACAGTGGGTCCATGGCTCCTAGTTAAGATGACAAAATGTCCAGATACAATCGGGACTGTCCCGATATTTAGGTGTTTTTCCCAATATTTCATGGCGGCACTCCACTTTTTTTTTTTTGCTCCGCCGGCACCACTTCCGCTTTTTTGTTTGTTTGTTTGTTTGTTTGTTTGTTGTTTTGTTTTGTTTTTTTGCTCCACCAGCAAACCCCACCTCCCCCATGTGTCCCATCATTTTCTTCCTCTCATCTGGTCACCCTGCTCCTAGGTGCTACAAGCATGAAAATTAATAATAATAATATATACCCTGCTTATACACTATTAGTTGTAGGACATGCTCTTTAGTATTGTCTCTCTTGTGAACCTTACTCTCTTTAAATGTTCTGCTAGTACCTAGAAGCAAGAGTAAATTCTTTAGGCCATCCTCAGAAAATCATGGTAACTCATCCATCAGGATTCAGTGGTAGCTGTGTTAGTCTTCATCCATCAAGAGTTATCTTTGCATCTTCCTCAAGACTAGAAAGGAGGCCCAAATTTTAAAGAGAGGGCAAGCCTCAGACCCCACTCCCCAGCGGGAGCTTGAGGGCCAGATTTAAATGGCTGGCAGGCTGGATACGAAGGGGAGGCGCAGCACCTATTGTGTAATCTAGAAGAGTCCTTTTCCTCTCTCATTTTCCCCCCCACCCCCGCCCAAAAGAGGACTGTTCTACTGGAACAAATTTGAAAAAGGCTTCTCCTTTTTCATCCTTTATTGAAATCATAACCCTTTGTTTCTGATCTACTGGTTTGTTACCAGGGAAATTCATAGGGCTATTGCAGATTCATCATTTTGACTCCTGTGTTCTCTCTATATATCTAAGTAAATGGGTCTAAAATTTAATTACAAGAAACATATCAGTGACATGAGAACTCACTTTCTGATCTCAAATCCACGTGATTTATAAAAGTGGGGTAAGAATGAAACATCCTCATCTTGGTACAGATTTTCAAAGTTACAATAGGTGCATTCTCTTGCACATCTATGTTTGCATGCAAATACCGTGGCTGCAAATCAGACCTTTTCCCCCACAGACATAGTTCGGGTTTCACACTCACCTGATCTTGTCTATACCCAAAAACCTAATGTGCCCATGTACGCTGGGTGTTTGTTTCCCTAAATGAGACATGCAGTTGTATGTGAATGCCTAACTTTGAAAATCTGGCTTTTTATGGACTTTACTGGCCTCCCTGGCATGTAGCCATATTGATGTAAATCCACATTTTGGATCCATCACAGCGTATCCAAGACCTATATGTGTATTTTACTGTGCCCTGATGCCCATTTTTTTAATACTAGACATACAAATGAGTTAAATAATTCCAACATGATGGACTAATCAGTATTGTCCTTGCCGTGTTCCACAAAGGTATGGGAGGCACTTCAGTTTTTATCAAGCATTTCTCTGGCACATAGAACCTCTTCTTAACCACATTGCAAAACATTCCTTTTTCTCTGTTGGTTTTCAGTCTTTTGCAAGGTCATTAATCTTCTAGTGATGGTCAAATCTCATAAGTGTCAGAGGTTCAGATTGGCTAGTAAAGCACAAAAGTTTGGATGTTTAACCCAAATCTGAGGAGAACTATCTGAGCACTGTAGGTCTGTAGAACCCAAGATTATCAGTACAAACACACCTTCTGCCATAGTCTTCCATCTTGTGAACTTCTGGTTCCAGATGGAACCAGGAAGTTCAGATGTAGTGGTGAAAATCAGATGCAGGGGTGAAGAACAGGATATGCTTGGAGGAGGTATAGTGGAATTCTGCAGTTTACTGTTTCAGATTTGGACAAAAGCTCTGGTTAGTTTTTATTTTATTGTTTATCTCTACTAGAAAAATCAGGAGTTCTTGTTTTATCATCTGTGTTCTAATCCTGGCTTTGCAACAGCCTCAGTGGATGACCGTGGGCAAGTTTTTCCCCTCTATAAAATGGCAATAGTAATATTTACTTCCTTTACAGAGATGTTGTGAGGTTTATGGCTTGTCTAGATAAACATTATTTAATTCACCACAAACTGGGGTTTTATACCCTCTACTAGCCTGCTGCAGACTAATTGACCAGGTGGACTCTGTTGACTCTCATTAGCAGTTAGTTAATGTGCTTTGACCTAGTCCCATTTCAAAGAGGACTATAACCCACTTCCTTCCCTGAGCGACCAAGGGACGCGCCCACCTATGTACCTATCCGCTCCACCTATACTGACTTGGACTCCTTATTCATTCCATGGGTGGCGAACAAGAGCCTACATATTCACTGATACTTTAAAAACTTTTGCACCCCAATCTGGGTCTATGCCGGTTATGCGAAATGAATGTACTTTTTCCAACCTTGCAAACTATATCTGTAACCCCCCATAACCGAAGCCTGACCCCAGATGTAAAGTACCTTCCCTCTCAACCTGTGTATATTTCATTTCAAACATTTATTTTAATAAAAAATTTTTAAATCTGAACTGTTAATGTGCTTCAGCAGGGTCCACACGGATAGTTAGTTGGTGGCAGGCTAGTGCAAGGTTGAGTCACACTGCACTAGCCCTGAACTAATTGTGCATGTTGACAAGCCCTTAATGTCTGTAAAATGCTCTGAGATCCTCAAAAATGCTACAGTATTACTGTATAGAAAAGAAAAGCATCCTAGCACAAAAGATTGTGGAGAACAGGGACTACTAAAAATAGCCCCCTGTTTAGAAAGGTACAGTATGAAAAGTGTGCGGGGAGAATAGTTAATGCACTATACCTGTTCCTAAAGCCGTGGGCATTCCAGGTAGAACAGGCATTTAAGTCCTGTGTAAGTTTCCAATAGCCTCACTTGTATTTAACAGCACAACAAAATGACTCTTACCTGACCTGATGGATTTTCTTCAGGAAAGCAGTGAGCACAGCAGCAACTGGGGAGGAATCTCCCTCTGCCGGTTGGGAGGGCTAGGGCCTTGTAGGGAAATCCTGTTGGAAAGAGCCTTTTCCTTGCTCCTGGACCTCTTTAACATGTAGGCCTCCGCTCTTTATGAAAGAGGATGATTTAGGAAATATAAATGGATCATTCTGGTGCATCATCAGTGCTCAGCTACGCTTCATGGTTCTCTTGCCCTAAGAACGTGAGCTACATGCTTGATCAGCCAAGAGAAGCTGCTGCATCTCCACTGATATATAGTCCAAAAGGTGCAGTGCATAGCCACTGTAACAAGAAAAGAGCCCAGGGTATTAACATGTTCCTCAAACCACCCTTCCAGGAACTAGACATGACACTAGAGTACTACATGGGTTCTCAGGACAAAATTTTTGGTAGCCTCAGAGTGTGGCCACCAACTCTTGCTAGTGGCCTCTCTCTGACTTTCCCCTAAAATACTTAATTAGCTTTAGGAAAAACAAATAATTATGCACATGTACAGGTCCAAATCATTGTAATTTATTTATGTCTTGCTAGCTAATAAGTCTGTTGTAAAAAGTGATATTGTCAAGCGTAAAAGTATCATTTTTCACAGAAGACTTACTCAGCCCCAGCAAGCCTTGAGACAAATTAATCTCTGGATGGGGGGTCGGGGTAGGGAGTAAGCGCCAGGGGTGATGGCATTGTGGGGGCCAGGGGAGCCAGTGTGGGGCCAGAGACTGAAGCCCCGCGGCCCGTGGGATGAGGATGGAGCCTGAAGCCGTGCGGCCGGAGCCTGGGGTTGAAACCTGAAGCTTTGCGGCCAGAGATTATCACCCCACCATTCCAGAGGTGAAGCCAAAGCCTGAGCCCCACCACCCCTGAGAAGGTGGGGAACTCACCAGTTGCCTGCTCCTCCAGCCTTGTGCCCCAGCTATTTCCAGATGGGGGCCGGAACCAAGCCCTGCCTGCAGCCCCAGCAGACAACACCAAGGCGGTGCATCCAGGAGCAACAGGGAGGGGCCGCTGCTTTGCCCCCTTTCCCTCAGTCACAGCCCAGGAGGCTGTGGCTGCAAGAAAAGCCACTGGTGTCCGCATTTGAGAGCAGATCATGTTTGCTAATTATTGTTAGTTTTCAAATTGCAACGCATTATGTCTCACATCAATTTCTCCTTTGATTTGAAGCTGATTGAAAGCAGAACAAAATGGCTCAATTATAAAGTTACCATATCTGGATCTCTCTCAAAATGAGCCCAACTTAATTTTAGCTCTGCATAATACTAAGGAAATCTTTGCTATAATTTGGCAATCTTTTTAGGATGGTCCTGAGGGTGTAGCATAAAATAAGAAGGCAGTTCACTTACATCAAGCTTTTTGGTTTGCAGTTTAAGTTGATATATTTGAAATGAAGGCAAGGATTTGTTTAAACCTCTTCTGGAGTGAGACACCCATTTCCAGCAGCTGTGATATCTCAGCATGAAGCAGGGCATGGGGAGAAGGGTAAGTGTAAGTAGGCTGAGATGCTCCATGCAGGGATTGTTCAGATTCACCTGGGAATGGTGAAATCGCTTGACAATGGAAGTAAATAACTACATTAAAATGGTTTATCCTACCTCCCTCGCCCCCCTCCCAACATAATGATCTGAAAACTATTTAGTACCACTCCCAGCCCCACTGTGCTCCGGCATCCCCATGTTGACTTGTAGGGGTGGGGACTGTAGCCTGCAAACCTCACTGAATCCTTGGAGCCATGTGTCAAAGAGAGGCCAGTCCTTGCTAGCACACCTCTGGAGATAGCCAGCCTCCTACCTCCTGGGTCAGGAGGATCCCACAAGAGCCACGATTCCATTAGTTATTCTCCCTGCATCTAGGAACTATTCCCTGTGCCCCGGGGTTTAGAAGGCTCTTGGGAGAGATGCTGCTGCTGCTGCTAGCAGTAGCAATGTCTAGAGAGATTTCTGAAGGTGCCGATTCCAGCTCATTTCATATAGCTGTTATAGTCGTCAGACAACCACTCCCATCCCATCCTGCACTCGCTCCTCTCACTCTCTTTCCCAGACAGTTCAGGAAAGTGGATGACTAAGAGCATTAGCAATGGGATACAAATCCTTTCACATCTAGATCACTAGTTTAAATTCAGTCATGGGGCCCACTTCTCCCGTTGGAGGATGCAAGCAGCTCCCATTGATTTTCAATGAGAGTTCCACTGACTTCAAAGAGAATGAATTGCATAATGCAATGGGAGACGGGGGACCAAAGTTGGTGGTGACCCACATTTGTTACCATGTGAGGGGTATTTGGTGGTGTGACGAGGGAAGCCGGGGCTCGACCCTCCCTGTGGAGGAGGGGAGCCACACCGGCCTCGTCCTGTTCTCACCGGGTCCTGTCCTTCGGGTCCACGGTCCACTGTCTGGAAACTTCGTCCCCGTGGAGGGACTGGACAAAGGCAAAGTCATGGGGCCCCGCCTTGGGGCGCAGGTGGCAACACAGCTCAGAGGCTCCTGGCCCTTTGGGCAGGGCAGAGCAACACACAGTCAGGGGCTCTGGCCCTTTGGGCAGGGCAGAGCAACACCCAGTCAGACGGCTCTGGCCCTTTGGGCAGGGCCGAGCAACACCCCAGTCAGAGGCTCTGGCCCTTTGGGCAGGGCAGCAACACCCAGCAGAGGCTCTGGCCCTTGGGGCAGGGCGAGGCCAAGACCCACTATCAGGCGCCTCTGGCCTTGGCAAGGCCGGCACACACAGTCAAGGCTCTGCCCTGGACAGGGCGCAAAGCAACAACATCCAGAGGCTCTCGCCTTGGCAGCACAACCACAACAGCAGAGGCATCTCCCTTGAGCCAGGCCGAGCAACACACCTAGGGGCTCGGCCCTTTGGGGGCAGAGCAACAAACAGTTATGACTGCTGGCCCTTTGGGCAGGCAAGCGAACAAACAATAGTATCTGTGGGGGGGTCGAAGTAATACTGCACCCCCAGA